>NC_090950.1:4536357-4872714 GCF_040807025.1 Struthio camelus | reverse complement strand
CTGTTGAAAGCACCCCATGGCCTAAAAAAAAAAAAAAAAAAAAAAAAAAAACCCAATGGGAGTCAGGACTGACTTTTCTTTAGGAAACAAGAATAAGTGTGGGGTTAGTGCATCGGAACGGATGTGCTTGTACATCTCTTAACAGCATCGTGGGGGCAAAAAGTTCATTTTATCCTGGCTTGAAGCTGGGTTATTGGGGACATTTTCAGTGACACTGCATCTCTACCTAAGAATCGATGCCCTGTGTTTTGCTGGATGCCAGTACAGCTGTAACAGTTACGGCCAATTAATTAGAGCTGCTTCCCCTTGTTTTCCCCTTATAAATCACTTCCTCTTTAGTTAGTCCACAGAGAAAACAAGGGAAGAGCAAAATAAGTCTGCAGTAAAATATGAATCTCCCTTTTATTCTGTAATTCAGGCAATAGTGGCCCCCAGGACACCCAGGGAATAGGTTTTCTGAGCCAGCGCTCTGTGAATTCACACTCTCTTTATGAGCCTCTTCAGTGTAGAAAGTGAAGTTTTTAATGGCCGTTGCTGCTCCTTTGGAACAGCTGTGACGTCTGGGTCATCATGGATGGGAGTAACTCCCCCTCCCTCTTTGCTGTTGGCATAATTAATTCTTCCAAATCGCAAAGCGTGATGAAGGTGGCTCAGTCCAGAGCTCTTCCAGGATGAGGCTCTTAATCAGGGCTCTGGCCAGTGTGCCGGCCCTAACTGGAAAGGAAGAGGGGGATGATTTCTTGTTGTTGTTTCGTTTTGGTTAAAGGCTTCCAAGGAATGACCTTGGGCCATCTCTGCGGGTAGAATACTCCTGCCACTTCTCAGAGGGGATTTATCACCATTACTACTTCACGTGCTTGTGGGGAAGAGAAAGGAGGGACCCTCCAACAGATTGGAGACTTGCCTAAAATCTTGTGCTCCCCTGAAGCTAGGACCAAGTCCCATGTGCAAAACCTTTTCCCCTACTCTGTTACTCCCTTGCCAGAGGCTCTGGTTGCTAGATCTTCCCATGAAACCTCACTCCATGCTGCAACCATACTGTTGTGTGACCTGGTGTGTCCAAGGAGCACAGTCTTGTGCCCTGCGAAAGGTGCTAGAGAGGTGTCTCCCTCTAGCCACTGGGCGCTGTGGTGATGAGGGAGAGCACGATGGGAAATGGACCAAGTTATGCATGGGATAAATTTGGGCCGTTGTACTTGGAGAGGTGGTTAGCAGGTTGTATGATTTTGGCTAGGTTTCTTTAATTAGCCCAACTTGGGACTCTTGTCCGTGTGTGCCTCCCTATAAAAGGTCCCAGATGTGAACGTGATTTGCCTGTAAAGCAGTAAATGGGAGACAGGTGTTGGGACCCTGCAGGGGCAGCGTGATGGATGGATGTGATGCCTGGGGCTCTTTGAATGACTGGATGAAGGGGAAAGGAATAGCCCAGCTCTGCCTTCCAGATGTCTTTGCCAAAGTCCCTCCCTAGAGGGACAGGTAAGGTGGTAAGATAAGGGTGACCAGCAAGCTGCTGGCAGTTATAGATCAAAAACTAGCTAAGAGAAGTAACCGGTAATGCTAAATGATTGCAAAGCTCCTGCCAAGGTGAACTTGGCCACAGTCTCTCTGTTGCTTCCCCACATTGTTCCCTTGTGGCTTCATCCTCTCTCTGTGTTCAGTACAGGAACAAATGGTCCAGTGCTGTGAAGCTACTCACATCTCTTGAGTCTGGAGACAAGTTAGAAGCTGCAGGAAAACCCAGACAAGCCTGAAGAATGAGTACCTGTTACGTATAGCGCACTCAGCTCAGGGACCTCAAAGCGAAGGCTTGGGTCTTCCAGTTTGGAGCCTCTATAGGCTGTGCAGACACAAGGCCGGTATGTGTTAGTAAATCCCATCTGGCCAACCCAGGCAGCTGTGCTGATCACAAGGATTCCCCCACCAGTCCCAACAGTTCTGGAGTGAGCCAGAGTAGACCTTTAAGGAAGATATTCTGGGCTAGACTTAAAGTTCACTAGGAGCTGGAAAATATGTCAGCCTCGACTTAGCATCTGTCTGCAAGATGGGGCAGGCCAGGGAACTTGGCTCTTGGTCCCACTGCCCATCTCTGAAGTGATCACTCAGGATCATCCCAAAGCCATGCTGTTGATAGGAAGCACTTGGCTATTTCAGGATGCTGTTGGATGGAGCGACTTGCACTTTCTCCTGTCCTTTTCTTTAGAGTCCACGCTGCCTTTTGTTTTCCATAAGCTATTGTTTGCAGTTCTTCATCATCTTCCCAGATGCCTTTGCAAGCACCCTCCAGAATTGCAGAATGGTTGAGGCTGGAAGGGACCTCTGGAGACCATCTATTCCAACCCCCCTGCTCAAGCAGGGTCACCTAGAGCGTGTTGCCCAGGACCCTGTCCAGACAGCTCTTGAATATCTCCAAGGATGGAGCTACAGCTAATGATACAGCTAACAATGAAACGTGCAGCCATATGTATTTCCTAAAGCTTTAATGGAAGGGGAAGTGCAGACACTATGTGAACCATGCTTCGTTTCTCTTTTCCCCAAAATTCAGAGAGCTTAAACAGAATAGCCCCATGACCTTGTTCCTAGGAAACCACTCACCAGGCAGTCTGAAATAATCACACAGATAATTTACTTGAACATTGCCAATATGCACATTTTAGTCTTTCTTTCTGTTTCAAAAGAATTGAGAAAGAGGGGCAACGTTACTATCTTTGAGAAATAGTGGAGGTGGAGGAACACCAGCTCTTAAATTTCTTTTGTAGCATGAAGGGGAAATTTAAAAAAGAACCCTGTGAGATAGCAATAAGTAAGGAAATTTTGTTCTATTTTAATATAGAACAAAGATTTTTGGTGTTTGTTTTTGTTTTTCTGTAAAAGTATCCAAAGGCTATTTAGACTTCTAATGAGCGAATATATTGGTCCCTTGTTTTGAAGGGGGATTAACAAAGGAGTTTGGGTGGGAAGCAGATTTTGGCTGACACTGTTGAATTGTTGCAGTCTTCCCCCCCTTCCTAAGTTTTCATCTTCCAAAACTACAGCTTTTAATTAAAAAAAAAAAAAAGGGGGGGGGGAGGAGATTCTCGGCCTTTCAGCTCGGCAGCACATGCAGACAAATAAATTAAAAAGTGGGAGAAGTGGAACTAACCCAATAATCCGTGAAAACCTAATTTCCCTCACAAGCGTCACTGACGTAAGCGTCTCCCCTCTCCCTTCCCGTTCTCTGGTTCAGGGGCAGTGATTGGAGAAATTGGCTAACAAGATCAGAAAATTTAATTACCGTTCTGCCACCCCTTCCCAAGAAATTGGATGTCACACTTCCTTGTAGCTTGTTTTTAAGATGTGCTATGGCTGGTTTTCACATGACTCGAACCTGCCTCTGCCCTTTCCCTCCACCTTTCTCCCTCTGTTCCCAGTGGAAATATCCATCCATTGTTGCTCATTTTTTGGCTCAGTAACTGAGACAAGAGGGAGATCATGGTCCTGTTGAAGACAAAACTCCACCAGCACTAAATGCCGGGCTTCATCCGTGGCATTGTAGGGAGTGCTGAAGGTGAGAGAATGGGTTAGGTCGTCTTGCACTGGGCACCGTCGTCCCTGTGTGCTCTTCATCTCTCTGTTTCAAGTTGGAACAAAGCTGTGTGTGTAGTTGTTGTTCTGCGTGTCTTGGCTTGAGACCTCTCTCAAGGTTGGGGCCTGGTTGTGTCCTGGCTAGTGGAAGGAGATGGAATTGCTGCCTGCGATGGTCTACAGTCGCATGTGGCTTCAGTGTTAGCCACTGATGGGAGTTCAGTAGCTCCAGATACAGCTTCTGTGGACTTTGCTCTGCAAATCTTGGCTTTAACAGAGGAGATGGAGACCGAAGGGTCTCCAGCAGTGCCACAGACAGAAACCCCTCACCAGAGAGCCTGAGTGCAAGTGGGTCAGCAGCCCTCGCTGGAGAGGGCTGCTCTCTTTATTTTTCCATTGATATTCCCAGCATGTCCCTTTTTCTGCTCACTGTAAGCCTGGCTTAGAAATTCGGTGCAAGCACCTTATCAGATAATGAATAATGATTTATTGAACAGTGCGGTAAACAGCATAGATAAGATAAATACGCTTCAGAAACACAGTCTCATTTGTAAGAACGTATGCCAAATCAGCTTCGTGGCTTTCGACTCTGTTTGCCAGAAGACATCTTCTGCATGGGCTCTCGTGCGTCCCCACGGGCTCCTCTCTCTGTGCTTAGGCACATGCGCACCTGCAACAGGAGAAACCTAAGTGACGGGGAGGGAGGGCCAAGAGAAATGCCCAGGGACATGTGCTGTATGAGCTGGTCCCATGAGGGTTAAACTGACCCCAAGTACACCCCGGTCCAGGTGAATTCCTGCTGCTAGGATGTTGGGACGAGCATCTGTTTGCATATAGTCCTAAACGTATGGGGGTGCTCTGCCCAGGCTGACTGCACTCCGGAGCGCTGGGGATACGTGAGGCAGTTGCATCCACAGTTATGTAGCAGCTGGAACCCAGGTCAAGGGAAAATGAGCCTGCTTGTGTCCACGTCTGATGTGGAAAGGGTGGTGCTGGCTTCCTAGGAATGCGTTCGTATCACTGAACCTTTTCACGTGCCTAAAGCAGCTTGCTGGGGTCCCTTGCCAAGCTCTGCCTCACATGTTACTCACATGTCGTATGGTATAGCTTGGCCTCAGTGTACAGCCTGCAAAGAGCTAGGTTTGTTCTGCAAGTGTCACATGTGGGTACCTAATATTAGCTCCTTGTGCTATAACTGCCTCTGGAGGAAGATGGAAGACAGGATTCACTTGTTACACGTAAGTTTTATGTGTATGAACGTGGTTTTGCAGCTACTGTTGGTGGCGATCCAGCACAGCTATGTTATGAATTGTCTCTGCTCCTCTGCTAACCTCAGATACCCGTTCATGCGCCTCTGGGCATTTTCTCTTGCGTCTCCACGCTCTTCTCTGGACGTGGCACGGCCTACTTAAAGTGATCTCTCCCTCTGCAAGTGTCCTGAGATGCCTCCAGAGCTCCCTTCTGCCTGTGGACGAGCTCACAGCAAGCTGGCCACCTTATTTATTCCCACTGCTCTCCTTGTTATCTCCTCCTTCACCTTCTGATCAGGGACCCTGCCATCAATAAGCCAACATTATTTACATTTTTCCAAGACCCCCGAGGGTCATGGTTAAATGAGAGCCACTCTTTCCCCTCTCTTCTGTAATCATCAGTCACCAAAGGAGTGATGTTCAGATCCTGTTAATGAGAGGAAAGTTGAGCCATATAGAATTGGTTGCTAGGTGTGGAAACCACATATATGACAGGGATGTAAAAGACCTGGCTAACCCTGAAATATTTTAATTCAGAGGTGGCATTTTGACTGTTTTGATGCCAGCTTTCAGAGCTGAGGGAAGTAGATAGAGGTGATGCGTTTTATTTTTCGAGCTAATATGTAGTAGTTCTCTAGGACACAGAAGAGAGACAGTCTTAACGTTTTTCTGGGTTTTAGTAGTTTTTTCTGTTTTTTTCCCCCCAGCAGGCCTGGTTTGCCGTCATGTGACTTCTGAGTTAAAAGGTAAATTACAAAAGCCTGGGGACTGAAAGCTTGATAAAGCTTTGTGATCCAGTCTGTTGGTGAGTACAGCCCTGGAGATGATTTGAGTTGCATACGTTTTCCACCCTGGATTCCTCCAGTCCTATTGGGAGTCACCATAGTTCACACCATCTTTGGACCGTGGGGCTTATCTGCATGCAAGTGCACCTACTTTACTGAAGCGATTTTCATACTATTGTCCTCCCCGCTTCCTCTCCATCAGAGGACTTTGTGCTGCTAGAGGGACTCTTTGATCTGAGTTAATTCTTTGATGAAGCTTCACAAGACAATAGCAAAATGGAGCAGCTCTGGGGAGAACGTGTCCGTCTCCAAAGAAGCGGGAATCACGATAGCGAAGCAGTGACATGGTGGAGCCCAAAGGCAAAGAGCCTTTCTGCTGTCACTGCCTGTGTGTGGTGCTGCTTCACTGGTGGACACCAAGCTGTGAGGACTGCTCTGGGTAGGGGGAAGATGTGGGAAAGGCTGGTTGCCCGAAGGGTGCCCATATCAGCACGGGAGGAATTAGGGTCAGTGATTATCCTTGGAGATATTCAAAAGCTGACTGGACGCGGTCCTGGGCAGTGTGCTCTAGGTGACCCTATTTGAGCAGGGCGGTTGGACTACATGATCTCCAGAGGTCCCTGCCAACCTCAACCATTCTGTGATTATCAACGTGGCTGTGGGGAGAGCCTCCTGGGTTGAGGAACAGGGACCACATGCACTTCCCTTGCTAAGATGCTCAAGGAGGATGTTCCGTGATCATGGCAGTCTGAGGTGGGTGGACAACCCTGTGGTCTCTGCTGCTTTTGAGAGAGACCCGTACTATTTCAGTCTGTCCCAGGGGTTGCTGTTAAGAGGCATGTCAGGAAGCTAAAAGTTCCTCTTTCTTGAGGAATGTATGTGCAAGAGCACGGCTCAGGATGAGGGTGAAGGGCTCTTGGCTTTCACCATGCAAGTCAGGGTGGATGTAATTACGGATTCCGGTCCTGTCACATTAGACTCTGAGCTTATCTTCACCTTGGTGAAGCGTTTTGCAGAACAAAGCTGTGTACCAATGCCTGCATTTGAGTTGGGTGCTCCAAAAGATTGGCTCCCGTGGGAAAGTTAGCAAGCTGTATCTTGTTGGTCTTAGTCCTTCCTCGTTCTCCTTCTTGTCTGGCCGCCCTGCTAATTGATTACCCCAATGTCCTGCCATCCCTTCTGGAGCTGAATACGTTGAGTTAAATTACAAGAGCAGAGAATGGGAACAGCGATTCAGAGCGCCAGGCTCGCATCTGAAAGATTACGGCACAATCTAATGAGCTCATTAATTTCATTTCATTAACCAAACAGTGCTTGTGAAGAACGGCAAATATTTAAAGAAGCCCAGCAGGGTCAGAAACACATTTAATTAATGTCGTCACATGATACAGAGAACAGGAGGGGGGAGAAAAATCCTGATGCTATATATTAGCGTCCATGGTGACTTCTCTTTTATATTTAATGTGCTTCTCTGGGAGCAGTTTGGGAATTTATTAATCTCCGTATTGTTGAGATGGGCTGTAACCTTCTTTGCCAAAAGCTCGTTTTGCTTTGGGAGACTACATTCATTTGTAGCTCCAGAGCTAGCTCTGCTGTGAGGTGTCCGATGGAAGCCACGTTTTGCTTTTCTGATTGTCTGGGTACGCTCTGCTTCTTTGTGAAAATGGAGTTAGGATGGATAACCTTGAGATCTGGCTTTTTCACTGGCCAATTATTTCTGTGGTTTCAGGGAGAAGGAGTGTAATGGCAAAACCAATCGCAGTTGGAGTGGAATTGTGTTTTTACTTTGCGTGCTGCTAATGCTCCTGTGTTTGTGCTAAGACGTATTACTGTGCTCTTAGCCTTGGCAAAGGGCCCTGCTTCAGGGAGGGGGAGAAGGTGGCTCTGATTTAGGGTTAATGGTCCACTGAGTTCACCTGAGATGTTGCCAGAGCTGAGCCTGCAGTTGCAAAGGGCTGGGGAGAGGAAGACAAAAAGCAGAAGTAGGTAGAGGGTCTTCTTTCCCTTTGCTCTGTGGCAATTAGCTCATTAGCCCATCACTCACCCCTCGATTAGTCATTGCTCAATTCTACTTTATTGCAATAAAATGAAGCTGCGCCGAGGGCTTGGGAGTTCATCCTCCATCACTGAGCACCAGCCCGTGTGGCTGGAGGCCAGGCTTTCCTGGATGTACTCAGTCAGCGGGAGCATTGCTTGGCAAAATTTACTGCTATCCATGGGACTTATCATGGAGAAAGGGGCTGGTAAGCTGGGCTGGATCTGGCCCTTGGCTAGTGCTGAGAGGTGAAGTCCCTTTAGGGATGCCCAGGGATAAGTTGCAGTTGTTCCCCTATGGGAAAAAGGGCACAGTGCTCAGAACTGCAATAAGACTGGGTTTTAGCAGAAATATCTGTTGATGTAAATACCTGCTGGTTGTTTGGTTGCTACTTGAGCGTCCCTTTTTGTTCACCTAGATGGGAAGACTCTGAAATGAAATCGTCAGGCCTGTCTCCTTGGCTAGCAGATGTTATCTGCAGGCAGCCCTGGGGCTTACACTATATGAGTATTTGGCCCTTAACGTCTGAGATGCGGATCTTAACGGATTCCATGGTGAGTTAGTTGCAGCGTCCTTCCCGTTTCTGGCATATGGGTCTCGGGCAGTTCCAGCTTGTGCCTTGTGCTTGGGTGGATGGTCCCAATATCCAGAGTAGTATGGGAAGAGGCAGAAGGCCTCATTTTCAAGTGGGAAGAGCAGTAGTAGAGCTTGGCATGAGGGAAGGTCCCTCCAGTCCAGGCTTAGATAGCTTGATGCAAGAGAAGTCTTTGCCTTGCTTGGAGCTGTGGTGCTGGGCTGGAAAACTGGCAGGGCAGAGCCTTATTTTGGGGGATCCTGCCAAGCATTTTTGCTGCTGGGAGGCCAATACCATTTCAGTTGGCTCAGTAACCTGTGTTACTCTTCCTCAGGAGGCTCTGTTTTTACCTTCTCTTTGGATTCTGGTGATCTCATCTCCTTTTGGCTGTGACACTGGGTTTTGCTGCTGCAGTAATTGCCTTGTAGGGAGTGCCAGTGGGGGAGCGTGATGTAGACTGCCTCTTTAATGGGACCATAGATAACCTCTCCCTGCCCTCTTTTTGGGCATGCAAGTAGTCCACTGAGAGATGCAAGTGGTCGGGGTAGAATCTAGCTGGTGAGCAAGCACCCAGGGGTCTCCTGGGTGGAGAATCAAAGCTTTCTAGTTTTAATGATGTCTCTTCTGTTGCTTCTCAGAGGAGGAAGCTAGAGTGAAAAACCCCGTAACAGCAAAATGCTCTCTGAAGTGCAGCTATTTCACACAGTCCCGTTCCCAGGCTGTTTGAGTGAGTGTTTGACCAGCTTTGAAGATAGGTGTTTTCTAATTCACTGGGGTCATCCTTGAATAGGTTTTCTTGCCCCACTCTCTGAAATTTGGACCATGACCAGAAGTTTGCTTACCCCTTCTAAACTCAGGATGCTTGAATCCCTGTCGATCAGCTGGCTAACTTTTTTTTTTTTTTTTAACCTTTCCATCTGTATAACCAAACCAGAATATTTCTGGGATCAGTAAAAATCAGCTTTGCCAGCAGAAACCGTCGCACTGAAGGGCAGAAGGGAAAAACAAAATTGTGGATTTCCACAGAACTTAAAATTAACATTACTGTTGCATTTTTTGGGTCTTTTTTAGGGAGCGAGTATTTCCCATTTGTGAGCTGAAAGGCACGTATTTTTTCCAAGCTCTACCAGTGCCACCTTCTGCTGTCAGAATCGATGGTTTAAATTCTCAAGATACTTCAGGCTTCAATAGTTTGGCTCCCTTAATTGAGGTATTACAGCCACTATGGATTATTTTTAGCAAATCCTTTACTTTTTGTTGTTTTCCATGGTTCAGTGGTTGCCTCCGTAGGTGAACTTGGAGCTCTATCCAAAAGGTAAACAGAAATACTTAAAAAATAATAAAAGAATAAAAAGAAAGTGAGGCTAAATATAAATCTGTCAAAATCAAATTCTTCTCTGCAGGAGCATTGAAGGAAACCAATTGATTGCTGGTACCCGTGTCCATGAGCTGAGTGAGTGAGTCCGGGGGAATATCCTCCATGGGTTTGTCAACGTTGGACCTGGCAGCAGTGGTGCCAGGTGTCCATCATGGAGCTGGGGTCAGATCCATGAACTGCAAATAAAAACCACACAAATGTAGTCCTGACTCTACAGGAGTCTGTGGCAGAACCTCCACAAGCTTCCATGGATTTCATCCTGGAAAAGGAAAAAAAGACATGTTCTTCCTCTCAAAGTGTCTGGACTACAGGACTGTAGCAAGCATTTATTCATTTTAGTCTTCCAACTTAGGTTGCTAGTTGGCAGCAATCGTCATCTTCAGAAGATGCCGTGTATCTACCTCCTGAAAATCCAGCTTCTTTGCTCTTAGGAGATGCGTGCCCAGAGGCACTAACAGCTTTTGAAATTACTGACCTTGGAGAAACCCACAGAAACTGGTTTCCCGCACCGCCTCTTTGCTCTGCATAGTTTTTGGTAGCCCAGTGCACTTAGTCCAGGAAAGAGGGTGCATCCCTTGTCTGCCTCTTCCATTGCAGTTCTCCTCAGGCGCTGTGGCCGTCGCTTGAATTCAGGGTATTTTGCGTTGTGGCTGAAATATTTTACTTTGCACTTTTTTACTGGAGAAGACCCCCCCCCCCCCATGGAAGTTTAGACAAAAAAGGTTTTCCTTTAGAAATTCTCGTGGGGAAGGACGAGGAGACAAATCTTGTTTTCTGACAAACTCTTACTTTAAGTATCCAGACAAAGAGAATCTTTTATAAGCCCTTTTAGAGGGGGGATTGTCAACAGAATCGTCCATGAAACTGTCTTGTACATCCTAAAAAGCGCTGGGTCGTCGTCGTATAGAGGTTGCAACTGCTCCACCTCTTCTGATTAAATACTAACACACATCATTTAAGCAAAGCCTTCAGGCAAACTTTCCATATTCATAAGGCGACAGCTTTATCAGGAAAGGAGGCATTTTGGGGAAATGTCAATACGAATATAACAGTCTTTTTGCTCTTTGTATTGTCCTCTAAGTTGTCAAAGTGAAGCTGTAGGAGATAATGTGCAATTATGCTGTCACTGAAGTTTGTGGATCCATTTATAGAAGCTTTTGAGAGATATCCTTCGAGGCACAGAGGGGCTGTACACTCCAGTCTCCTCCTCCTCTCTACTGTGCTTCAAAATGGAATGGAAATGGTGTTTGAGTGTATGTGCAGGGGAGATTGACTGATGTTTGAGTGAGGGGTTAATGCTGTCTTCTTCAGGGATGACAGTGGGGCAGCACAGGAGTGGCAAAGAGGCTCCAGAAGAGCCTCCACTATTGATGCTTCCTGTGCCTTCCTTCAGGAACGTCCCTAGACTTCCTAGCAGTCACAGACTCCACGACCTGAAGAATGTTGTAACACAGTTCCTGCCCCAAAAGCTTTTCTTTAGTTGGTGTCAGTTGTCTTCATCCACGTGACATGGATAGAAACCAGGGGGTCCCATCTTGCCTGGCTGCTCCTTGCACAGAGCCCCGATCTGGGAGAGGCTCAAAGAGAGGCAGCCTTCGTGGAGAGGAGGAGTCTCTGGGCTCAGGAGGGAGGGGTTAAATCACTCTGGGAAATGGGTTTTGGACATCTCTGTGGTTTTTGGCAGTGAAAACCTTTCTCTTGCCACATGCTGTATTTCTTGTTTCAAGTCACTGAGCGGTTCTGTGAAGCACTCTGAGCAGCAGGTCCCAAGAGGCATGAGACTGAAGGCCTGCAGCGTTGCGCTTCTGGGATGGAGAAGCTAAAGGGCAGAAGGCAGTGTTTTGCCCGTGGTGACTCAGCAGCTCTCAGAAGTATCTTTACCCCTTAGCCAGCTCCTTAATTCTGCTGAAGGAGACAAATGAAATGGCATATGAAATTGGTCTAGGTCCCGCAAAGCATAGTGACTGCCACTCCACATCCAGATGAGAACAGACAGTGTCTAATGCACTGCCACCAGCATCTCCCAACAGGAATGTCAGCACGCTCTCCGAGGGGTGGAGGAGAGGCTGGTTTCTTGTTTGCTGTCGCTTTTTACAGTCCCAGGGACAGGATCCCTTTGCTGCTTTTCTTCTTGCAGGTGATGTCTCCATTTAGTGATAAATAATATTTTTCATTCTATTTATTATTTATTCCCCCCTTTAATATTTAAACATACTCAATCTATAAATTGCACAGTTTGTGACGACAGGAGCTAGGAAAGCCAGGAAGAGGCAACATGGATAAAACACAAACATGGCTAGAGAGCATGTGAGAATGAGTTGGGAAATGGTTTTAACGGCCCTGTTGCTTCTGGGATGGGTTAACCTCTTCCTTGCCGCTGGGACATGCAAGAGTCTGTCCTGCTGGCTGTTATATGGGCCTTGTTCCAGTGAAGCCCTGGAAGGTGCTGAGGGCCTGCTGCAGCAAGGACTTGGGATTGCTGGCCCAGGAGGTCTCTCCCACCTCTTCCTTTCTTACCCCTTCTGAGAAGGCAAAATCCATTTATTCCTGACAGACCCAATTGTATAGCACCATGGAGCCAGGCTAATGCAGAGTGGGGCTTCATTTAGTTTTGAGATGAAGTGTCCTTCTGACTACCCTGGTTGTGCAGCCCCAGAAGGTCTGAGCAACCTTGCAAAAGGAGCTCGTCTGCCCTGTGCTCTGCTTGAAAATTCCTGGCCAGGTTGCTAGGGCTGTATTGAACTTGTGTCCTGGGGGAGGAAAATGGTTTTCTCACGTACCTGATGCTTGAGACAAAGCTCCTTGGCTCCTGGTAGCCAAGGGGGAGCTGCTGCGCGTGGATGAGAGAAGGTGAGGAAGCCCAGGGGAGCAGTGGCTAAGAAAAGCCTTCTGGTGCCAAATGAAGTGGTTTCATTGCAAGTCTTACGGTATTTACTGTGTTTTCCTAGAGCCCGGTTTTGTGTAGTTCAGCTGTCGCTGAAAGCAAATATATATTTCTAGCCCTCCTGGCTCTGTTGACAGGCTGAAAAAGATGATTTCTGAACATGAAAAAGCCAGGAGGCAAATACCTTCTCCCCAAAGCATCCTCTCTTCAGATCCAATAGCGAAACCTCACAGCTTGGGAGGCCACACTTTCAAGCACGTGGGGTTCATCAATACCGAACATCTGTCCAAATTCTCCCTGGCTTGTTCAAGCTGTTTCCAAGACCCAAAAGGCCTGGTCTGAAAATGGATCATTCAATGGGACTGATCTCTGTGGCAGTAAGCTGTTTTATTTAATTGTTCTTTGTGTCCTTGGGCATTTGAATTGTTCTTTGTGTCCTTGGGCATTTGAATTGTTCTTTCTTTGCAAGTATGTCCTTGCTAGTTTAATCCTACATAGAGTGGTCTGGGGGAATCACCCTCCTCATCATTGGCCAGGTATGGATAGGGGATGGCACGGTGGCTGTGGGGACGGGGCGATGCTTGTGACAGTGGGTGATGGAAACATGACAGAGAAGTTGGTCGCTGGCACTATTGGGAAAAATTGCTCTGGGATAGTTTTGTGTTCTCCTTCCATGCATGAAACATTGGGTTCCTGTGGGGGCGGGGGGGGGTGGGGGAAGGATTTGGAGCAGATGATGGAATTTCAGCAAAAGGAGGTGCAGGTTGACTGCAGAGAGGTGCAACACATCCTCTGTCCTCATTCCTTGTGAGTGAACAGCTATGATCTTCACAGGGAAAGACGTGAAGGTGCATGTGGGGATCTCAGGTGAGGTTGGTGCACCCCAGCTGTATTTTATGGGCAGCGAGGTCACAACATCTAGGTCCATAAACCTCATTCCGGGATATCCAGTAGCCAGCCCCAAAACGCAACAAGCCTCTCCAAAGCCTGGGCAAGCCTAAAATGACATCCCAAAACACTAACACAGTCACCTACGAGACTGCAACAGCAGACTATCGGTGGCTTGGTAGTGGTTTTGGGGGTTCGTATTAGTGGGGCAAGCCAAATGTGGACCTTAGACTAGCTTGTTGTGCATTTCCAAGGAGAAAGTGTGAGATACTTATCTCCTCTGTCTTCCTGCCCAGGGATTTTGGGTCTAATTTGTCCCTTCTTGGATTTTGTTTCTCTAGACTAAGTGAGCTGAGCTCTTTCCATCTCTTGCAAAAGGGAAGGCAGTTTGTTTCTCGTATCACCCTTTTTTGCAACTCTTTCTGGTCTGAAATAGATACAGCCTCCTAAATCCCGGCTTTGCAAGGCGACATGGCCCCTTCCAGGGAGATTTTTTTCTGTTGTGAAATATGATATATTAAAAAAAAAAAAAAAAGGTAGAATTGATTGCTCTTGGTGGCTGATTAAGGGTTAATCGATACAAGAACAGTTGCCACCTTATTACAAAAAACGAGCTGATTAGAAACTTGATGAATGGGATGATTTTTCCTGGCTGTAATTAAAACACCGCATGGCTTCTCATATAATTGATACTTAATGCTTTCGTGGAAAGCTGGTTGTCTGTAAGAAACACATTATTACTATTATTATTTTTCAGTCATTCACCCCTGGGTAGGGGAGAGGAGGCCAAGCAGTGCATCAGTGCTGGGAAGGGAGAAGAGGGTGGGAGGAGGTTGATTGGGACCAGAAAGCAGCTCTGCTATTACTAATGATACATAAGAAGATCAATGTCATGCAGCCATGCATACGCTAAGGCATAGCTGGATTATTTTTTGAACTAACATGAAATTTTGGAACTCACCCTTGCCACCCCCCGGCATGAAGGACCCAGGTGTCTGTGGGAGACCTCACGTGCTGGGGGATGCTGTGGAGGGTCCAGGGTCCTTGTTGGCCAGGTCCACAGAAGACAGCTATTCTCCTAGGAGAGCAGAGGAATTGGACATAGGTTTTCAAGCAGGTAGTGCTGGCGGCTTTTGAGAGAGAGGCTCTGGAGACCGTTGATGGGATAAGACCATCTGCAAGCCAGGTTCTCTTTTGCCTTGTAATCAGCCAAACGGCAGAGAAATCTTTGGTGTAGCAACTTCTCTTGTCGATTCCGTTTTAAAAGTAACGTGATGGAAGGAGTGGCATATGCCAGATCTGATAATTCATTTTTTTTCTAAGCTGGGACTGCATATGAGCTTTTGGCTCTTCTTTGAAGGAGAGCAGGAGAAACCACAGGATTCAGAAGCTTTTACGAAGCCGGACTCCAAATCTGCCTCCGAGATGTAGCTTTGGAGTTTCTTTGGAGTGAACTTCCCTGTGTGTGTCTCACTATGGGAACAGGAAGGAAACTGCTTGCTGATCACCAAGGGCCAGGAGGGAAGAATAAATTAATTAAAAAGATTAAAAAAAAAGAAAAAAGTCTAGCTACTTCCCATTTTCCAAAGTGCCCATTTTCTTAACTGTTCCTCCAAATTACCATCTCGTTAGATTTATTCTGTTTCCTTGATGATGATGTTGTTCTGTTTATCCCCCATCACTCGGCAAACGTCTCCCGTCTCCTTGCAGCCAACTTGCACAATACGTTACAATTATATAATTACGCCATTGTAATCAAATAATTAAGTTCCGCATTAAACACGCATTAGAGCTCCCGAAGGCAGGAGCTTCAGACACAGGCACTGAATAGCAGGGAGGGAGCCAGGCAGTGTGGGCACTAATTGCAGCTGGCTTTTAATGACTCAAGGACTCCAGGTTTTGGGTCTCAGGTGGCAAAATGGGAGTGGGTGGAGACTGAGTTTTAAATAAGCCAGCAGGTTTATTGAGTAGAGAGAAACAAGGCTCAGTGACCAAACACACAGAAATAAAAAGGGAGTAATTGTGAAGACTGTTGGCTTCAAGTCTATTGAAATCTGCGTTAATTGAAGGACAGAATCATCTTTCCCAGGAGAAAAAGGGCACCTGTCCATTACCATCAGGAGACTCAGCTGGTCTAGCAGGAGGAGGGCATGGTTTCTTTTGGTTGTAGTAATTTAGTAGAGGTAGGAGAAGAGTGAATTACCCTGTGTGCAAGTCATCTGCTTTTTTTTTTCTTTTTTGTATTTGTTGATTTGGATAAAATAGCACCAGACAGGCCCACAGCTGTAGTTTGGCCTCATCCTGACTCTAATTTGCTAACTGCATAGAGAAGCATGGCAAGGAGTGGGTTGGGGGTCTCTATTCAGTTTAGGCCCGTGAGACAAAAGCTGTGGTGCTGCTGCTCATAATTCAGTCCCTATAGGCTAAGGTCCTCCAAAAGATGCAGGGACCAAAAATCTGCTTTTTGGCATGATTTTGAGTGATCCTTTCAGAGGATCCTCTGAGAGTACTCGACAAAACATCTTTGAATCCTATATCTCAAAGGTAACGCCTATCGTAGCTGGCAAGTGGGTTTGCAGAGAAGGCTGAGACAACATGACTGCTTTTCACCAGAGTTCAGAGGCAGGCTGTTCTTCAGCCCTGGAGAACAAGGGGTGATCTTGACCTAAATCTCCACACTTGTGGCTTGTGTGGTAGTCAGCAAGTGGCATGAGAGCTGATGGTGGAGCCAAGCTTCACTGAGGATACACAGCAAAGTGGGAGAGTGGAGGTGTCTCGTTTCTGAGCTCTGCGTTCATTTACTAGGCAGCTGTCCTAGGGAAACTGGAGATGGAACTGAAACAGAAATTGTAGGGGTGGAGGAAGGATTCCTTAGAGAATACAGTAAAAGTGTATCCTGTTTGATACATTCTGCTAAAAGGGGCTATCTGCTAGGTCTTTACAGGTTTATGTGATAGGTCTTTGCAAGTAGGCTCATGGTCCCTTCCTAAAACCTTTGATTAATAAGTCTCTAAGAGCTTTTTTTTTGAAAGGGCTCTTTAAATTTGCAATGAAAAGTCTTAAAAGTAGCCAAGAGTTGTGCTCTGTAATCACATGGGGGAGGTGGGGGGAAGGATGTTCTTGGATGTGTGAGTAAGCATTAGAAAGAGAAAAATGTTTATGAATCAGAAAACAATGAGCCACAGTAGGTTGTGAGAATCTGTCTTTTTCAGTGACGTGAAGGTCAGTGTGTCAGGCCTTGGTCTCTTGGGAAATCAAAGCAGTTGAATCCAGCAGAAGCCCACTGAGAAGTGAGCAGCAGCTATGTGCTCCTGAGAGGTCCATCATGCCACTTGCCATTAGCTTGGGTTCAGTGTTGCTAACCAGAGCTCTTTAGCACTTCCCCCTTTGGAAATGCAGACTCAAAGCATTTGGGGGAACAGGAGGGAGTGAACTGAAGGGACTATCACCATGTTTTCCCTTGAATCTTGAGAAGAGCATAGTCCAAAAGAGTTTTCATAAATCCCTACTTTGAGCATGCATGCACATAAAATTGGTGAGCTGTAGATAAGGGCTCTTTGCTCTGCTCAGTCTGATTTACTGCGTTTCTGTACTACGTATAGACCTCACAAAATGCGAATTGTGCATATTAGATAAAATAGTTATATGAAGGGGAGGGGGGGAAAGTATCCACTCTTGGAAGATGATGCAATTCGATTAGCAGAACCAACGCTGTAAGTAGAGATTGAATAGGCTATAAACAATTTAAGGCTTGGGAGAAGGCCAGCATTGGCTGGGTACTCGTGCGTGGTCCAGTGTGCTGTCTTGTTAATCCACTAGGAGAAGGCAAGCAGGATGGGGAGAAATTTCTGGGCAGAGCACTCTTTCACACTGAGAGTTCATCACATCATCTTCAAAGATGTCAGCATCTTCATGTCCATCTGATAGTCCATGCATACGAAAAAAAAAAAAAAGCTAAAAATACTGAAATCTTAGAGCTGTGTATTTCTTCAGCCCTTCTTAGCTCTTCAGCCCTTCTTAGCTCTATTGGCTATGTGTGTCTATCTGTCTTGTTTAAACCTTGTTCTTTCTTTTGCATTCACATCTGCATGAATTGCAGGGGATATCTGGGTGAACTACCATGAGTGCCTGACAGACAGGTTACAGGTAAATCCTGAGGTTGTCTTTGGGACCCTCATAGTGAACGTTGTTCCTTCTTTCCTGTTTTCTGGACAAAGAAGCAAGCAAAAAGGGGTCTGTGCATGACTCTTGAAAGGTTATGTTTTCCAGAGGAGCTAGTCAACAAAACTTTGTTAGACGTTTTTCCTTTGGAAAACACACTTTGTTCAGAATGGAAATGCGGCTAAGATTTTTGCTTTGAAGGAAAATTTTTGGTGATGTTGAAATACCCCATTTTGATATTTCTTTAGAGTGAAAGATGCTCTTTATCTTTTCACGATGACTGCTTTTCTAATGGTTTAGCTGTATTGAAGTCAAAAGGAATGGTGTTGGGGAGTTTTCCTCTGGCCCCTCTTCCCCCAAGCACCTTCTTTTGGGCACAGTTTGAAGAGTTCTGGGTTTTGCTTAACAGCATCTGTAAAAGTGAAATATCAAAATCCTTTGCAGAGCAAAATTTCCGGTTGCAAGGGTGCTTTTGAGTCCATCTGTAAATCTGTCTGGATAGACGTTTCTCTCTGCTGTTCTTTATTTTACACCCTGATTTCTAACCTGCCTCCTAATTTGTTTTATGTTCCTGTCCTTCCCTGGTGATGGCAACACCTCCTAATATAGCATAGTCTGCCAATTCCATTATTTGCTCTTTACGTCTTTTTCCAGCTCGTTAATGAAGAGGTGATGAAAGATGGGTGTAACAGCGATCTCTGCAGAGCTCCACCAGGCCCATCTCCCCCTCTTGACAAGATGATGTTTCTCATTTTGCTTGGTTTATGATTCCTCAGTTACTTTCTGAAGCACTCAACATCTCTCATGTCCAAGCCAATTTGAATGGAGGCTCAGAGTGCACTTTCATGGGATGCTGAATCAAATCTCTTAAAGCTGAAGTATCCTTCTGCTCCAGTTTGCTCTGTGGTGGGGTGGCCAAAGGACGTTGGCTGGGTCAGGGCTGGAGAATCTTATTCTTTTGGCTGCCTTTGCTCTTGCATAGCCTGCAGTGGATAGCTGAAGCTTGGGAGACTGACAGTGTCTGTCCCAGTCCTGGTGATCTCTATATCTGTGTTTGGCTACAGCTCTGTCCCCTGAGCAGGTGTGAAGCCTTGAGGTAAGCCTGCTGCTTCCTTGCAATAACCAGCAGCTAAGGCTTGCAGGGGTAAGCAGTACTTCTCCTTGATGTACCTGAACATAAGGAACAAGCTGTCCAAGTGCAGCGATAGGTGAGGACGCAATGGACCCTCTCTGACGTCCAGATGCAGGCAGCAATGTGGAGGAATTGAGGGCCTTTGAGGAAACAAAACTAAGAAAAGAGGTTATAAGACAGTGCTACCCACCCATCCTATCCCAACGAAGAGCTTCATTTCTTGAGGGGCCTGGTCTCTGACCAACACATTCCTCAACAGACACCTTCAGGGTGTGGTTGCTGCGAAACTGGGGAGAGAAAGGCAGTGAATAATGTGTGGCAATTTGGAAGCGCTTCAAAAAGAAGCGTGCTTTGTCTTTCCTCCCCTCCCTTGCCTGGGCACCGCAAGGAAGTCTTTGCCTGGCCCTCCTCAGATCCAGCAGGATATCTCAGAGTGACTGTGGCCCAAAATGTACTTTGCTGTTATGCTGGCCTGGATTTACCTTATGGCATCTGATGATTTTTCCCTCCTCCCTAATTGGTTCCGTTAATTTATTGTGGACAGGAGCTTGTTCTGCCAAGTGCTAATTGCAAAGGTTATTGTTTCTGCCCTTTCTGAAGAACAGCAGGAAAACCTTCAATTCCGTTGCATTAAAAATAAGATTAAAAAAAAAAAAGGCAGAACGTTTTTGGCCTGGATGTAAGCGTATCCCATGCAGTGTTTGCAACCTGGAGCGAGTGCTGCTCTGCTACTATCTTCATGTTAACAAAGGAAGCCTCCTCTCTCTGCCCAGGACACGGACTTGTTCCTTATCCTTGCCTCTGTTTACAAATAGAGGCCAGAAAGCTGGTAAAGCGGTGCGGTCTTCTCTGTGGCCATCCTTCCTCCCCACAAGCCCATCTGGCAGCCTCTTCCCATGGAACAAGGAAGCAGCCTGAGTTGGTGCAAGGTAGTGGCAGTCTGTGCTCAGCTGCTGTTTTCTTGGTGTCATATACTGCCTTCTCCATCAGGTGGATGATGCACAGGTTGTTGTTAAGATAGCTCAGTTCTGGCCCATCCTTTCCCTGTGGAAGGGAGCTGGACACGTTTTACTTTGTGGGACCACTGTGGAAGAGATTTTCTGGTATTCCTTGTTAGAAAAGTCAAGTTGCTCAGGTGCAGTGGGGTTTCTCAAAACCCAGGTTTTTACCTGGCACATGAGAGGAACAGTTACCTCTTGGCTCACTTTTCTCTGGAGCTGCCATTTGCTGCCAAGGCTTCAGCATCTGCCTAGATTGACCTGGACTTTATGGTGGGCACCAGCCATTTAGCCCAAGTGGCCAGCATTGCTGTTCTTTTGTCTTTCAAAGGTGACAATCCCCTATGGAAAGGTCCATCTTGAAGAGGCCCTCAAGGGGTTGCTGTAAAACTTGGCTTGGTTCTCCAAGCTGTCAGAAAACCAGGTAGCACAACCCTCTGGGCTGTAACTGAGGACATCTCCCTCCTTCGTTTGGCAGTAGGTGTTCGTGCCACGCACAACAGAGTGCTTGCCTCTTGTTTCATGTGGTCTCTCTCCCTTGTGGCTCCGTATTTGCTATGCCGGGCTTTGTTTCCACTGCAGTATTTACTCTGGCACACGTCCTGTTTATCACATAGCGTGGCTTTGTTTGGTTTTGTTCCAGAGCCCAGAAGCCTTTGGAAATGCCTGTTTATAAACAGAGGGTTGTTGGGGACCAGATTTTGCTCCGTTGTAAAGCAGCAAACTGCAGTGACGTATTATACCAGTTATGGATCCGAATTTGTACTTTTTCTTCTCTATTCTGGCCCCTGTCTCAACATCCTCCTGCTTCAATCTTTTCTCTTTTAACACTCCAGCTCTCCCGCTCCCCTCCAACTCTCTCCTGTCTTGCTCCCAGCGTCTACGCAAGGCCAACCAGCCCTCAGCAGGCAGACATGCTCAGGGTACCTGATGAATGAAACTTATGACAGAGGAAACTAAATACTACCCATACATTTATCTAGGAAGTCTGGATAGTATCTGTGAGCAGCACTTTCATGTGAAGGAGGCACAGTTAAAATCTAGATTCTTGGAGAGGTGTATATATCATATTTAAAGGAGCTTTTGAGCTTACAGTATAAAGGAGAATTGTATTTTATATAGCAACTTTAAGAGTTGAGGAGCTGTATCTCAGAGTGCTTTACAAAGCAATAGGTAGATAGTGGTGGTTCAGGCAATGTGTAGGAGAATGTGGCAGCCAGATGTGTAGCTGTATCTCACATGCAGCCTTACTCTTATTAGTAGGATGAATTGGCCAGGTTATCAAGACCATGTCCTGCACTTCTGAAGCAGTGCTGTGTTGTCTTTAACGTACAACTGGCTGGTGACAGGAGGTAAGCCAGCACTGTCTTTCTGAAGTGCAGTGCTCTGAGGACCATGGCAGCCAGCAATGGGCCCCCAGGTCCACCTTGCCCAGGCTGGGGTTTCTGCTTGTGGCCAGTACCACATGGAGCAGGTGAAGGTACTTCAGGAAAGGTGTTTTTTGGTTATCCTCCTTTATGAAAGAGCTCCGCTGTTAGCAGTCCCATCCTGTCCGTTCATCCAGCTGGCATGGGGAGCCTTTGGGAGCACCCCTTTCAGTAGGCTGTAACTGCAGCGGTGGGACGTGTTGCACATGGCTTTTGCCATGTTGCACAGTGGCTTTTGCAGTAGTTAAGTGACTTTTCCCTTCAGCTGTTACAAGAAGTTTATAGAAGTGGGCAGATGAGTCCCTGCCACCTCCCTGGCCTTACCAGGCGCCTTCTCCTTCTTTCCGTGCTGTTCATGAGCGTTGGTGAATGTAGGCCAAGCAAGCCTCTCAGCTTAATTCGGTGGCCTTTTCTCTCCATAGTAAGAGAGAATGATAATATATCAGGTTTCCTTCCATCTTCCGCAAAAGCTTGACCATATACTGCTGACTGCATGAACCAAATGATGAAGCAATTTCACAGCCTTTACCAAAGAGAGACACTGCAGATGCATGTTCTCCAGATGTCGCAGGACTTATCCTAGAACTCTTAATGGTGCTCCCTCAATGCCAATTGTAAGAGAAAGGCGGCTCCATGTGTTCTGTAAAACGTGTTTTGTTTCATGAGCCCTACATTGAGCAAAAATGTTGGTCATCAAAACAAATAATATTGCCAAGAAATCTTTCTTAGTTATCCAATTTGTGCAATATCTTATTATAGGGAGAAACAACTGTTATCTGCCTCGTAAAGGTTAATATAATAATAAGCAGATACTGACTTCTATTGAGATGAACATGATGATTTATTGACCCAAGAGGTAAATATTCAGTGAAGCGAAGTCAAGGTCAATACTTACCATGAGGAGAATAAATTCTTGTATTTTCTGCAGTGGGGAGACCATACAGAACAGTCACCACTAAAAATGTCATCTGCTTTGGTGATGGCTGTTGCCATTTGCAACGAGACAGCTAAATACGGTAGTCTACTGCTAGGATCTTCACTTCATATTTTTAGGGAAACTATCGATTAAAAAATGTTTTCTTTGGATGTTTTTCTTCTTTCTTAAATATTTAACAGTACTTTCCTAAAAAAAAGAAAAAGGTAAACCCCCAAATCTGAGTTTTACCATGGTTTTGAATTGCTAGGCACATTTCCTGCATCGCTGTTATAAATTCATTATGTTTTATTTGATTTTACTCTATTAGAGAGACATTCAGCTTCCAATTCGTAAGTCTGGCAACTTTAAACCAAAGCGGAGATTTTCCACGCACGCATTCATTTTGATTGCAAAGCCATTTTTCTTTTTGAGAAATGCTTCAGTACAGAAATGTCAAGCATCTCTTGTAGTTCCTGTGGATAAAAGACAGGCTCTGAAAGTTGGCACCTGCTTCAACGCCCTCTTCCCTGGGCAGGATGAAGTCTTTCTGATGCCAAATCAAGGGGAAAGGAGAGGACGCTGGGGTAGGACACTGTTGTCATCTTTACTGCACTGTTTCACTAGTGATGTGCATGGTAGAAACCATAAATACATTCAGTGAGGGGGAGGGAGAGGAATCGCACTATTATCCAACTTGAGCAAAGTGACATGAACAAGGATATTATTTTGGTAAGTTTATCTCTTTTGTATCTATGGTGACAAGATCCTCACCAGCGTAAGACAGACTTACAGGCTGTCTGCGCCTTGTTATCTCAGTGTAGGATGACAGTATAAGTATCACTGCTGGAAATGTTATCTATCCTTTATTATTTCACTTGTGAGGGGCTAACAAGACTGTTATCAGGGTATTTACAATCAAAACACGTGCAGCTCGAGTGATAAAAGGGAGAACAGACATCTGATCTCCAAGGATATGAAGACAATGCTTCAGCCTTGAGCAGAAGGAGATGGATCTTATTATTGAAGACGGTTTGGCAGGCTGGGAATGGTCAAACCAGCCCAGGTGACGATTCAAATCATAAGCTTGAGAGATGGAGTAGGGAGAGGCACATGTACGCGCACACACATAAACTCACAGCACATGAAAAGGCAATCGTATCAACAGCACTCTCGGCTCAAAGAGAAATGTTTTATCCAGTACCTTTTTTTAATGGTTTTTCTTCTGGGCTGTCCTCTCACTTGAAGTGTAGATGTAGCAAGCTGTCAGGAGCAGCAAGTGGAGTTGAGTTTCTTCAAGTAAGTCCAAAGCAGTGAAAGCTTAGCCTGGGACTGGAGGGTGGAGAACAGGCAGCTGCCAAGATCACTTATCAGGGGGTTTATTTAGGTTAATTCATTATCTTGCAGAAGCTTTCATCAGTGCTGTGTTAATATAGGGTTTGTGCAGGTAGAGGATTAGCTGTGACCACAAACCCTATCCCAGATCTCTTTAGGGACGGAGAGGCTAACAACTCCACAGAGGACAGAAATCTGGCCCTGGGACGCTTCTGTTACTGATGCTGAGAGGAGTTCCCGGAAGTAATAGAGGTCAAATTCTCATCACTGTGCAACTTATGCAAACCAGGTGCAAAATGGTGTCAAATTCTGACCACCTTCTCTGACGTGGATTAGCCTTGCTTTGTTAAAGATGAGGCTCTGCAACACTCCATCCAAATCTAGGTCTTATCCTAGAGGTGGTTATCTCATGTAACATAACCTGGTGGCTGGTTTTCTCTCGTGTTGGAGAGGTCACGGCAGGGGACAGTTTGCGTCTTCATTCTCCTCTTGTTATTGAAGTTCCCTAAGCTGAGCAGAGGGCTTCTACACCATAGGGCACAGAAGCTTATGCTCTCAAGTGCATCTGGGATCTCTCGTAGATCTCTGAGCCAGGAGGGCATCCAAGCAGAAAGCACAAACTCCAGTACCAGGTTCCCAGTCGTCTTTTGAGAAGGAAATGGAGAGGATGGAAGGTGTTCCTGGTGGCAGCCACTCTGTGGGATCTAGCTGGGCCGCAGACATTGTGAGAGATGAGGCAGGTGGGCTTCTAGAGACAGCCCCATCTCTGAACATCTCTATTAGTTTGGCTGTAAGGCTAGGTGGAAACAATGTGCAAAGTAGGTAGCTTCTTCAGATAGCGAGTAGGGAATGAATGTGAACTTCTGATGTGCGGCGTTATTCTGCGTTAGCCTGTCTGATTAACTCCGTATTCACCTTGCTTTGGGTATCATGTAAAGCGAACTACTTTCAACCTGTCTAAATGACTCTCGTATCACTCTCTAATGGCTGTTGACCACCAGTAACCCTTTTTCACCTGTGGGGACCGGCAGCATCACCTCTGCCTTGTTTAGGAGAAATAATCTGTGGTTGTAATACACAGCGTGGTTTTTTTTTTCTTTTTCCCTTGAAATCCTAGCTTTGGAGGGCCAGTGGTCTGTTTTGTATGGTAACGTGTGACCTATCACCCCTCTCCTGCCCTTCATCTCTCGCGTCTTTAATTGCACTTCTGTTTCTGAAGCATATGGAATTCATTATTCGGCAACAACGTCCTTTGTGATATCAGCCTTAATTAACTGTTTCCCTCTGTCTTTTCTTGCTCTTATCTTCTCCCCATCTTCATACCGAGATGAGCTGACAGCCCCCCACCTGCATCAGTGCTGGCCAGTGAGCCATGACCAGATAAGAAGAAATGGAATTCCTTATCTCTTTATTTATAAATACGTACACATACACACAAACGTGGAAAAAGGTCAAGGTTGGTGGGAAGGGAGAAGGCCCTCCAAGACAACAAAACCCCCTTCTCTTTTAAGTCTCCATAGCAACAAGATGGAGCATCATGGGATGTCAGGATGAGAGGGGCCTATTCTTTTCCTACAGCACTCTTTCCACTTCATTAGTCTCTTTATCAAGTATCTCTGCACTGGGTTGAGCCTTTTTGTTTTTGTTTTTTTTTTTTTGTGCCAGAGAGCAGTGCAGATGACTCAAACGCACGTTGACCTTTTCATCAGGACTCAGGAGTTCCTTGTCGGAGTTGTATCCTCTTCCCATCCCTTCCTCCCCCAAAACCCTCTCGTCTCCAGTTCACACGACCTCCGTCTCCGGGGCCTTCTAATCAAACCCCTGTGGCTGGTGAGGTATGAAGAGTTTCTTTAAAAAGAGAAAGAAAGAAAGAAAGAAAAAAGCAGCAAGAGTATGAGAATGTCCTTCACTGGTGCTGGAGGTGTCGAGACCCTAGCTGTCAGAGCTGTGCAACTAGGGGTAAGATTAATGACTCCGCTCAGAGAAAACCGAAATAAAATAGAAGAGAAGTAGTACCAAGTAACTGTGTGGATGATGAGGGGAAGGAAGAGGAAGGGACCAAGGTATTCCTCAGTCTCAGGCGTGTTTAAATTCCCCGGGGACGGACAAGTTAGCCTAGGAAGGCTCTTTAGTTTTATTCTGGTGGTCTTGAAGGGACATGTTTGTCTATCTGTATTTGTGAGCACACTTTCAATGTGGTAGCTGTACTGAGGTACAAACGCTGTGTATCCTTATCTTGGCTTCTCCGGAAAAGTCTCTAACCTTTTGTTTGCCTTTTGTTTTAAGCTTCCCACCGCATAGCCTGTTTTGTCCTCAAGGTGTCTTGAGTTGCTTCACGAATCAATGCACCAGTTGTTGTTATTAGGAAACGTGAGTGTCTGCGCTATGTCAGGCAGTAGCATGCAACACAGTTCCTAGTGTTAGGCTTACGTCTGCAGTGGATGTAAAGTGATTTATGCCTTGCTAGTGGATGAAGGAATTGCAGAGGTTTGCACCGCTGATGAAGCTGGACCTTGAACCTGCCTCCTTGAAAGTACCAGGGCACCACCGTTAGCTTTTAAGATGATCCTTTGGATTTTCACTTCTTCCAGGAAGCCATTACCTGACAGTTTGCAGCTTAATTTGAACAGACTTCACACTACGAGAACCTAGCTGAGCTTCTTACTGCAACAGCTCACGGTGTGAAGCTCTGTATGTTTGAAACTGTATGTACTGGACAGGAAGAGGGCTTGTTAGCATGGATGACTGACAAGGCCAAAGTCATCTGAAGAAGTGTTTGTAAAGAGCCTTGAACCTGGATGCGCTTCGACTGTGTGCACCTAAGCTAAGAGATTTACATGGGTGTTTTTTAGGGAGAAAAAAACATATAAAAATGCTCTGCACTTAGCGTAGGAGTCAGGGTTATGAATATCCCAGTCCAACTGCTTCAGTTCTCATAGGAGTAATTTTGAAGTGGGAAATCCCATTAAATCATAACAGGGCTCTTAAGTAGTTCTCTCTGATGAATTTGTGGCACTCTGCAAGTCCCATAATTTCCCCTATACCAATGAGGAAACTGAGGTTAAGTGACTTAGCCAAGGTCATGCAGCAAATCAATACCCACTCCAGCCCGTGCGGACACCTCTCCCTTTGGCTTCATGCAACTCTGGCTTCAGCGAGCTCGCTGTCAGTGCTTAACGAATGGGAATAATCGTCCTGTCCGCTGTCCCGGTCCTGGCAAAGAAAGTCCAAGGGCTGCAGTCCTGGGATTTATTCCTCCCTCCTCCCATACAGTACTTTTACCTGCTGATGCTGTCCCATGCAAGCAGCCTGTCACATAAGCAGAGAAAGCTGGTAGAAGCCCCCCCTAGATCGTTCTGTCTTGTTCTTCTGTATCAAGGAGAAGGTCTCCGTGGGAAGGTGGGTACAGCTTGCAGCGGAGGTGTTACAGCTCTTAGGAAGGTCTCATTTTTTCAGCGAGGCTTGGCCATGCAGGCAGGGACGATTGGTGTAGTCTCCCCCCCCCCCCCCCCCCCAGCCCAGAGCAGTGCTGGTTAAGCAGCCCTGACGGATGGCATCTTGCTTGTTCTCGCCATCCTTCAAATACGGAGACGCCGCAGTCTCCTGGCCCTCCTGCTGTCCCAGTTTATCCCAGTGCCCTCTGCCATCTGTCACAGCGCTGTTGCTTGCATTTGGCATGGCAGGCATCAATCTGAATCCCATCGGCTCCATCTGTGTGAGGTGCTCGAGCTGTGCTCCACAGTGTGCGTCTTGTCAGCTGTGGCTTGTGTCTGAAAATACAGCTATTCTCCTTAACTTGTTTGGGCACAGCGATATTTCCCTCTGGGCTTAGGGAGCTGTGCTTTTATACCCTGGTGCAGCATGTTTTGGAGTGTGTCTTTGGCAGGTGGGTTGATTTTTGGGACAGAATTGTCACACACAAGGTCTGTCTGTTATGATGGAATGTGAGAGCCTCTTCCAGTATCTGTGGGAGACTTGTCAACCTGTTTTCCTTCCTTCCTGCTGATCAAGTCTCATCACAACGTGTGTTTGAGCATCCTCTACTTGGTGTTTTTGTCCTGGGTTCATGGAGGGGAATGTGCTGGTAGTTTGAGGGTATTTCAGGAGTGGAGATGTAGGTGTTCAGCCTAAACTTCCTTCCCACATGTGGTTTGTCCTGAGGAAGCAGACTGTTTTTCCCAGGAACAGGCAGGCTGCAGTTCTGGGAATCTTTAGCTTGCTCACTGCAGCGACGTTGTTGTTCATCTATGTATCTTCATCTTTTATTACTCCTTCCAGCACTGCTAGCTGGAGTCCCACAAGAACGCAAGGTGCCAAACGTATGTAGACATCTAGTGTGACACGAGTCTTCAGCAGGAGTGTTTCCCCCTCCAGAGATGGCTTGCTTCCCTGTTCCTTTTCTTTAGCTAATTCATAGCTATTTGAATTGCTGCTTCTGCTCTCACTGTTCACTGTGGCCTGGTGTTAATGATCTGCGTTTATCTCCCTTCCCAGGTAAATGGGACAAAAAGCACAGCGAGTTAACTGGGCATGCTGTCTGAAAGAGCATGTATTGGGATTAACACACTGCCAAACTGCCTCACTGTATTCTCCGTATTGTCTCCTGCAGCCAAATCTGGCAGGTTCTCCAGAAGGCTGGACGTCAGTGGTCTGCGATGAGATGTAGTTCTCAATGCCAGCTTCCGTCCTTCGTTGCTGCAAGGTGCCCCAAGGATGGCAGGTATTTCAGGTACGTCTCTGCTTTCTCATCAGCATTTCTCCATGCGTTTGACACTTGCTTGCCCATCCTTAGTCCTGTTTCACCAGTAAACGCAGCATGATCCGCTCCAGACGAGTCAAAATAGGCTTAACTTAGAGAAAAGGAGGAACTCTGAGGAGCACTGCAGGTACAGCCAGGGGGCAAGGAGCAGGTTAGCAGGTTTCCAGAAGTCTTTTCCGTTGCTATTTTCCATTGCTTTCGGGCACCTCTGGCTTTCCAGCTGCTCTGGAATGGCTCTGATATGTTCCTGAGAATTTGTCTGTTTAGCGACCTTCGCGTTAGCTCCAGCTGCCTGCATTGCTAGCACTGAGCTCTGTGCTCAGCCTGTCTCTGTAGCCCAGCAACTGAGCGGACAGTGTGGCACTGGCACTGGTGTCTGGCCATTCTGGCAGAATGATGGATGGCACCCCTTGTAGAGTGTTGTATAGCTCCTGGAGGTTATCCAAGCCTTGCTTTGAAGGTGGCAAAGCTTGTTCGACACTTGTCACATCTTTGGGCAGTTTTCTGAATTTCTATTGGGGGTGAAGATCTCAGCACCCTGCACTGGTGCTGGAAGAATGTCCTGGGAGAGAGACAAATGACAAAGCACTGATACACAAAATTCAGTGGGAGGTCCTGGAGATAGTTTGAACCTCAGACTGTGGCTTTAGAAACAAACCCCAGCAGTGGTTGAAAATCTCCTTCCTGAAGTCTTACTGACCTTAAAATTACGTTGCTTTGCTTTTTGTATGCTGATGCTACAGCAGGACAAACTTGTTCCACTGATTAGTAGGACCACAGGCATTAGCTGGTGCTTTTGCAGGAAGGCTGACTTAGACTCCCTTTCTCTGCTCTCATGTGGTGTGATTTCACCTTCATTCACATCACGGTGTTTCTGAAAAAGCTTCTTGTTTTGTATAGCAGCTGTGTTGTCTTCATGCATCTGTAAGGTGTGTTTGTCCAAGCCTCACCTTTGGGGTGCTGCAGGACTAGGAAGATGTTTTATTAGATCATTCACAAGACCAAATAATCTCTGTAAGAGAGCCTCTGTAAGATCTTTGGATGTCAGCTGTGCTGCTTCCACGTTGTAGTAGGGGGCTGTAACCTGAAGATGGGCAGGTCTCTTGTGTGTGATCCTGTATCTGAATGTAGGTTCATCTTGGAGAGCTGAAAGCTCCGCTCTCCTGGCTGATCCTAGCTGTCAGGGTGGAGTTGGTCCTTACCTGCCAGATGCTAAACTACGTGTTTGGAGTTCGCCCATAGACCAGCATAGCTCCATCGCTTGGAGCATTGTTCATGCAATTTGGAGGTGGCACTTAAGGTCTTCTCCTGCAGACTGGGTCCTGGACAGCGTTTTCGGCCCCTGACTGCCAGTAAGGCTGCAGCTTCCCTGGCTGTGAAGTGCTACGTGTGTTCTGCTTCCAGAGCTAGAATATGCTGAATCCTTTTGCTTTTGCCATAGGAATTGGTATTTGTTCAGTCTCTTGAATTTAGATGGGAGCTCTGTGACCAGCGGTGAAGTTGCTCACTGGCATGCGAATGTGTTATTTGCTAGGCTCCTTTGCCTCGCTACTTACCGTGAGTAGGAGACGTTTCTGGACTGGGAATGCCCATTGGTCTAATAATGTGTTTTTTTTTTTTTTTTAATGTAAGGTGTTCTCTCCAATATATTGCTCTCCTTGTACATAGTTGTAGGTGTAATATGCTTGAGAGCCATCCCACGCCTTCAAATACCATTTGACGGTCCTTCTTGGCAGAGATGGTTTGGGGATTTTAGAAGTCATTCTCTCTTTCAGCTTCTTATTGTTTGTGTCTCTACTTTATATTCATTTGCTGCAGCTTTTGCCTTTGCCAAAAAAAACCCCAAAAACCCACCTTTTGCAGCTTCATGGATGAAGTTGTTTTAGGCTCATGTAGTCAGTTCCCCACTGACTGTCCTGCTTAATATTTCAGTCTCTGTAGTTTTCTTTGGCATTCAGCTTATGACTCGTATTTATGGTATTGTAATGGGATGGAATCATCGTAATTTGCCTGTATTTTGTTCTCCCATTTTTCTTGCAGAGAATGCAGGGGAGATCTTTCCTCTCCAGCATGTTCACTGATGATTTACTTGGCCATCTCTTGCCGTCTCTTTGCCTACTTGTTTGTAAACTGCTGGTTTCGTAAAACTCAGCTGGGAAATGGATACAAGCCTTATCCTTTGGCTGTTCTAGTCTGCACTGCATTTATGCCTGTTAAACACAATGCAGATCAGTAGCTCTTTTGAGGCTTTTTCCTATGATGGACTTGTCATGCTATTTAGCAACGTAAAGGCAGATTTAGCATCATGTCCACAAGTGCTGAGGTGGCACCTTTTGTGTTTGAGGTTTATGTGGGTTAAAAATGGCTTTGTGGAACCCATCCAGGGTTTTGTTTTGTTTTCTCAGCTTACTGCTGACATGGCCAGTAGCTCTTGCAACACAGGTCAGCCTTTCCCTATAGATGTGCTTGTTATTGCTTTGTTTTCTCCTTTATCCAGCTCCTCTTGTAGTTTTCTGGTTTTTCCATAGTGAGCTGAAGAGCATCCTATGGCTGAACACAACCCTTTTTGAGGCCATCTGCTCAGGGACAGGATTCTGGGCTACTCATCAGCTGTTTTCTCTATTTATTTTGTTTTTCCTCCTTGCCACGTTCCTATCCTTCTGCTTTCATGGACCTGCAGGAGCCAACTCGCTTCTGGCACCATGTTCAGTCTCCACACATAAAAGAAAGTCAAGATGCAAAGATGTTTAGGCTTTCTTTCTTCCTCCATACCTGCTGTTCTCTCCCATCAAGCACTTCCTAAGGGTAGGGTTTTCCAAGTTCCTAGTCATTACCCTTTATATAAGCATAATATAGCGCTGTAACGCTCCCTATGGGGAAGCTATCTATTGTAGCAATCGGTAAAACAAAAACTGGCTTGATCCTTCTCCTATTGCTCTCAAAAAAAACCCCGCATGCCGTTCTTCAAACGGGACGCCTGAAAGCCTTCATCAGAGGTCAGTTCATCCCTACATGACACTTTACTTGAGCAAAACTGAAAGCAGGGCATAATTTGAAACAGCTAAGCTAGCCATTAGAGCAGAGCCACGCAAATAAAATGCCTGGGTCGATGTAGTTGAATATGGTGCAGTTAGAAAAATGATAGTGTGCAAGGAAAAAGAAAAACTATTCGAATGAATGTGAATAAGTAAGGAACAGACTTCCAAGGCAGAAAAATCAGATTGAGTGTGTAGGCTGTTATGTTCAAAGGGGTCAGGTAAGAAGTACTCCAGAAGGTACCTTGCGCAACAAAATAGGTACCTCCACCTCCAGACACAGCGGATGGACTTGAGACCCAGGAGACATAGCTCCTGGTTTTGTCCTTGCTGCCAACCTGCTTCGTGACCTTTCTTAGATTGTTGTACTTCCTTGTGCATCAGCTTCCCGGCCTGCAAAACGAGGTGGTCATCTCACCTAAAAAAATGCTTTTTAAGCTCTGTAAAGGAGAATAGCTCCAAGATAGCCATCTGAAGTTCTTTGCTGTAGGGACTCTCTTGGCGCCAGTCGTCTTCCAGGAGCATCACTAATGTCTATTAAATATGTAGCTGGTTCTTTAGCTTATTGTTTCTGGAAGAGAAAGAACTGTACGAGGCATGAAATGGTTTGTTTCATTGATGTTGAATTTTTAAGGATTTACTATGTGTGATTATACTTAAGGAACTGAGGCTGAAACAATACAGTTCACATACAGTGGCTCTTAGCGGCTGTGGGAAAATGTTGCTTGGTTTTGGACCAGAAAATCTGACCTGGAGGAATTTGTGTTTTTCTAAAATCAAACACATTTTTTCCTTGGACAATCTTGCAGGTCACTGCATAACTCAGAACTCAAGGTCACACTTCTTGAGATGATTATGAAACCCCCAGATGCTCAGCATGATAGTCTAGACAAGGCAGCAGAAGGAAGTTCCTCTGATTGGGACAGAGAAGAAAAGCCCTTTGCATGGACAGCTTCCAGGCAGAGCTTTCTTTTGGATAGTTCTACCTTCCTGCTTCTGTGAAGAGGAGAGTGACTCCAGCTGAGTCCTACCTTATGGTCAAACTCCTAGTTACAGGTGAGCCACCTTGTCCAAATCCTGTCCAGCTGGTTCCCCCCAACCCCATGTCTGAGGTTGACAGACTCACCACTTCTGATGGGGAGGTAAACCCTGAGAATTTTAGCTCGGATATTTCAGCGATAATTATTCAACTGTATTATAGAGAGCAGTCTGGATTAGGCATACTGTTAAGTGAATGGTAATATAGAAGTTCTCCAATAGTGGCTGAAATACTTTATCTCTTGCTGGGAATATAAGCCAACGCACTTTGCAAAAAGCAGAATTCCTCTGATTGTTCCTAAAATTATGATTCCTACGTTAGTGATATAAAAGTGAAGGAAATTAATTGTCTTTCATCCCAGTTTTAGATGCATAAACAAGTGCCTGAGCAGCAGCTGATCTGAGGATATTGTGCATGTGTATATTCTAAGTGCACAGCAATTGAGAAGTATATCCTTGTAATCAGACTACGTCACATTTTTTGTAGGCCAGGAGTAAGCACACGGAAGGTTACCATGAATTAGCTGGCACCCAGTAACTTGTTATCTAGGCAAAACTTTCTCTCACATTGGAGCCTGACTGAATCCAAGATTAACTGCTATAATTATGTACAAAATTTGCCTTTAGTAATTAATTTCTTGTGCTGTCACCAGCAGAATGGGAGCTTGGGTACTTTTTTAAACCTATACAAGTAAATATCATTTAATTAATCTTGTTTATTAATTTAGTTAATGAACATTAATATTAAAAGCCAGGGTTTGACAGTGCTGCATGGACCTTGACTTTACCCCATCCAAACTAATTTTCTCAGATTACTTGCAACCCTAATTAGAACCCAGTTTGTGTCAGGGCAGCGAATGCACCAAGAGGCTCTGCAATCCCTCCTCTTCTCCTCTCCTCCTCGGGCTCAGCTCCGATAAGGCACAGCTGCGTAGCCTTGGGTCAAACTGCTGTGGAAAAAGATGTGAGAAGCCTCCCTGGGGCCTCTCTTCCTTGCTCAAAAGCTGTGTTGAGGATATGGCTCCTCTTTATTGGCTTGTGTCTGAGCTGTGTTGCAGCCATGTTCATGGCAGGCCAGCTCCCTTGCAGATCCTGACCTGCTGACTTGGCTTAGGACCTGTCTTGTCACTATGGATTTGCTGAGCAACGTGGACGCGTGGCTGACCCTGGTTATGTCACCCCATGCTTGCCTTGCTCAGGGTAGGGTGGGACTGTGCCCTCATCAGTAAGGACTGTGCCCCATCTGTCTTGCTGTCACCCTCGGTGCCTGGCTCACCCTCCCGTATGGAGCAGCCACTTCTGCTGCTCTACAAACCGTATCACAGGTGAAGCAAGATCTGCCACAGCCATTTCTGCCAAGTCTACAAGGTGCCAAGGTCATTTGATTTGCCCCCTGCCTTTGGCTTTCAGCTGCTCTTCTGGTTCAGTTCTGCACTCTCCCCCCCCCACCCCCTCAAAGCTAAATATTTGAGTAGGGTATGGCTGCAGTGAGTTTCATCCTAATGAATAACTAGCTAAACAGTCTTTTCCGGTGTTATTTTCCTGCTTCACCAAGCTTTTACTTTGCTCTCTTTATCTCTGAAATACGTGAATGAAGTTAGTGGACTGAAAGATAGCAGGTGAACATAAGCACGAGTTGAGGCGGTGATTCATAGACTCAGGGCAAACATGCTTGGTGTACAGGTGCATGGGGAAAGAGAGTATTAGAGCTAATCTAGAGAGATGAAATCTCTCGGGTAACGGGTCCTGTGAGTTTCCCTGTCTGGGTCGTCTTCTGTGGAAGGGTCTCAGGATCTGTTTTCGAAAAGATGAGAAGGTCTCAGGATCTGACAGTCATAAAGTTGAGGCATGAGTGGAAATTCAGGGTGCTCAGTGCACTAGTAGGTACTCAGACCTCACAGTGCCAGGTCAGAGGAGAACTGGTTGTGCTTGAGGCCACAATGTCTTACACCAAGTGGAGAGTGAGGAAGATCACAGAGAGACAAATGCTCTTGGGCAAATAATGAATGACTTAGAGAAGAAATGGTGCCAACCTGGGAAGTAGCTCTCATGGCAGATAGGAAAAGTAGTCAGTGACTTGTCCCATAACTTTGATCTCTCACATAACTTTCTCAGCTCACGGTGCTCTGTTGAGTAGAGTTGCAGCCAGGCCCCTGGTCGTGTTTTTCCAGCAGCCGGGTTAGGAAATGCTCTTACTTTTTTGGCCTCTTTGGATTTTACGTTGGGTTCTTGCTGAGACCCCTAATGCCTCATGTTGTCCAGACGTCTGTCTTTCTGAAGGCATTTTAAATCTGCTTGTCAATGTGCAGTTTTCCAGCTTTCCCAACCATACTTTTAAGAGGGGGAAAACCACCTCACTGCGGTTGGTTGGGTCACCTTTCTTTCACTAGCTTGACGTTATTTGGTTTTTAATAAATACTCTCATTTTTATCCAGGGCTTTATTGCTGAAGAATCTCAGCATGTCCAGGCACTTTCATTTTACTTAGCAATCTCCCAGGTGTAAACCTGCTATCACCTCTCTCACAGCTTTGTTTGTTTCAGTGAGAGATGTAAAGAGTGCTTGTTTGGTGGGCAAGTCAGGCTGTGATACGGCTCCACACAGCAGCTCTTAGGAAAATCTTTTGCTGCTGGTTTTTGGAAGTGGTTTTTTGGTGAGTTCGCTTGAGAATGAGTACTGACCCGCTTCCTTGGCTTCAAACAGTTGCTCATACCCTGGCTTTTCCAGATAGGGAAACTAATGCTGTAATTTTCTGTCAGCATTTCACATGCAATATTTTTGGCGTTTGCTGTATGTTGTTCCGTTCTGAGCCAAAGCGCCAGGCAGGGATCTGACCTTTCTTCCCCTTAGATGGGGACAGGCTGACTGGAGAAGACCACCTGCTCAGGGCTTGCGGGGGAGAAGACTAGCTAAGAACTTATATTCCCTAATTTGTAAGTCTTCCTATGAGAAGAGGCTATTTCACCTTTTGCAAAATGATTTAGCACCACATGCAGAGTACAGCACGGTTCAGAACAGGGTTTCTAGATGAGCGTTATTTATTACTTCTGTAGCATCTTCCAGGGTGCTTTCTTTGGTGTCGTGTTGGTTCTCTAGGGATGAAAGAAACAAAGGAAAGAAAGCACTCATCGGAGTGATAAAACAGGAGTAGGACTAATATCTTCTCTCTCTCTGCAGTGTTTTTCCACAGATCAGAAATCAATTAAGGGCGAATTTCACTGGGAACTCTTTAAACAATGTAATATTTCATTAAAGATTATTGCAGACTCCTTCACGTTTGCAGCCCAGGTGTGAATTACAAAATTAGCCTGATTCTTTTAATAATTTCCTCAGAGGTAACATTATTCCAAGCACCCTGTGTTTAATGCAAGCTGTGCAGCTGCTGTTGGAAAAGGCATATTTATTGTCTCCCTCCATGCCCTGATAGAGATACCAGATTGAAGGAATGGGTTTTGTAGCGCGATGGTGGCTGGGTCAGGCACAGTGGTTATGGACTGCAGGGAGATAATAACCAAGACAAGAGGCCAGACTCTGATGTTATGGGAAAGCTAGATAAGGCCTTTAAGATGTGTGGGTTTTTTTTAATCCCTTCTCAAGATGTCTGCTGCTAGCACAAGCCTCACGTCCCACCCTTGAGAAACATCCCTGTTTCTATAGCTCACCATCTCCTTTCTGAGATGTTGCTTGCCCTTCCTGAGATTGCTCCTTGCCTTCTAAACCCCATAACACTGGAACAAGAAGCTTCTGGTAATGCGTTTTCTCTGCTGGGCTCTTTCTTTCCCTGCGTGTGCAGGTGATTCCCACAGCAGCCTGTTTCGAGCTGCTTTCCCCCTTCCCTCAGCGCCTGATGACTTCTCTGGTGCTGTGTTGGCATGGCTTTCTTCTCCACTCCTATCTGGAGTCCTTCAAGTCAGCGTCACAGAGACAATCTGGGTTTTCAGAGAGGAACCTGGTGGAGTTAGGCATGCACCTACTGTTAGCTTCCCAGTGGTATCATACATTAGGTCCTCTGGACATCTCAGCTCTCCTGCAGCTCTCCTTTGAAAATTGTCTCTTCCTAAAGAAATGAAAAGCTGAACAGCCGTGCTTCTGCTCTTCCGCTGGCAAATTCCCCCTTTCAATCATTTGTCCTCACTAGAACTTGCCCTTTTCAGTATCCATTTACTAAGCGGTGCATCTTTCCTTATTCACAGCCTGATTATTGATTCTTATTTGGATATCATCCGTCTTACTGAGATGCAAGGAGTCAGAATTTGGAGGGAAAGTTATTAGTTCAAGTGTGATGTGGTTACAGGGAGGGGAATAGATGAGCTTTCGGGATGCACAGGGCCTGCTTAGACTTGATAACGGGCTTGTTTATGCAGAAGGCTGACTGCTTTCCCCACTCGAGTGGTTGTCCTACCCAAAGATGCTACCTCTCCCTGTAAAGTCCACCTTGCTCTTGCCCTAAGACCATCACAGTTACAATAGCACAACTACAGGAGCTCAGCCCTCTCCTCCTGATGCTCCCCTCCCTCTCGTTTGAAGTTGCCAAGACCTGGACTAGAGTCCTAAAAACAACCGTGCTAGTTCAGACCTGTATCAGGCTCCTCCTGGATTAGCTGGCCTTTCACAGGGAGGATCCTGACAACTGCAGAGACTTTTTTTTTTTTTTCCCCATGTCCCCAACATCAGTTGGATTCTCTGCATTTTTTATCTTTCTGCATAGCTCTCCCCTTCTCCAGGAGGGCTGGGAAGGTTCATTTAGGCTGATTGATACCTGACTCTGCAGGGAGTACCCAATAAAGGAAGTAGCAGTTGCTTAAAAAAACCCCCAAAAAACAAAAAAGCTCTGCAAAAACCCACTGGCCATAATTGCTTTCCTAGAGAACAGTAAGAAGAGGCAAGCATTTACGACGCTTTCCCTGAGTACTCTCTTGGGCTCCAATTATTTTCATCTCAGGATATTTTTCTGATAAGACTTGTCTATCTAATAATCCTTGCCGGATCTCTCTCTTCCGAGTACTCGCCTTGTCTTGCCTTGAACCCCTATAAAATTTGTGTATTTGCATCTTCTGGCAAGGGTCTGCTACCCGTTACATGAGGATCTATCTCCTTTTGTTTGTTCTGGACCTGTTTCTGATTGCTTTCTTCTGATGCCCCTAGATCTTGGCTTAGATGAGATGGTAATGTGCAATCCTCACTCGCCTCCTCCAGTTGACTTGAGATTTTGTAGACCTCTGTTATATCCCCCTGAAGTGCCTCTTTGCCAGGCTGAAGCGTCAAAACCCACTTGGCTGTTCCTCATACAGGAGCCCTTCCAGACCTTATAACGTATGTGTCCTTCTGTGAGCCTTTCCCAGCTGTATTCCCTCTGCTTTGCACCTCTTGGCTAGGCAGTGATGCTATCCTTGCAGGAGACTTTTGTGTGGCTGGAGTGATCAAAATTAGCTGTGTCTTTTGGAGAACGTGGCCCCTTATTCGCAAAGGTTTTTATTGCGTGAACCTTTTCAGTGAAATGGCATTTATTATGAATCCTGAAAGGGGACTCTCTGCCACTTCCCATTACAATTCTAGCTGCATCTGATTTGAATGTCATTTGCTATTTAGGGAACATTGGAAAACACATTTTGGGAGGTGTCTTTCATTTCATTTAGGGAGCCTAACGCTATTTCTGACGCTAAAGGAAATTAAAAAGTGCTTCCTGCTTAGAATCAATTAGTTTTAATGAAAAAAAAAAAAAAAAAAGGTTGCTGTATGCTGGCCACATGGCAGCCTCTCTGTACAGACAGGAAACATGAGTAGCTGGATGCCAGGATGGGCTGTTTGTGCAACTCACAGTATCATTGCACAGTGCCTGGGAATGCTTTCCTGTTCTTGGGCTCAGATCTACCTGGAAACGTGCTCACTAGATGAAAAACAAGGCGTGGTGGATTCCAACGTTTATGCAAGTGACTTTATTGGATTTTTTCGGGGGTTCACTCAACTCAAATAAAAAGCAGGCTGTTGCATGGTAGTCTGGAGCCTTTTGGTTCAGCCTTGGAAGATTTTACACTTTTTAGAGTATTTACTGCATACTGAAATAAGAAGAAATAATTGAAGTGGCATCATGCAAAAATTACATGTTCAGAATGAGATTACTACATTTTTATCTTTCACTGGAACGAGTGTGATATCTTGCCCTCTATTTAAATCAAGTATCAGTTCAGAAAAAAATTAAAAAAAGAATCCCCTAAACCAAAATCCCGCTAAAAGAAAACACTCCATTGCACAATTTTCCTCCTGTTTTTGTGTGGAAAGGTGGTATGGGGTAGTCGGGTTGGGAGGATGCGAGAGAAGGCGACAGATGTTAGTCATGTTGTCGGATGCTCAACCTCAAGTCACGTTTGCGAGGCTTAGGAGACATAGGAACATAACACAGAACTTTAAGTAATTAACCCTAATTTAACTTGCTTAGGCACTGTGTCCAATTTTTGTCTGCTTATGCAGCAGAAGTTCTTGCATGTATGTTTTTATTTTAAGATGCATATTGTCAGGGAATTAAAATTTTTTTTTTTAATTTCTGAGAAGTATTCCTAACTTGATTTGTAACTTGTGGAATCCTGAAAGCTGGAAACTCCAGAAACATTTGAATCTGTTGCTAACTGCATGTGCTGGAGCCTTTACCTTGATTTGGATGATGCATTTAAGGTGAGGTGAGACTGAATGAGTAGGCATGGCCCTGTGTTACTGTGTGATGGATTTTACAGGCAGAAACTTAATGAGATTTGTTGCGTTTTATTCAACAGTGCTGTTAACCGTTTGCCGCTTCTCAAAGCCCAAATTCTTACTGGAAGTGGCTTGGTGTGCTTGTAGGCTTGTCTCTTGTTTTTAACTTTGCATCACAGTGGAGGTCAGAGTTAAGGATATTTATGGTATTTGACCATATTAATCTCTTTATTTTCTTGACACGTTTGGGTTTTTTTCAGTGTTACCTCAATACTGAATCTTCTGGTTTCCAAGATGAGTATATGCTATTGTATTTAAGGATCTTTTTTTTTTTTTAGGCAGTTGGGATGTGTCTACAAAGCAAACATATGGGAATATGTGCTTGGACCAAAATTACGTTCCTTTTCACCCCAAACTGGGTGACCAGTGAGATAAAGCTTTCACGAGTGCAGCCTTGCATGGTTAACACGAGCTGAAATCTGGAGCTTACGGAAGTGATTGAAAAGATTTAATTAGCTTCTGCGTTAGGCTACATCATGCTAGTCCTGACATCCTAATGTGGGAAGGGAGAGAGCCTTTGGTCTGGGCTGTCACCCAGCATGGGAAGATGAGCTGCTTTCTATGATGGACTGAGCAATGTGGCTGGAGGCCATGCGTCAGCCTGCCACTCCGCAGCTGGAAAGCCCTGCTTAGCCCTGAGGGATGCAGTCTATTTCTCCATTCAGGGCTTTCTTCCCACTCACTTGTTTAAACTTTGCTAATCTCTTTGGTACAGTGGGTATTTGCTGTTGGACTTAGCTGTAAAGCTCCTGCAAAGCTCAGGGTGAGGGCAGGGAGCAGCTGGAAAGATGCTCCTCTGATGGACTCTCTTCTCCCCCTGCCTCACACTCTTTTCTCCTCTCATCTCTTTATTTCTCTTACTGTCTCTTCATTGCCTTCTCTTTGCTCCCTGTATTCCACTTTGCGCTTCTTTTTCACTGGGACCTGGCCAAGGCTTGCAGAGTTCCCATCTGCCAGGAGCTCACACTTGTCCCCGATGGCACGTGTCCTTTTCCAGAAGCAGGTGAGGCTCTTGGAGGGCTGCATTGTTGCAAATTAACAGCAACTCATTTCTTCTCTCTCTGAGCAGGGCTGCCTCAGTGACACCAGCAAACGAGGGAACAGCCAGAGCAGAAGCCCGCTGCGATGCTGCATAGTCACAGTGACTCAAGTCAAGACCCTCATTGCTTTTCTCAGCTCTGGTCACGTGATAGCAGGCAGTTATCTGAAAGATTTAAGCCCATCAGACTTTTACCAGCTATGCAGGTGAAGGAAATCCTCCATCCCTCTCCAGCTCTCTGTAGACACCAGGTCCCTGCTGGGTAGGTTGCCAGCTGTGCACACACTAATTGGAGCTATCATCAGAAGAAGGGAGTTTCCAGGTGAGCTGAGTTCAAGCAGGTCTGGATCTGAAGTGTGCAGCTGCCCATTTCATTTTGACTTCCTTCCCTTTCCGTCTTTCCTGTTTTCTCCTTTCTTTCTGGTTATATTTTGAGGTTATTCGTGGAAAGGTGCTCCCCTGAATGGGGTGGGTGATGTTCAGTATCTAAGTTACTTTATGAAAGCACAGAGGCAATGTAATGTGGTGCAAGGCTCTGCTGAGGTGAGGCAGGTTGAGGAGAGGGTGTTGTGGTGGTGTCAGGAGAGGTGGACGCTATAACATGTTTCTTGTCATCGAGCGTGTTACTTTGTATCTCTCATCTACCCTCTGGAAAAAGTTTGGAAAGGGGGGAAGCCTGAAGTAGCAGTCACAGAGGTGTAGTTGAGACATCGCACAACTGGTGAGCTTCTGTGAGAAGACAGCCCCAAACACGGTGGTTCAAGCCCTCTATCAAGAAATTGCTTCTGTTTGGCTTCCTCCATTGGTCCCCAAAGGCATCAGACCTGTGCACTCCCTATTTTTTTCATTCTTCCAGGGCTATGGTAAGGTTTGAAGTGTGATTTGGTCTTCTGTGTCATGACAATAAGGAACTCAGGAGTTCTCCACGTCTGTCACATGAAACCATTGACCTAGCCCTTGCAAATGCCTGGGGTGTATGAGGTATCTGGGCCCAGATGTCCTTGGGAGGAGGAACTGGGCAAAGACTCGTCTGAGACTGTAGACTGGGGCTACACCTCTGACTTCTGCTGACGACCACCTTCCACACCGTTGGGATACCTAAGCCCTGAAGTGCCCCCACGTTTGTCCGGATTTGTCCATAGTGCACCACCCAGCTGCACCAGCCCTATTGGCACTGGCTCAAGTCACCAGATAATGCAACTCCAGCTCTTAAAGGAGCTAAGTTCTCTCCTAGTGCATTTGGTGTCAGAAAATGTGGTAGGCTTTGTAGAAAAGAGGTTCCTAGTAGGGCATCTGATTCCTGTTGTAATGTCACCTAGCAGTTGTGTTCCCAGGACCTCCTGGAGACCGATGTGATGCCACATGTGCTGGCGTGATTCCTCAGCCCATAAGGCTGAGGGAGGGAGTGGAGGGAGAGAGGAATGACAGATGGAGAGACAGCTCAGTGCTGTGAGAAAGCCAGGAATTATGTGATTAGCTCAGAAGGTGACGCTCCAGGTTTTGCAGATTGGGTTTGGCTTGGGGACACTGCTCCAGAACGCATACTGAGTGAGCACCTGTGCTGTGGAGGTGGGATTTTCTTGGGGTGGTGGGGTGAGGATGACAAGGGTAGATCACACCTGGCCTTTGCTGCCTCTGTGGAAGATGTGAGGAATTTAATTTAGTCCTTATGCTCACAGTCATATTATTAACAGAGTGGAAGGAGACTAGGCCAAGTCCAGACTCTCCTCCTTGCCCCTGCATCATCAAAGCCAAGCAATCGGGAGCGAAGGGTGACGCCAGCAGCTCAGAGCTGTCCACTGTATTTATTTCATTCTCAGGAACGTTTTACCTTGCACACTGCCAGATTTACTGAATGCTGGACTGGGGCAAACGTGGACAGTGCTGCCTACCGTTGGAAGCCCTGCCTCCCCTCAAATCCCGGATGGACACGGGAAGAAGTTCTAGGCGAAACAGAGCTGTGCTGCTTATGCCTTGGTGGGATTTCTTTCAGCTAGCAAAATTCATGGCTTGGGAGGTCAGAAAGCCAAATGCCACCAATGGGTTCCAGAAAGGGCTGGATGATTTTATGGCCAATAATAACATTTGTAGTTATACATGCTACAGTAAGATAAGGCTAATCAATTCTCATGCTTCAGGTCAGCAGCTGATTGCTGCAGGGGTCAGGAAGGAATTATTTCCTCACCATTTACAGCTTTATTTAATTGGGCAGATGCATTAAGAGCCTTTTAATTATTTTTTTTCCTCTTCTGTCCTCTGGCGCGTATGGAATTAAGCACTTCCAGAGACAACTTTCTACAGTAGTAGGGCACCACTGCTCTTGTTTGGCAGGGCAAATCTTTCCTGTATTAATGAACCTTTGTAACACTGGCATTGTTACTGGATGCTAGCAAGGTGTTTCTATTCTAAAAGAGGCTATTTCACAGTGGTACCTGGTAACTCGGAGAGAAGTTCATTTGTTTCTTCTAAGCGAATGCTGTGTACAGGACCTGTCCTCAGTCTTGTTCCAGAGCTGCATGGGAGTTTCCTATTGCAGTTTCAGTTGTGCAGACAAGGCAGTTTCTCTAATTCTTGACTTAGCTGGCACTTTAAAAAAAAAAAAAAAAAAGAAAAAGGAAAAAAAAGAAAGAAAAGTCCAACTGGGTTAACCCCAAACTGAAGAGCGTTGGTTTGAGTTGAGTAAATTGTTTGGTGTAAGTAAACCAAAACCTGCAGTTAGAAGCAAATGCAGCGCTAGAGAGATTCTGCCAGGCCTTGTTGGGAGGAATCGCCACTGGGGTGTTCTGTGCCTTGGTATGGGGCAGACGCAATCCATTTGAATTAAATGCCTTTGCATCTTTAGAGGAAACGTGCTAAGGAATTTTTCATTTCAAAAGCTTTTTACAGAAAATCAACCTTTTCCAGGGAGTAGTTTCAAAAATTGATTTTCTGGTGTGATTAAAACAACAACAAAAAAAGGAGCAGACGTGTAATGTTTGAAATACTCTCTTTTAAGTTAAAAGCTCCAGTTGCTGTGTGGGACTTTTGGATGAGATAAAGGTTGTCACATTTCAGGACTGGAGCACCACAATCTTTGGATCAGATTTGTTCCCTGATTTTTATTGTTGTTGGCAAATTTCATGAATTGCTGACCTGTTGTCTGGCTCTGGGGAGGGAAACGTCTCTAAAGTCTCCCCGCCTCTTGCAGGACAGCAATACGTGCCCTTCCCTGTTCTCCTTTGATACGTTTTTCTTTTAGTGGACATCCTCAGGAAACCTCTAGTGCAAAAGCTCCAGACAAAACTTAGCACTGCCCTGGGTGTCAGACAAGTAGGTTGTTAATTAAGAAAGCTGTAGAAGTGGGAGAAAGCAGCAGGGAGGAAATGATGTGAACCTCCACGTTACATGGGCTACTGCAGAGTCTTCAACCAGGGGCAAACTCCCGAGTGGGGAAGCGAAAAGGCAATTAGAGATTGCTAGAAAGAAAGGGGAGGTGGTCAGAGCTGGATGAGGACTGAGGGCAAGGGCAGGATGGCTTTATCAGTAGCCATAAAGCTGTAGCTCAGGGGACGTCCCTGAGGTGCCAGCCCCGAGCAAAGGTGTGGCAGCCAACTTGACGTGATGCTGAGGTGGCTAAGAGCAGCTTAATTTAATCCAGGACTGGGTTCCTCTTAAGGCAGTTCCCAGCTTGTGCAAATCGTTGCCTTAACCCTGGTTGCGGTAGAAGATACTCAACTTACTGTTTCTCCTTAAAATCTTAGGCTAGTGATAAAGCTGATTCCTAGTGACCTGGCAGTTCTGTGAGAGGGAAATTTCAGGGGCCTTGGGTTGCTCCCAGGGTCGTGTATCTCACACGAGCTGCTGGTGGTGCGTCGGGCACAGAACTGAGGAGGCTGAATTCAGAGCTTCTAGCGCAGGCTGCCAAGCTTGTCAAGTCTCCTTTGGCGAATGTTGCTTGCTAGTAGAGTTTGGCTCAGAAGAGAGGTCCTGAGCCTTTTGGAGTCACTCTGGTCCTATCGTAGTCACACAGGCCTCCCTGGGGGACTGAAGAAACCTGGTTACTGCATCTATCTCTCTGTCACTCTCTGCTGAGCACACGTTCTTGAGAGCAGCTGAGGGAACAATTGGTGGTGAATAATTCATCTTGTGGTTTTTGGCCTTTTCTTTTGTTGGTGAAGTGCCCATAAGCAGTTCATGCTTTTTCTCAAATTGAAAATGATTTTCAGCATTGTCCTGAGCATAATTCTTGGCCAGAACAGCATTTGTGGAAGGTTGTGGGGAGTATTCACAAGTCTGAAATGTGAATTTCAAGCTGTGTCAGTTGGATTCATTTGGACATGTGTGACACATGGCATTGCCTCTCTTCCCTGACTGGATGGAGCTTCGTTCTGAGGAACAGGTTTTGGGTCTGCATCACTGCATGTGCAAGTTCAAAATCCCCATGCCCTCCAAGGAGTGAAGGATTCAGATCTCGCATGATTTCATGGGGAGTTGGGCACTTCCTTAAGGTCGGACTTTGAAAAAAATCTACGTCTCAGCTCTGCAACAAATGTTTCCCCAAAAATTCTATTCTGCCCATCTATGGAGAGAGAAAGAGGGCAAATGAACCCTGCGGAAGACTCGACGTTCATGGCCAAATCTGTATTTTTTTACCTGCGGGATCACAGCCACAGGATTTGACTTCCTTGAGTAGTTTAGTAAGGATGAGGAAGGGTTGCATGCAGCTGAAAACATGCATGATTTTAACTAGCAGCAGAGCATCACAGCGTTATTCTCATACCCAAAGGCAAACCTGCTGGGTTGCTCCGCTCTGATGGCATAGCAGGGGGAGTATATTCTTGTGTCTTGGCTTCTGTCATTCCTGTCTCTGAGCACATCAAGACTTCAAATGCACTTATTCCCATGGCAAATGTCTGATGCAGGTTAATCTTATTGTCCGGCATTCGCAGAAGTGGATTAGAGAGGCTAAGAGATGTAGAGAGGCTACGTTGGACATCTGTGACAGAGTGGACTCTCTCCGGTTCGAGCCATTGCCCATAGTTTCCCTAAACCCACCGCTGTCAGAGCTGCGGGGCCATATCTTGATCCGCAGGAATTACTCCCCTCCTTTTTACCTAGAGAGATAGTAAAACATTAATGGAGGATTATTGATTAGACTAATTGTAAATCCTACATAAATAACCACCTTTTTTCCCCATCTGTAATGACTTGCCTTCTGCAATCAATTAGGCACTGCCAGTCAATACTTCAACCTTCTTCAGTGCCAAGGCTGCAATACAATGGTTTGTGCATTGAGCTGGAGTAGCATAGACCAAGAAATCATTATTGTCATTGCTTTAATGTAGGTTGGGAAGAGTGGGGTTCACCTGCTACAACTCAAACTCATGAAAAAAATGCAATAAAAAAATCACACGTTACTTTAATTTTCACTTGTGGCTTGCCACCTGCTGAGCGCAGAAGGCTGGAGGCAAGGGGGTGTGTATTTGCTGACTGATCGTCATCTCCTCCAACAAGCTCTTCTGGGCCTCTTGGTGAGGAGGTCCTGGCTTGGTTTTGACCGTCGTAGCCTGCGGTCTGCGCTTTTTTGAACGTAGTGTTCAAGTTACAGCTGAGTTTCAGAAGAGCTGGATAAATTGGGAGAAGCGGAGGGAGATTTGCACCTTCCCTCCTAGTTGCAAAAATCTGCTCTTGCTGATTAAGAAGCAAATGTTGAAACATGAAAAATGCGAGTCAGTTCTCCCGCATCTTGATATTGCATAACATACTGGATGGGTGGGAGAAGCAATGTGACTAGTAATAACAGACAGATTCTCTATTTCCTTTAATTGTTTCTGTAATTAGATTTACTTTTAAAATGCTCTGTGGATGCTGTGCTTGTTCACCCTTCTCTTTGCATTGTTATCACTTTGCTTTCTGGACTGATAAAGCACATTCATAATTTCTTTTCCTTTGGGGTGGACAGATGCAGTTGTTCTTAATAGCAGCTTGCTTAGTAAGGGAGCTTCTGGCGAAATGGTTAATATCAATTTAAACCTGAATAAGCAATTTATCAGGAAGAGACAGAGGTATTTTGAAACTAAAGAAATCACCTTATGCACGTCGTGTGAAGAGCACTGAGGAATAGCTGAGCAGGATGAAATTTGTATGCAGAGAAAGGAAAAAGGTTAGTTGATACAGCTCGGAAAATCAGGGAAGCTTTTTGGGAGCAGAGGTATGGAGAGCATGTTTTGTCCAAGTCTTTAGACCATCAAGGCTTCAGGAAGCAACCACCAGAAGAATTTCTAAATGCCCTGAGGACCTCACTTGGCCATTCGGGCTTAAGTAGAACAGGGCACTTTGAGTACAGTCATGATTATATTCACAATGTCTGTGTAACCTGCAGTTTACCAGCATGTTAATGGACACAAGAGCCTGCATTTATATACGTGTGTGTGTGTGCGATTGTGTTAGGAAGAATAAAGATCGTGTTGGGGAATAAAGCTAAGTGTCCATCGCGTTCAAGATGAGGTTGTTGCTAATCTGGCCCTCTTGAGTATCCCTTTGCTTCCCTTCTACACAGCTGCGTTTCTCTTCCCTGCACATCACAGGCATGTGGAGGGCAGATCCTTTTTTCCTCCCACGTGGAGATGTTGCTCAGTTCTGCTCCCACCTTACTGTAACTGGTCAAGAACAGCTGCTCGTTTTCTATGCCATATTCAGGGATTCAGCCGGGTGTGTTTCCCCCTAAGCTGTGCACCTGGGTTCTCCTCTTCTTTCCCACCTATCTCAATAGCATTTCTTCTTCCTGTGGAACTGCTGGACATCTTTGCTCATCTAGTGTCCTTCCCCCAGGCTCACTGAAAAGAAGGCTGCAGCAGCTGTTTTAATTCCTGGTTTTGACCAAGGCTTATCTTAGCAGAGCTGGGAGAGGGCAGGCCTGCGTATTGTCCCTGCTCCCTGAACTGTCATGTATTTTTACTTGTGCTGCTCTCTGAATTAACCACTGTAAGTAACTGGAAGAGTAGAGAGACAGCTCTATCTTCATCTGTTTTGCGCGCTAACCACTGGCCTGCAGAGTCATGCTTCCTCTTGCCACCTGTGCCCCGGCAATCTTGTGTTCTTATCTATGCAATGGTCCAGCCTCAACAGGAGGAGTAAACAGCCAACAGCCCCCTGAGACTGGTTGGTAGCTGCTAATCTGGGTGTTTTTCTGGGAGATTTAGGAAGGATGGCATATATGGACTGGTGTCCCTGCAGGCAGTGGAGGTATTTAATGCAGGATTAGCACACCTGAACAGTTTTACCACTGTTACCAGTTTTAAGTGAAGTGGTTCTCATTTCATCCAGTGTATCCCCTGAAGTGTGTGATACCTGGTTTGTGAATCCCAGTCGACTCTAGCTGGCAGGTAGGTGAAGGAGTGATCACATAATTTTGCTTCCACAGAACTTCCAACAGGTTTCTTTGTGGAAACTGGGGTGTCTACCGCTCCTGAGGGAATTAGGTAGAACTTAGGGGATTCTTCTCTTGGGTTCATGTGTCTAAAGTCCACCAAAGTTGTACTTTTTCTCGAAGATCTTTCCTTGGATTTTGCCCTGTGTATTAGCCTGCATTTCTCAGGCCACTGTTGCTGGTATTCAGAGGCCGCATGAGACCAGTCGGGTTTGGGAGGGCTCAGCTCTTCCAGGATAGAGGTGTGAACGGGTGGCTAGACCTTGTGAGAGCTTGTAGGCCTGACAGTAAATCTGCTAAACTTCTTGCAGGTGCCTTCCAATGTCTGTTTACTCAGTGGATCTGCCAGAAAGGAAGCAAAGAGGGAAGGACATGACTGAGAAGGTATGTCCATGTTGTGATCCTTCTAGGAGTTCACGACCACCCTAGCACCATGGGCAGCTTAAAGAAAGAGGTAAGATTTCTCAGTCTGGTTATTTCCACTGGAGTACTGTTTATGGAGCATGCTGCAGTAGTTGCTGCTGTTTTCTCGGGAAAGCTGAAAGCCTTAGCTCCGCAAAGCTGTCTGCATTTAACAAAAGCTATCCAGAGATTGGGCTGATTGCTTTTAATTTTGCGGTGAAAATAACCCAAACTGGGCGAAATAAGTGTTTTGAAGATGGCTTTTTGATCATGAGCCAAAGCTGAGGGCCATCTTATGTAGATGTTGCCTAAGTATTTTCTTGGGGAATGAGCAGCCTGGAAGCTGGTCTCAGAGAAGAGTCACAGCTGAGAGTTATTAGTAGAGATTTTTACCAACACAAGACTTGCACTCGAATTTCAATTCAGATAAAATATGCCAATTGAAGAGTATCTTCCCCTTGTCACTTCTGCAGAGAGAGATTTTATTAACACCAATTGCATGGCAACAGAGGTCGACCGCACTGCCCTCATGTAGATAAAAAGACATTAGTGCACTTAGCTGTGACAGCAAACAGCAGCTGGTTTTATTTTATGCTCCTTTTGACTTTGGTGGGAGTTTTCTGCAAGTGGGGTGCAGGACTTTGGGGCTGAGTTCAATGACAGATCTCTCTAATGAAAATTTTCAAAGGAAAGACTGAAGAAACAGCGTGCTGTCAGCCCGTGACATGTAGCATTGGTGGGAATGTCTGGAACGTCCCCGTCTATGCGGTAGTGGTCCTGTTCTCGACGTGGTATGGTGCTGCTGTTGCTTCTCTGTCGTCTCATATCAAGGGACAGTGGTGTTTTAAAGGTTTTAAAGCTCTGCAGCATGCCTTTTTCCTGCCTGGCATAGCCAACTGTGATGATGGATGTGTCTCTCCATCCTCGGCAGGAGTTGTACAAAGCCTCGTGACTGTGCTGCCCGATCGATTAGTATATCTCCTTCAATCAAGCAGACTATTTTGTGCGAAGCTGAAACTGGCTTTCTCAGACCTATGTTCCAACCTGTATGTGTATTTTGCAGTGCGTAGACCACCTCCCTTCTAAAACGGGTGGGATTTTGCTTCTGGAAAAGCTTTCTTGTTCTAGGCCCTTTAATTTGAAGCTCTCTAATAAAGAGATTGCTCGACCTTTTTTGAGAAAAAGGTCCACATCCTCTGATAGACGCAAGTATTTTAAGATAAGTGGAGGAAATGGCCTTGGTAGCCTGATTTTGATAATGATACTGATTTTGTTAAGAATAGCAAGAAATCCCATCAGTGTACTGCTCATATCTCCACAAATGTGGCTGATATCTTTTTTGGCAGAGCCAATATCGATTAGCACCAGGTAGTTTCAGTAGAGACTTTAATTTGTTTATCAGCTGCCTTACAGAATGCAGGAAAAGCAGCTTGAATTGTTTTTAGGAAAAATTCAGTTAAAGCAAACGTTTTTTGGCTAAATACGATCACAGCTTTCTGAGTCGGCTTTTCCAAACGTGCTACGTGCTTGCTAATTAATTACTGTAGTGACAATTATTCATATGTTGGTCAAAATCCATTTGTAGGTGGAGACTCTCTTGTTTCGGGGAACAGGTCCAAATGCTAGAAATCCTTTTATTCAGGCAGAATATGACAGGGGTTGCCCCCTTTTTTATAGTACTGAAGAAGCCATGAGGGCTAAGAAGGTTTCAGGAAGCCCTTTGCTTTGGGGCACTTGAGAAGCGGTTCAGCACAGGTCTGCATTGCATTGTTCCAGGCTGCGGGCAACTGACTTTGAAACTACTTTCATGTGGTATGTGCCTGAGAAGGTTTTTGGCTGGTGTGGTTTTTTGCAAATGCCTAAGGGAGAGCAGAGAGAAATGTGCTGGGACCAGTGAGCGGTATCTGTCGTGGTTACAGTGCTTGCGGTCTTTACTGTCTCTCCTGAGTGCTAGTTAAAATTTTCTGAAGTTAGGGTAATGTAGAGTTTTTCTCAAGCAAAATGGGGTTTTTCTCCTTGTCCAGAATTCACAAAACATGGCTCGTGTGGGATCTGTTTTCTTCCCTGCACAGTTTGGGTCTCTGTGGATTGTCATACGCCTTCCACAGTCCCAGCATCCTTTATTCTGCTGGGCTAGGATGTAGCACAGGCACACACTGAAAGCTGATTAACTTCTCTCATCGTGTAGACCAGTTATTGCTCTATATCTCTGGCTCAAGCCAAGGGCCTGTACATGTTGGATTTCTTTTCTAAGATGCCAAAGTGACACTCTGATGGCTGAGCCAAAACACCAGAATGAATACTTCTCCCATCTCCGATCATGGTAGAGTCTAAGACTGCAGTAGAAGCAACATATTTCTATTACTCAGCCGCTTACTGCCAGGAATTGTGTGCCCTAGCAGAAGGCTGAAGATCAGTTTGCTTTCTTCATGTTTGGTACGTCCTTGCTATTGTTTGCTCCCTGTAGAGAGAAGCATAAAACTCTTTCCAGGGGACATTCGCAGAAAAAAAATGAATTGTTTATCAACACCCTGGCAATCAGTAAGTGCAGTGATAGGTGCAGCTGTCTCTACTGGAGTTGAACCTTGACTGTTGTGTAGCCAGCTTTCTTGCTGCAGCCACCTGTGGCTGCAGCTTGGCTGTTTCTGTGGGGCCAAAGTGTGGAAACGGGGAAAGTGTGGAAACGGGGAAAGTGTATCTCGGGGCTCAGATCCCCCGAGGACAGGGCCAAGTGCCCAACTTCCATGTGCAACTGAGGAGCGGAGGGCTGGGAGTTCCCTTGGGTCTTCCTGAGCCCTTCCCTTGTGCTGGGTGGTGGCGCTCACAGGGAAGAAACGAACCAAGAGATCAGATGCCCGCTGCAGTTCCTCCGCCCCAGAGGAATTCGCCATGAATTTTGAAATCTTAAGTGAAGTAGTAGCTCATCTAGCTCCACGAAGCCTTCAGGGTCTCCTCCTTGTTTCTGAAGTGACCCAACACCTGTATTACCTTTCCCTTACTCCTTCTCTTAACATCCTGGGCTTGGTGCTGGAGGAGATGGGCATGGAGGAGAACCAGATACTAGGTGCTGGGTTCCTGCTATGGGAGCGGGTGAACTTGCTTGCTTCCAGCACCTCATACTTGTAGGCATCTCCGGACATCCTTCTTCTCCTTCCTTCTATGCTGCCGTTGCTACAGAGCTGCTCCCTTTGCTTGGGAGACCTGCAAGCTTTCGCTTTTGCTTGAAGCTGTCCCTTGGAGTCTCATTAAGAGAGTTAATTTAAAGGTGACCCTATTTGCAGAGGCCTCCTGCGCCAAAACTTGCCTGTCTAACCAACTTTGAGCTCTCCGACTGACCGCCATTCGGGCAAGACACCCCCTTGCAGAAAACACAGCTAGGAATGGAAGAGTTAACATCGGCAGTGCACAGGCACGCTGGAGAGTTACATCATGTTGCTGTGGAAACTAACTTTCTGAAACCACAGTGATGTATGGTAAAGCTTTGGGTCAGCGGGTAATAAATTCTGTTTAAAAAGTGATTTTTTCCCCATCTGCTGATGTAAACATCATTAAGAGAAATGACGGCTGAGAGATGGATTTCTTTTTATATCAATTTTCAGACAAAGAAAATAATTTTTTTTCTAATAAAAAAGTTGCTGGAAATCAGAGAGTGCTATAAATAATAAAATAAAGAAAAAGCACTGGTGATGGAACAGAAATTTTCCCCGGTGATTGGTTTACAGCCTGCTGTCATTTAATGGAAACTCGCAGCTCCCTCTGGGAAGCTTCAGCAAAGCCCAGGATGGGCCCCATAGGCCAGCAGCTGCCAGCAACTTGGCTGGCATTAGAGGAGGTTCCTTCGCGGTAGCCTGCAGCGTTTGCAGCAGCACGTAAGCACCATCCCCCGTTGTCCCCTGCACTTGGGTCTGGCTGGGTCCGTGCAGATCCCAGCCTCCCTCCTGGGCAAACCTACTTGTGTTGGCAGGGGAGGGAGCATCTTGGTGAGACACCTTGCTGAAAAGCAGTGAGAGTCAGTCTGGGTGAGCTTTTTCAGCAGCCTGGTCTTTGTTCTTTTGCTATTTGGCCTGATCTGTTCAATAGCTTTGGAAATTGTAGCCTAAACGTCAGTCTTCCGGTACTTCGGGACATCATTGGTAGTATAAATGCTGCATTTTGTTGGCCAACCCGTTGGCATTAAGGGGACTTGCTTCCTACCTGCACGTATTAGGACAGGGCCTGCCATGTTACTGTTGGAATACTCTGTGATTTTTTTTTTTTTTTTTTTTCATCCCTCAGGACCCAGGACGGTCTGGAGCGAGGGAGCAAAGTTAGCTCAATTTACGCAGAGTCCCAGCTAACTGCAGGTAAGCTACTGGGAATGCAGACAAAGGTGTCGCTGTGATTAATGGGGTAATTAATAAGCAATTGATGTGCTTTGGAGCGTGACTATGCCTTTTATCCCAGCCGTCCCCTCAGCACTGGTCCGCTTTCTCTGATGACCAGGATTCAGAGTAGATCCGGTTAAGGTAAACGATACTTCCAGATCTCCTCCTTGATGCCACCAAGAGCACCTCTGTGCAACTCTGCATTGGAATGGCAGGCAGTCTGCTTCAGAGGGAAGGAGAGGAATGTGAAACTGTGTTTTGGTATTAATTCCTGAAATGTAAAATGATTCAGCAGAACATCTTTGAAATGGGTGCTCTGAAACTTCTTCCTTTTGCTTATTCTGAGTTCCCATCCCAAAACTCTCTGGAAGCTGGCCAGTGTGCAGAAACCTCACCTGGCATCACAAATTCACATTTGTCTAACCTACAGCGTGACTCTCAGCTGCTTCTCCTGCCTTCTTAGTCAGTCTGTGTTTTCCGTGCCCTCTAACAGCCCGTGTTAGCCCTATCTCGCCGGAGCATATTTTCCATTTCATGGCAGAATTCCTGAGTTTAGTTTAAATATATTTTTTTCTTCTGAAATGTCCCTGTGAAACCGTTTAAAAAATTGTTTACATATTTTGAGTTGATTTTGGCATTTAAAGGGAATTGTAATATAAAATAAACTTTTAAGTGAAAAGTTGTTTTTAAATGAAAATCAGAGTATTCTATGCCCTCAGAATAACGAAACATGATATTTTGATTTCTATCAAAAATGACTTGGGTCATTTTTTGTTTTGGAAACAAGAATGTGTTGATATCAACATGCCCAGGTGAATCATTTATTTTTCGAAAAATCAACGTTTTCCTGATGGAAAATCCCCAAGCAGCCCTAGCAATATCAGCCAAACCTTACCCGCTTGGGTGATGCTATCCTTGTAACTCCTCAACCCCAGAGCTTATGCTCTGTGAGCAGTTCCAAAAGCTGATAATTAAACAGCTAAGTTGCTTAGTAGACAAACAGGGAACGTGATAGCAAAAAAATAATAATGCTCCGATGCTTGTGAGTGATGGGCTAACCAGGGAGGGGAAGGAGGACTCGCTGAAGAACCCAAATATCTTGGAGGATGTGAATGTTATAATGCAATTTAATAAAGAAGAAATGAATGTGATCAAAAAAATGTTGACCAGGTCCAGGTGAGTATGTGGCCTTTGAGCTCTCCGATGTACTCTTTATGCTGTCGGTCATGAATCGGAGGAATACGTGTGGGAAGCCCCGTTGCAGCTCTCTTGTGTAGAATTCACCTGTCTGGTGGCTTGAATTTTGCAGGCTTTCCTCAACTTGTGTGGTGCGAGTCCCTCTTTCAGTAACGACTGGAACAATTAAGGGTAAAGAGGCAACAACTATCACAGATCCGACAAAGATGAGAGATTTTGTGCTTTGCTGTGCACTGATAGAAGCAACAGCAAATATGAAACCAGCTCATTGGTTTTAAAAAGAAAAGGAAAGAAAAAGCTGTTGTGTGTGATAGCAAGAAATATCGTCTCCTGCAGGCCGACACTGAGTCTTCCGGTACATCTGTCAACTGAGCTCAGTGTTTTGGGATCTTAATTATTTACGTAGACAACATTTATGAAGACCTAGTGCATTTAAGGGGACTACTTGTGTGCTGCTCTGAACGTTAGCGCTCACCAGTATAGATCCCTCTGAAGATGCAGATGCTGATTCAGGAGGACGCTTCTCTTAAGCACATGGCAGATTTCACTGTGACTTGGACATGTTCAGAAGTCCTGGACTGGAACGCTGCTCCGAACAGTGGCCAGAGAAGGTGTTAGTTTCTGATGTCACCAGTTGAAGTTCACCAAGCTGTGCTGTACCCTGACCTCATGGTCTGGGGGAGTCCAAGCGTACCTCGGTCCACTCACCTGTCAGCTCAGCACACAGAGCGTGCCATACCTCCCAGCCCAGACAAGCTTCCCAATCCTCTGAGCATTCGTGTGACTTACCGGAGCCTTTCCCAGCTTTGGACGGCCTTTCAAGAAGTGTGGAAACCAGAATGACCCAGGCCCACAGTGCCGGTCTTGCCTGTTACCAGAGAGGACACCCTGTCACATTGCAGCTTGCCGCCTCCTTGTTCACGCTTCCTAGAACTGGGTTATCCCCTGATGCCAAGAAGCTCTCCTCAAACTGGCTGTTGCCCACCACATATCTTGCAAGCGTGCCCATCATTTTTCGTTTCTAGGGCTGACATGCGGATGTTTTAAAGGCCGCTTTTAGACAGCCAGCGTATCTGCCAACACAGCTTGCCTACCGTAGCTGACTTGTTCGTGTCATCGTTTACTGCTCCTCCAATATTTGTGTCAGGCGTGATCTTTGCTGGCAGCAAGCTCATATTTTTCCTTCCAGATCACAGAAAAATATCTAACAGCACTGGGCCGAGAACAGAGCTTTCTCTGAACTGTACTTGCATTTATCTGATCTCCCAGTTTCTTCAGAATGAGGCATCAGTGGCCTCATTAGCTTTGGTGGAGTCAGGATTTCAAGTCAAGGCCCTTTAGTTCTTTCACCTCCTTCTTGCCGGCCAAGCAGAATTATAGGCTGTGCACTGGGAAAATTGCTTTAGCTGTGGTCGTAGCTTGACAGCAGTGATGAGAAGGGGAATGATCTTTCCGTCAGCGTAGTGAAGGCCATCTTATGCTATTGATTTTTTAATCAGAACCCCCCCATTCAAACCTGTGCAAAATGCTGTTTTAAAAACCGATGCTTTTCCCCACTGTTTTCCCTCTCTGCCCCCCATGTCCTCCCATTCCGTTACGGGTCCCCCAAACGATCGGACAAATCTGGAGAAAATTCCCACCGCATAATTTTGTAGTAGGTCAAGAACTGTACATGAAGCAGTCAGTAGTACTGCTTTAATGTAGAAGCAAATTGACTTTTATTGCCAGTGCTGAAAGCATCTACAAACATAGATTTAGCATCAGCCTCCAGGCTTAAGATACAGCTGTTATATTTCTCTTTCTTCCTTTAATTTTTTTTCTCTCCTTTGCACTAATGTAATGCTTACTTAGGAACTGCAGCCATCTGTGTCTGCTATGGCTGGCACTGTTAAATTTGCTATTGCTTTCTTTCCCCTGGTTTGAATGAGACTCCTGGTGCATAGAGAATTTCCCAGGACAGCAGAGACTTTCTTTGATTACTTTTTTGATTCTCTCAGAAAAAAGATTGTTCACAGTGCTCTTCCTGTCCCAGAAAAAGGTTGTCAGCTGGAGAGCTGAAGCTCCCGCTTTTCTCTGGGTCAATGAGGGGAGTTCATGAAGAGCTAGCCATAGAAACTGATGAAAGTGGTGGTGGTGGTGGTATTTGCAAATAAAAAGGGAGGGAAGAAGGAAGGACTGGGACCCAAGCCCTTCCCATACCTCGGCAGCTTGTGGTTGGCGGTGAGGCAGCTCACCTGGGGACTAGGAAAGTTGCTACATTCCAGGGATTTTTTAGTGTTTATCACGTGGAGTAATTCCGACTAGGCAGAAGGAGAGAGACACATCCCAAGTTAGCAGTCCAGTGATCAGCACATGCCGTGGGAAGCCAAGACACAGCCCTGTTTGGTCAGGCAGAGCAATGATGATTGTGTGGTTTCACCATCAGGTGCCTGGCTATTTTTGTCAGGCAAGGCAGAAGTTGATTTTGTTGTCTTTTGTCTCTGGGTTACTTGCAAATGGCTCATTTTTGCCCTTGTGAGGGAAAGGTGAATCTTAAAAATATCTATGACCAGAAGAAAAAATGTTTCTCATTTGTTTGGGCGATGCCCTGGACAGAAATCTGCTTTGGGTAGAGCCCTTAGTTCTACAAGCTATTTACCTTTCTGCCCCTGTCTCTTTGACTTCATTCAGTGCTTTCTGTCTCATCTTCTCCCTTGAACTCTTCTCCATGGGAACCATAGCTCCTCTTTGCTCCCAAGCCTTCTACCTGCTGGCTGATGGCCCTCCTAATGGGAGAACTAGTAAGAAGTTTATCTGATAATAACTTTTTGTCTTACAGTTGAAGGGCCTAGGCATTAGCTGGTGGAGGTGCCCCGTTATGGTTTGTAGTGGCCGAGGTGTTGGGAGTGTTTCTAACTGCTACTCCTTTGACTGCATCTGTCCACGTACCCTGGACTGTTCCTTGACTCTTCTTGTAACGCAGTGTGTCTGCATGTAGACTGTCTGTTTGAAATGGCACCTGGCTTGTGCTGTCTCCCAGAATGGAACAAGGAGTTACCTGAAACAGTGATGATTGGTCTGGTTCAAAACCACAGTGTAGGTGGTCAAGTTCCAGATTTCAGGAATTTTGGGTGAATTTACTAAGAGGTGTGTCCTGAAGGCCCCTGTGTGCCTGAAGTCATGGGCTCCCTGGCAGGTTGCTAGCTGCCACCAGGACTTCTGTTAATGCTTCCCCATCCTTCAGATAGTCGAGAGCTCATGACCGTGCCTTAAGCTACCAACTTGCATGCTCAAACCTGTCCCTGGGAGAGGTCACAGGAAACCCACAGAGCCCGTGGCACGTTCAGTTCCCTGAGCCTCGCATGTGACTTCGTACCTGTGATGCTGAAGACGCGTATGCACACTGCTAACACCTGAGAGCTCTGCAATAGGGTTTTGCAGCTGTCAGCATGATGAATGGGTGTTATGTTTTATTTCCTGCTTTATCAAATACTAATTATGTATATGATGATTTTAAGCACCACCGTTACTTTTGGCTCATTTGTTTTTTACTCTCTAGAGATAAAATGGGATATTTCTATCCCCCCACTCCCATTCTTGAAATTCTGCTTTAATTGCTTGTCTTCAGCTTTTGCTTAAGGTTTCCTATTCTGAGTGGGTCAGTGTATTGATCCTGCACTTTGATAAGGTCAGCGGAGATCGGCTGTGACATTTGGAAGAGATTTGCTCCTCCCCTAATGGGCTTAGTCATCAGAGAGTTTTTCAGGGGACAGGGCAGGAGAGAGATGGAATTTAAACCCTTACATCTATTTATTTAGGCAGCCTTAAAAGGCTCTGAATAGCGTTGTCGCTTGAGAGACTACATCATCTGATGTACAGGGTAAGAACTCTGCACAAGTTGACTACCCTAATAGCAAAACTTTATTGAACCTACATATTTATGATCCACGTTACACCAGATGCTGTCCAGATAGCTGACTGGGTGAGGTGGCACTAGCTGATCCCAAAGGGGCAAGGCATGGCCTCATGCTACAGAGAAAGGTGACCCTCCTCCTTTTCCCCCTGTCTCCTTTCCCTCCCGTTCCAACCCATGGGACAGTGTCTGCCTGGTGACAGTTTGCCTATGGGATTGAGATATGCCAGCCGGAAAGAAGGCTTTTGGTACTGCTGCGAAGCACTGGGCTGCTCCTCCAGCCTGGTCTCTCCAGCTGCAGCTAATCTTGGATGATTCAGAGGAAGGTGAGAAAAAGAAACAGCAGACAACATCTGTCTGGCCAAATGAGCCTGGAGGAGGAAAACAAATAAATGAATTCCTTCCTCCTGTCTGCAGGCAACCAGCTGGTGTCTTGGAGAAGGAGATTTGACTGTAGCTACTGCCTTAATGAGGAGCTTCAAGGCTTAGTCGCAGATAACGCAGAATTTCCTGTTCTTGTCATGGCTTGAGGAAGAAGGAAGTGAACAGGGGCATACCCTGATTCCAGGGCCAGAGGTATGCCCCAAGCCATCCAGCCCGACTCCCTCCAAGCCTAGGCTTTGGATTTTCTCCTAGAACCTGGATTAAAGCCTATCTCTTCCAAAATTATCTACTGCTATGCTAAAGATGTCAAACGATGATCATCCACACCCTTGCAAACTCCTCCAGTGTTCAGTTTCCCACCCTTCTGGGAAATTGCACTGAATTTGGGGGTTTATCTGACCTGAACTTCCAGGCATTGAATCTTGCCATGTCTTTGTCAAAAGCCTGGAAAGTCCCCTGCAACCCAGTGTATTTCCACGTTTCAGATGTCTAGACATCTTTTGATCTCTTAACCAGCTCTTTGATAAACTGAACAAATTGAGCTCTCTTGAGTTACGATTTTTTTCAGGCTTTCCGCCATTTTGTGGCCTTCATTTGAGTACTCTCTAGTGCTTCCCCTCCCTGTGTGGACACCAAGGGCTGGGTCCACCGAAAAGCATCATGACACAAGCGTTGTGAAGTTCTGACTCTCGGCCCCTGACTACCTAGCAGAACCTGTGATCGGAGTAAGATATATCTTTGTTTTTACAGTGTCCTACCTTAACCTCACGTGGTCTGGCAGGCCCGCTTGCCCCATAGGCTCACAGCTCTACTGGCAGTGGACGTGTTGATGTCCCCTGCCTTCCAGTGTGTAGCGTGCTTCCTGAACTTGCTGAAGAAGGGCCAGTTCTCTTCTCTGCCCAAGACATCCTTGCGTCTGCTGCAAGAGTGCTCTAAACGCAGAGGTATGGCGTGCTCTGTGCAAGGGCTTTCTGAGTCTCTTGTGGAAGCGTTTGTGGGGGTATTTTTTCATATGGAGTCGTGTAAACATGGGTAAAAGAGGGAGCAAATGCAAATGGCCAGGGAAAGCCTGGTCCTAGTCCCTGCTCTAATGAATATTCGGTTATTCCACGTGAAGCCTCTTTAGCCTTCGTTGGAGTCAGTGCTTTCCAAGGTAATCTATCATATCGTAAGTAGCTGTAATTTGTGTTCATTGCTCCTAGAGGCGTTACCTTGCATTTTGTTGCATCACAATACATTTTTCCAGAGGGCAATAGTGTAAGTAGGCAATGTAGATTGGGGTGACCACCTTGTTGCCAAGAACCACGTGTCCCTGAATAAAACAGGCCTCCGTGTCATATCATCTACTTCATCCATGTATGAATGTTTATCATCTCGGTTCCATGCCTGGTCATGCGGATCAAGGGGCCCTTGATCACGGGCCCCAGACTGTTGCCAAGTGATAGGACAGGGTTACACCTAAATGTATTTAGTTCCTCCATAATGGGCCATGCATCCTACCCACTTGTGTGTAATCTCACTTAGCTCACTCTGTAACATGCCCTGCCCACCTCATTACTTATTATGTGACTGACTTTCTGCTGTTAAATAGGTGTCCCCAGCCAAGAGTCACTATCACTCCAGTAAAAATGGTGGATAAAATGCTGACTGGTGTGGCCAGTAAGCAGAACATTGGCATTGAGCTAAACTGCCTGGAGGTCCTTGCAGACCTGAGAGCAAAAGCTTTTTGTTGGTGTTTTTGGACAGAGAAGTGAGTCCGTAAAGTTTCCAGGATATCCCAGGCAGTGGCAGAGCAATTCATTCAGGCTCTCTTATCAGATTCTCTTTGTCTCTCTTATCTTTCCCCTCTCTTCACTCTCACGATAGGAAATGCCTTCTCTAAAGGCTTAGTTATGTACTGCTGCTATGGGCAGGTGCAGTCTTTAGCGTAGTAAGCAAATATGAAACTACAAGGTAACTTAAAAAATCAGCTGCTTATATGTCCAATGAAACATTTGGCCTCCAGGCCCTCCCCATCTCCAATCCTGCACACCCTTGTGCCTTTCCAGCCAGGATTTCACCGTTAGGCTCCCCCAGGAAGGGAAAGACATGTTTCCTTCCTGTTGTATGCTCACAAGAGTCCCCTCTATGGAGTATTTCCAAGGTACCAGTCTCTGAAATACTCCTGGCTATTTCTCTTCTTAGAAGCCCTGGTGAGACGTCATCAACTTCAGGCTACAGAGGGATGTCAAGGTAGGTTACTTTTTAGTCCCCTAAAACTAACTTTTCTCATCTGGGTCTGAAGTAACTCAAGGAACAGAATAGCCTTGCTTCTCTCTCTGGACTGTGGTCCCAGCCCTACCCCTGCAAATCCTCTGTAGCTCGGTGAAGGCAGGGCAGGGTGAGTAAGAGCAGAATCAAGTGGAGGGGTGTCTGTAAGCTTGGGAGGTCACAGACCCATGCAGACGGATTGGGTGTTGTGCCTCGGTCAGGATGATGCTTTGCAGGCACTATTTCCGGACGCGAAGTGATGGCTCCAATAATATTTAAATAAGTTTGGAGAGCGGAGACCAGATCCTTAGGCTCTGGTGTGTGTGGAGCAGGACAGTAGGAGGCTCAAAAATGGATTTAAGATGTATTTCTTTTGCCTTGTTTCTGGTTCTGTCTGGCTCACCTGTAAGTTAGAGCAGCCACCAGGCTTCCACAGTTCAGAGTTTGTACGAGTGCTGGCTAACCCTGAGGGACCTGGGTATCACCAAGCTGCAGTGTGCTCAGTCACGTCCCAGTGACGCTGCCGTGAGCCCCACCACAGCTTTCACGTGTGCGTTCCTGGCTGCCTGGACACTATGAGAGCTGCATTTGCCATGGGCCTGCAGTGGTGAGGGAGCAAGGTGCAGCCGCTAGGCTTGAAATACTATGGGAAGACGGTTTGCCAAACGTAACTTGGATCTCAGCGTTGCTGGTGTTGTCAAGATCTCCCTGCCTTGACGCATCCTCAGATGGGCAGCAGAGATTTCCCTCTTTTTTCCTTCCTTTTTTTCTTTGTTCTGTTGCTCTGTTAAGCTCTCTTCACTGCACTCAACCTAATGATCCCTTTCTCACTTTATGTCCTTCAAACTCTTCCCTTTAAACACTTAGTCATCACTTAGCTAAACTACTACATACAAATATAGCTCTTTTGATCTTCCTACATAAATCAATACCTGCTGCCCTTTAATCTTTGTAGTGGCTTTCTCTGAACTTCCTCCAGCTTAGTAATCCATGTGAGTTGTGAGTAATCCATGTGAGTTGAGAAAGTGAGTTGTCTTTTGGGCCTGATTGTACCTGGTTTTAAATCTCCTGAAGCCCCAACACCTGCCTGTAGCAGGAGTACGTGGTGGCCTCTTGGCTGCCCCATTCATCTTCATATGATTCAAGGCCCTAGGTACAAGGCATCTCTTGTCCCCTTTGGCTGATACGGCTCTTCTCAGGTAGCTCAGCCCTTGCCAGAACTAACTGATGATGCAGTCCTGGTCTGCGAGTGGTAGCCTCTTCCATCACTGTCTGCGGGGTTAGACTGCAGACTCAGAGGGAAGTCAGACCTGGGAAACCTGTCCGAGATCCGTGTGGGCTGAGAGACACTTGTCATCGCTGTGGGAGGAAAGGACTGTCTCTTGCCAGCTGCTCGGCTGTGAAAGAAGCTGTGGGAGCACCTGGAGTGTCCTGCTGGTGGAAAATGGACAGTAACCTTGTGCCTTGATTAAATGCAAGGGTCAGACACCAGGCCCCCACACATCCTTTAACCGAAGTGTTTAGCCTGTTGGTTATGTTACATTTAGTAAATGAAACTGTCAGTGAAGTAGTCTTGAGTATGTTACAGTGGCTTTCGGGCAAGAATCAAGGCTCTTGGTAGGGCTGGAAGAGCCCATTCTACAATTCCTTCCCCCTTCCCCATCCTGACAGTTGCCTCCAGCCATCCCCTAGGACCATTCCGCCCTTGCGCAGAGAATGCTGGGAAAGTCACTTAAAGCCATTACAGTAAAAAGCCTTTTTTTTTTTTTTTTAATGAAAGGGAAGGTTTATAATAGCAATAAACCCCTTCTTTTAGCATCTCGTTATGGGTCAAATAAAAGCTGGTCAGAGCATGAGACAGAATTTCATCACTCTCCTCGTCCTCACTGGATCAATGTAGTAGTGCTGCCATGGGCCATATAGCTTAATTAGTTGCTATTCTCTGCTGTTGCTTAAAGAGGAAAAAAAAAAAACTTCTCAAAGCCTAGGCAGGCTGTCTGTGTCGTATTTCCTGTGTTCTTCGAGGTGTTAATGAATTCATTAATCACTTAATGGCAAGGAGGGTCTTTGGGGACCAGCATTGCAATTTACTGCTCCCGGGAGGCAGACTCTCTCTGTTGCTGATCTAAAAGTTTTGGCTCCACTGATTTGTGCCAGCGGAGCCGGCGAGCGTCTGCCTGCGGTCCTCATTGCGCACGTGAAACTCCTGCTGTTGTGGCTACCGGGAAAATCGCAGCAGTGCACAAAGTGATTGGGGCCTGGTTGCTGGGTATGGCATAGGTCTTGTAATGAGTAATTTTGGAAGTGCATCCTGAGCCTTAGAGGTTTCTTGCTGACTTACAGGGAATATAAGATAAGGCCGACGTGGCTATAGAATATGGACTGGGACTGCAGGCTCTGCTGGGAGAAGTGAATCTCTTCTAATTGAAGAACAACAGGGTGGTAAATTTTGACCGAATTTGTTAAAATGTGAATTTGAATGTTTGCATTTCTGTTCCACAGGAAACATTCATTATTTCAGTCTCTTGCCCCCGTTATGGGAGAGCAGCTCCTGCCAAAGTTCCGTACAAAATGGCTCTTTTGGCTTCATTCTGATCGTGCAGTCATTCAGCACACGCAAGAGAGCGAGCAGAGCCCTTCTTGCTGCTAAGTCTGTCCCACCAGCCTGTCATCGCTTTGCGATTGCACCTTCCTGAAGGTTTTTCTCCCTGCTTTTCCGTGACTGGGTTCTCGCGTTTAATTTCTTCTCTGATTTCTCTTCCAATCTTCCCGCTCGTTCTGTTTCTTTTCCCGCCTGAGGCTCGAGGGAAGTGAAGTACCGTAAGGTGAGGGATAGCTGGGAGAGCGATGCCCTCGGTCCAGAGCAGGAATACAAAATCGCTTCATTGTAGAGAGCACAAGAGGAGACGATTTCAGTAAATGCCAGATGGTCAGAATTAACCAGAGATGTATGGAGCCCTACACGGCCAACTGTTTGCTTTGGCAGCAATTTGTCAGCTCTTCACGTGAGAGTCTTGCAGCAGCCCCTTTCTTCTCCTGGGCCTCCCTCTCCCCCTTCTCTCACACTCTGGACCCCACTTCTTCCCTGCTCTTCTCCCCTGGGCCTTTGTCCCATCCTCTTAGCCCTTAGGCCATCGTTCACGGTGGCAGCAGGGTCACTCGGAACCACACCGCGAATGCTGGCTTGGGTGACTGTAACAGGGAGGGGAGCCCTCCTGCCTCATGATGTGCTTCAACTACAAGGAAATGTCCTTGTCCCACCGCAGGCACCTACTGCGTGGTGGGACATTGGGCAGGTGGCCTATATCAGGTAGGACAGTACCCGCAGAGTTGGTCTGCAGGCATGGAAAGGCAGCGCAGTCAGAAGCACTGGACTGCTCGACCTCCTACCTGCCTTCTTCTCTGGCGTCATCTTTTCTCATAAGCATTAACGTCTTCCTCCCTGGCAGACAACCTGCCTGGGTCAGCCTTTAATTTTTGTTTCCACTGCGGACTCCCTTGTGGTTTGGCAGGCAGGGGAGCAGCACGTACTCCTCGACTCGCTGAAGCGGGGAGGGGGGGGACAACACGTGGTGTTGTTAAATTAAGGCCCACTGCACAACGTGTGCCTCGAAACAATGCGATGAGAACGGCCCTTGTACACCGCAGACCGAGATCCAGCTAATGACTGGCTCTTTTGTGAGTGTGCGCGCGTGTGTGTTCTGTACCTTCTAAACATTTATTATTCTGAATTGCCTTCTGCACATTTTACAATAATTACGACTAGTGTTTGCCTTGTTATCTCCACAGTTGCTAACAAGAATGTCGTCATTATTCCAGTCATTAGCAAAATGGATGTTGTTGTCCAGAGTTGCCGGCTGTGGGCCTGTTTTCAGGAGGAGTCTCATGCTATCCAACCTTGCTTGCTCCGTTCTCCCTTACAGAGGGATATTGCTGTTTTCAGTAAGCGCAAACGTAAGGGAGCGAGGGGGGATGAGGATTGCAGGAAGAAGAATTGGTTTGTGGGACTGCTAGCAGGTGCCAAGATTAGCAGTGGTGAGGCTCAGGAAGCTGTTAATGGCAATAGTAGTAGAAGCTGGAGGCCAGCAGCCGTCTTCCCATGTGCCTTATGTATTTGGCACGTCTTTGGTCCCTTCCTGGTGGCGCAAGACCGATAGTTATCTCTTTAAGGTCATGTTGGTCGGAAATGAAGAGATGCATGTTGCTCTGATAACGGAGGTATGCCAGCAAAGGAGAAAGATTGGAATTAAGCCAACTGAATTCAGCTGCTGTAACGTTAACCCCAGCGACGTGCAGTCCTTAGAAGCCCCAGCAGAGATTCTGGACCCACGGGTCTTCCTTGGATAAACTCACAGGTCAGGTAGATTCAGTTTTTCAATGAGCCCACTTCCTCTGTGGCCTCCCTCCCCAACTTTGTCAACCCTGAGAAACAGTTGGAGATTCATTTAGGTTTTCCCCATTTTGGGGAAGGGAAGAGGGAATGGATTTATGCCAAAATACCACCCTCCCTTTTCAGTTTGAAGCCTTTGATTTCCCATTTTCATAAAAAAGAAAGCTTTAAATTTCAGAATCTCACATACCTTTCTCTTGAACTCTTACAGTTGGTAACTGAATGAAGCATTTAAAGTTGAGTAATAGGTTTCATTCAAACCCACGTGATTGTTTTTCTCATTTAGTTAAAAGGAAGAAGAAAGTCTTTCAAGTTTTTGAAATTTTGGGGGGGACCAGTGCTGTTATTTACCTAGCTCACTGTGAGACTCCAGGGGAAAGGTCTTATCTGCTTAGAGTATAAAGACAAGATGCACAAAGACAAATTACAAGCAAGATTTGGTTGTTTCCCCCCAAAATATCGATCTTCTGGAGCGCAGTACAAATCCCACATTCTCCCACAGTTCAGTCTCATAAAGCTTGGTTTCTTACTGAAAACCCACTAACATCTTTGTAGGACAACTAAGGCCTCAGTATTTTTTTTAACCACAGAATCACGTTGGCTGTCCTTGATTATAATAGCAAGGAAAGAGAAAAATCATTATTTATGGGCATATTTTCCTCCTTGCTAAAGCCACATTATTAATTCTAGGAAAGCTATGTAGAATCATTTCCTGATATTAGGTATTTTTTAGTGTGTTCACATCTGAATGCAACCAAGCAGACCTTTTTCCATTGCATTTTTGAGAGAAAAGTGGATTTCAATAGAAACGCATTTTTGAATAGTGATTAAAGTAACTGAACAGAATTTGGAGACTACATGGGAAATAAGGTATAAAATGGCATAAGTAACTTACTGAGTTAAATTATTTCCTGCATCTTAGAGAACTATCACCAGATTAAAACTTAACTAGGATTAAAAAAAAAAAAACCTTGTAAGATAGATGATAAAGTAATGTTCGTTATAATGAAACAGGAACTTTTCACGTTCTAGGAAACTTGGAACACAAGAGAACAAGTAATATACATGTATATTGAATGACCCAAATGTGCTGCAGAAGGCGGAATCTGCATGCATATTGAATTATCCCAACATGTGATATTTGAAAGATATGAAGGGTCTTTTCCAAGTCGTGTGTAAATTCGAAAGAAAAGATGATCTTTGATTTTTGTAGGAGCCATCTTTGCCCCTGAGATGATACTACAGAGACAAAATTAGGACATTGTGATGGGCAGGTCCCTAGACTGGATTGACAGAGGTGCCTAAGTCTTGGTCCAAACCTTTGAGTTCTTCCTTTCTGTGATATTTGTAGGAGGAGATCTTGTTCCTCAGTAGCTGTGGTTGCCTTCAGGGAAATCTGCCCTGCTCCATTCCTCCTCTCCCCCTTTCAGTGTGCGCAACCTACACTGGGTTTGCAAGCCTCATAGCTCCGTTCTGTTAGCTCAGCCCTACAGGACTAACTCGTATGAGCCCACAGATACCATGACCATGAATATCAAGCGTCTTTTACTGGCTGTGAAACTAAGATTAAGATAGTAACAATGCCGGGAAGTGGGGAAAGGAGGGAAACGACATGAATTATATCTGCAGCGTTGAGTGAGGGCTAAGGAGGTTAGGGGCAGAACCAGAGAATGGAGGTTTGTTTGGAATGAAGGCTGCAAACTGGAGTTTTTTGGCCAAAAATGTGCCTTTTCATGTGTGTCTGAGCATGACAAAAGCCTTTTCTGAGAGAGTCTTTGCCATTGCCCTGACTTGATCATATTGTCTTTGGGCCATTTTAGTTCACTTGTATCTGGAGGTCACTCAAGAAGTGAGCCTTGAGCAGTGTGCTCATGGAGGGCAGGTTTCCATTGACAGCTTGCAAAGCTGAATCTCCGAGCCAAACTGTATGCCTTTGTTGGCTTCAAACTTGCAAGTTCTGTCCATTTATCCTGCATGTCTGTGATTTCCCAGTGCTGTACAAAGTGACCTTGAAGAGCAGGTACACAGTGAGACTGCTTGCAAAGAACAGACAGGGAGCTGTGCTGAACATTGGCTGTGGAAGAGTAAGGGAGGGCTTGTGACTGGTTTATTATCATCTGAGCGTGAGGGAGGTGTGCAGACTTCTCAAGGAGTCCTTCATTGCCTGCTAGTTCTAAAAGAAGGCAAAGAGTTGAGCTGTGATAGGCATTGGGCTTCTACGAGATAAGCTGCAGTGGCGTAATGATGAGTTGTTCCTGCAGCTTGGAGAGAAGAAGCTTTCAGGGTCAAGGAGTGGGGTTCTCAGCAGTCTGCAGAGTAGCTGACACAGCCCTCCTAGGATCATGAGAGAAGCACCGCTGGGTCTGGCCATAAAAATGTCTTGCTCAGGTCTAAACAGGGGCCAGATGTACATCCTTTGGGAAGAGTGTAAGAACAGGAAAGCAGTTTGCAATAATCCTCCTAAGATATTCACTCAGCCTCCAGGCGTTTGTAAGTCGATGCCTTCTTGAGCCAGTGGAGGTATCTTTGTGTTGAATAGTTTTGAAAAGACTTTTCTTCCAGGTATGTGACCTGTCACCTTTGAAAGGAACGCAAATGTGTGGGATCCACAACTGCTCAGCAGGTCCAGAAGAAGTGTTGAGAACATTTCAGTCTCTAGAAAGCCCTCATTGATCTTTGATGCGGTAAACCCAACCCCTGAATCTGATAAGTCTAAGAGGACTGTGCAGTAGAGTTAGGAAACAAAGCTGGTGACAGGACCCTGTCCGATGCCTGTTTGGTTGGTATTCCACGGTACTTGAAAGGAGACAAGACTACTGGTTGATTCCACTGCTCTCCTGCAAGGTGTCACTGTGATACGCTGTGGGCGGCCTGTATCCCAGGAACATCTAAACGCATCCTCTGAAGGGGATCAAACTTGGTGACGTTGATGTCCTATGCCGACCGAAGACCTTACTGCGTTAGTCCTGGCAAGGTACACAAGAGCATCGCTAATAGCGCTGCAGTGACCAGAGGCCCGGGTCCTGCCATACTGGACTCTCCATCCACCTCTGGTAAGAGAAGCTCTTGAGGAAGCATGCTTAATTAAGCAAGATAAAGAGGGCAAGGGAACCAGAGGGGTTAAAGCCGGGGCTGAGTAGCTGGGAGTTGAGGTCGCTGTAGTTTATGCTGAGTCTCTCCATGGGGGCTGTTCTTCAGTTTGTCTCAGCATGCCAAGAGTCCTTTAAGTGAGAGGCTGCGGTTTACAGAGTCAACAGATTTAAGCAAGCTACGAATATTAATTATTAATTAGTCTTGGAGCGTGCTATACATTAGATAGTGAAGTAGTTAACAGCTCTGTCTCCTCCTCCCCACAGACACACTCTTGCTGTCAGATTTCTCTCACTGCCTGAGACCCTGGTGCTAGAATTAGGCCAGAAACTATTTTCCAGTCGAGTGGCTTTTAATGGGCTCTCCAGATTTGTTCTTTGCATCCTGTGAGTGACTAGATACATGGAGAGGAGAGACAGTGGGATTGTTTCTTACTATAAGAAATATTTGAGTTTTAACTAACTGGGCTGTGGTGCTGTGGTAGCTGCCTGAAGCCTCACAGTGTTTGTGTCTTGTACTCCAGAAGTGCCCACCAATTAGCCGTAGGGCAGTGGTTTTGCTGTGTAGGCAATACGTTTACAGGAGTCCTTGGGGAAATGGCGTTTCTGATGAAAGGTACACCAGCTGTCTGGATTTTCTCTTGGATCTTCTCTAGAAGCTTATGAGGGCTCAGCATGTTTCTGGGAGTCCTTAGTCCACCTCAGCCATGGCAAAATGAATTAACTGGTGTGTTGTGTAGTCAGCGTGACGATTTGGAGGTGGTGGCACGTCCCAGCTCTCTGCAGATGTTGAGGTGTTTGAGTGTCACAGCTGTCAAAGCCATTAGGCATCTGAGTGCTGCTGCCCTCTGAGGCCGTTTCTCTCTGCGTGACAGACCAGGTGTTGGTTGTGTGATGTGTGCCATTAAGGTCACCTGGACTGCCTGGTCTGGAACTTGGCCCACGGAAAGAGACTTGACATGAGGGATGAGTGCCATGAGGGAAGGCAGTTTGGGATGATTTTGGTGGGGTCTTCTGCTGACCCAAACCAGCACAGTTCCCCAAGCTGTAGAGATAGGTCATAGCACCGGTGAGCCTGGGGGCTCGTGTCACCATATAGCACCAGCTTACTGAAACTGGGAGTAAGCAAAGGGCAAGCTGTGTCTCCTCCCTTTTGGCCTCATTTCACTCTCTAGCTGTGTGAGGAGCAGAACATAGCCTTCCTCCCCCTCAGGCTGTGCTCAGCCTCACGTCCCATCCAAGAGACATACCCGCTCTTCAGCCAGACATTGCAGAGCAGTGGCCAGGCATGGAGCTGGGAGCTGAGCAAGGCTCTGTGGGCTGCAGCTGAGCAGAGGGACTCACCAAGCAAAGAGCCGGAGCCTCTTAGGAGATCCAGCTGACCACTGGCTCCAGCCCTTGACCTGGCTGGGTTCCTTCACTTCTTGGGACGAGTCCTTGGCATGGCAAGATTGGCAATAAGGGACAGTCCTAACTCTGGAAAGTGCTCAAGCAACAACAAAAAGGGCAGTGGAGAACGTGCTCGGGAGCTTTTTCTACAAGAGGAAGGAATATTGTGATCTGTTAGCAGCGGCTTGTTTCCAGACACCTAACACACTTTTGTTCATGCACTGTGTTGAGTAAGCCTGTAGAATTAAATGCCTGTGGGAAGAAAACCCCAAACACCCCCCACTCCCTACCCCCAAAGTGCAGCAGTTTTGTAATTGGACTGTGACAAAACTGAATGCCTCCTGATCAGGGGGTTACTGTTTTTAATTCTGCATCATAACAGAGATGTGGAGCGATCCGACGTCTGGGCAGACAGTTTGGCACGGAAAGTCACAGATGGGTGATTCTGCCTCCCCCAAGCAGGGACTTTTAGAGTGAAAACGCTGACAGATCCATAGCAATAGCAGGCAGGACTTTCATAATTTATTTTTAATGCCATGGTGTCTTTAACTGTGCAATTTCCTCCAGGGTGTTTGCTTTGAGATTGCGAGATAATTACATCTCAGAAACCAGGCTAATTACAGTTAACCGCCTGAAAAACGAAGGCCCCCGTTTCCCTCCCTCATCAGGTTTTTCCACCCGGATTCTTCGCGAGTGCCTGTGAAAACGCAGAGCAGCAGCGGCGAGGAAGTGGCTTTGGCACCGTGCTGCAACGGACGCTTCCCGTCCTCGCCCCACCGAGGTGACGCCCCGTTGATTTGTGTTGGGTGGGGACATAGGAAGCCCTGCCAGGATTGCGATGAGGAAGGCGATAGTGGGAAGGTCATCGCTGGTGCGGAGGGGAGGAGAAGCTGATGCTGAGGCTGGCCCGCCTCCCAGGCCCGGAGGACCAGGAGAGGTTGAAGCCTGTGGTCAGAGTGTCACTGCCCTCTGTTGGGTGTGAGAATGATGTTTTCTTCAGCCGAGTGGAGAAAATCCTGAATTTTCCAAGCCTCGCCCAAAAGGTTCTAGGTCCAGTATCGTGCAGTTAGCTGAGGAGCGTGTTTTCTCCTTCCAGGTTTCATACCCTTCCTGTTATCGCCTTCAATTACTCAGGGGCACATAGGTCACGGACCTGGGTGTTGGACCAGCTCTTGGGCTGGGGATCTTACTGTCTGGTCTGCCACTGACTTCCCCTGTATCAGAGTGAAAGATGCTTCCCCTTCCTGCTCCTGTGCTGTTTTTTCTCCATTTGAGATACTCATTTATTATATTAGCAGTGGTAGGGTGATCTATGGCTTTTGCAGGGTAGTTGTCAACTGTGGTGATCTATGGCTTTTGCAGGATAGTTAATACCTTTATTAGTCCAAATGATACATCGAGGGGAAAAGGGAAAGAAAAAGAAAAATGGCAAACTTGACAAGCTGGTGGGTTTGGAGTCTCATGAGACAGGAGCAGAATATGCATCCAGGACCTGTCCTTGCTTTCTGTCTGTATCAGCTGGTCTAATAAAAGCACCACAGGATCAAGGGGAGGAGGCATGGTACTCTGACCCTGGGCCTCCTGTGGTCCTCCTGCTCCTGAGCTCAGCACCTTTCCCAGTGCTGGATCTAAAGCTGCTTCTCTTGGCAAGGCAAGGGACTTAGGCTTCTGCAGGGATACGTAAGGCTATACAATAATATGCCAGGATGATCCTCTCCCCAGTTCTGTCTGCTTCTCCTCCCACATAGGGGACAGAGAAACCAACAGTTATGGTTAGGACTAGGACAACATATTATGTGTATATGAAGGGTGTATATGAGAATAGCCCATCAGAGTCTTCCTGGTCAGAAACACGGATGGGTGGGAGGGATGCTAATTTTAAGGGGAAGACGGAGCATTCAGTCCTCTCCAGGAAACGTGGACGTGCTTTTCCCAGAAGTACAGGGGTAGCCCTTTGCTGTCCAGGTCCTCACTGCGTCTCTGCAAGCTTCACTTTTCTTGCCCAGACTGAACTCGGGACAGCAGAAGGGGCCGTAGGACAGCCTCCGAAGCTTCCATGCAATAACTGCGATGCTCAAGTCGTCTCATGTTCTTTGGGAAACACTCTAAAGATGTAAAAGGCGCCTCCTGCTCTGCACAGGATTGAACTTCTCCTTGCTGTACCAGAGGGTGGTTGCCAGGCTCCTTGGAGAAAAACAGCTAAGAGCATCAAAGGAATACACAAAAGTCTTTCTTGCAGCAGCCTTAGATGGTATCTGGCAGAGTATGCATACGCTTACGCTTCATATTTTTACAGGATCTGGAAGGTTGGCCTCTAATTCTTACAGCCTTGAAAAGTAATTCATTTTCTCTTCTGGGATTCCAGATCAGGGATTAATTTAATGATTTTTCTTTCTCATTGTTTGTTTTTAATGATTAAGCTGATAGTTATAAATTGTTAACAGGTTCTGGTGGAAATGTGATCCCTGGGAACTTTTTTCTGCTGAATAAAATAACAGCGAGATTGATTTAGCAAAGCTGGTTGAGTTGCTATGTCTTCAAAGATTATCTCGGTTCTGCATGAAGGGCCAGATTTTTGAGAAGTATTTAGGCCTAACCGAAGTCAGGTGCTCGAGTACCTTCAAAATAAGAAAGGCTTCTGTCTGTAGGGAGTGATAATATTGTGTATTAAATCAGCCAGTGTATTAGACCTTATATTTTTGGCTGGGTAATTTTTTCAGGCAGATCATTTCCTCTGCTCCAGGCCACAAACCCGTGAGCTGGCACAACCAAGCAGGCAAGAGAGAGGCAAGTGTGTGTGGGGGGGGTGAGGTGAGGTGGGACTGCTGAAATCACTGTGGTGCAGTGGGTAACTGGGACGTTGGCTTAATCTAGCTACGTTTGCCAGGCTGGCCGTTTGAGAGCGACAGGCAATTAGCTGCTGTGCAGTGAAGATGGCTGCAAGGAGGAGATCTTGGAGGCCAGAAGACACCGTGAAACGCATAGAAGAACTTTATTTCCCCCCGAGTCAGAGGAAGGATCAACTGCTGATTGCAGGGACATGAAGCCCTCTTGCTGATGAGTATTACCCATAATCCTTAATTTTCTAGTTCCCATGCTCACCTTCTGAGGGTTGTGCCCTTCTTGAGGATCAGGCCTGAAAAGTCAGAGATAGTGGGTTTTGTTTTGTTTTGTTTTTATGAAAAGCTTTCCGCCACTGAGAACAGCCTGTGTGTCTGGAGGTTGCTGGGGCTTATACAGGTCGCTGTTTGACCAGTGACATTTCCATGGCGGGGCTTGGTGCGTCGGCATTTTGGCATGAACAGGTCCATGAGTTTGCGTGGTTCTGGTGGAGGCAGGTTGTGGGGGGTGGACTTGGCTGGTTTTGCTGTACAGTTTTACTTTGGTCTACAAAACATTTACTCCTGGAAATTATTCTGGTGAGGCAAGGGGCTATTTGAAAGCTACAGACAGAGGCTTCTGGGGAAATGTTTTCCAGGGATGATCTTCCAATAGGAGCTGTAATTGTTTAATGATTTTCTGTATGGATTTGTGTGTGGGCAGATATGGGGCAGTCAGAGCTGTTTTGTCAGCGGACAGTTTCTGCTTGTGTTGAATGTCCTGGTGGCTCATTTGAAGGTGCTCTCTGATCCCCCAAAAAGCTCAGTTGCTAGGTTGAATACTGCCTTTAGGTTGGTCAGCTGGCTTCTGCGAATTTATCCCTATCTTTTGTTTCGTTTTAACTTGATTTTGGCTGTTCCATGTCAGACCCAAACTCCAAACTTGTCATGTTTTTCCAGTTGTATCAGTTGACCTTGTACAAATACACTCCCTTTTCCAATACACCTTGCATCTCTGGCATCCTTAGCCTGCATGGCTACAGTAATGCTACTTTAAAAAAAAAAAAGAAAAAGAAAAAAAAGAAAAAGGAACATAGAAACATAGGCTTGGACAGTACCTCCAGACCGTGAAGTTCATTTCTCTACCACTGTAGACAAGGAAGCATCTAATCCCTTAGACTGAAAAAAATTTGTGTTACACTGGCTTTTCCCCTAATTGTTTGGACAGTAAGAAACCTTATTCTAGTTTCTCACCTAAATTTATTCATGGATGGTTTATGACCTTTTGCTGATGTTGTCCTTTCACCTTAAATAGCGCTTTCTCTTCCTTTGAATTAAACCTCCTGGTACCTCGAGAGAGAGCAATTTTATCATCTCTCCACCTTCATTTTCTTAGGCTAACAAGTCGAGCTCTTCTAGCTGACTCTCATAAAAAGGCCAGCTTTTCTCTGATGGTCCAGCTAGCCTTTCCCTGAGCCAGTTCCAGTTCGAGTTCACCATCCTTGACCTTAATTTTGGGTGACAGGGATTGCATAAAACTCCACACACGGACTCACCAGACTGCGCACAGGGACCCTTCATTCCCTTGAAGGCCTTGCAGATGCTTATGGAGCCCCCCTGTTTACAGGGGACTCCTGCAAGATAGGAGTCTTTCCTGTCTATTTCAGCTGTGGGTTTTAAAGGTTTGATCCCTGTGTCAATGAAGTCACTGTTAAAATTCCCTTTGATTGCTGAGGTGTGTGTCCAGGACTTAATAAGTCTTGTTGCTCTGTGGCAGAGGTGGTGAACTCCTCTGGCGTGATGGGAGGAGGAGCGCCAGGAGTGAGTGAGCGCTGATGGTGCAGTGTCAGTGATTAAGACATGAGCCGTCTGTCTCCTCCTGCCTCCCCTTTGCATTGCTCAAGGAATAAAGATCGTATAAATATTGTTAAATCATTTTTAAAAAAAGAAGAAAAGAGGCAAAACTGAATGCTTGGCTTTCTGGTGGAGGTGGGAAGGATTGCCGCGGGTGGGAGCAGAGGCTGTACAGGGCTGTGAAGGACTCCAGCGGCCCGTGATCCTGAGTCCTGCGCAGGTGAAGAGGCTTTGAGCACAGCCAGAACTGCAGGCTGAGTCTGAGATGTTTGAGTCGTTTGACATGGACGGGTGCTTTCAAACAGTGGTCGGGAGAGCCCTGCCACAAGGTGTAGGAGGGACCTCCCTTTCTTCTCATCGCTGGTGATGGTGGGAACTGCAGTGGAGTCCTGAGGCTGGCTGGAGATCAACCAGAGATCCTGCACAATGGAAACAGAATCCTGCTGTTTCCTGATCTAAGCCCCGTAACACAAAACAGATGCAGAGGTCCAGCAGAGATCAGGAAATCTTTTGTGTGCAAGGTGGAGGAAAACAGCAGTCGTGTGTGCTGCCAGCCCGAGGAGTCAACGCAAGGAGAAGGCAGGTACGTTTGCCTGGGGAGAGACCTGGCTCGGAAGGGGAGGGGGCTGTATGCCTTGTATAAAGTATAACTTAGCTTTCTGGAGTGGGCCCAAGAGTTAACGGGAAAGAGTAGTGCCACAGGAATAAAACAGAGGAAACGCAGCCTGCTTGCATTTCTGAACTTAATACCCTCCAAGCTCTGCCGTCTGGGGTTTCTAAGGCTGGATTAGACCTGCTCTGCCTTGTCTTTCCCTCTTCCTGTGAAGGTACGTGGATGACTGATGGCCATACGGATGATCGTGGATGACTGATGGCCATCCGAGTCAAATAACGTGCGTGTGGTATGACCTACATCCATCAGGCGGATGCTGGGCCAGGTTCTGCGCAGAGCCCCTCCGTCTCCAGCCCTGCGCTGCAGAGGGCCCTTCTGCAAGCGGCCGCCTCCCGCGTTGCGGTGGTGGAAGCTGCTAAACGAAGCAGGGGGAAATCAGGCGCAAGCTGTGCAATTTGCAGATGATCTGTGTACCTGCTAGTTTGTAACAGATGTTTTCCTTTGCGTGACCATTTGTGAGCTGCTTCCTAGTCGCGGTCTGTAGCAGTGGTAAGGCTCGGGAGCGAGTGATATCTTACACTTGTACAAAACGGTATTCCCGCATATAAATTTGGTTTGCAATTCCAGAAATCTCCTGTTATGCAGTTTTATATCCAGTGCAGACGAGAGCAAAATAAGACTGCATGATACTTGGGGCACACGCTTTAGAAATGCTAGAAGAGGGGAACTACTGGAACTGGACTGGGTTCACATAACTCCCTGTACTCTGGAGGGGTTGCAAAGGAGGCACGAAAATGCTGTAGGCATATCTGCCCTGCATTAGATCTGCTCGTGCTTGCAGCGTTAATATCACTTTCAACATACACGTTGATTTTTAGCTGTTGTAACTCTGGCTATTCTTGTTATCCGTAGACATGCCTGCTTCCTCTCTGCAGTGTCCCAAATTCTTGGCCACAACAACTTCCTGTGGAAGTTAGCGCCACGGTTTAATTATGCATTGTGCAAAACCAGTGTTTCCTCCTGTAAGCCTGTGCCAGGTGGTGTCAGCAGCACAAAAAAGCTGGGTTCAATTATGCTAGGGCTGCTACTGAACAGCAAAACATCAGCACCGCTCAACTAGCACTGGCTCAAGTTATGTTTGGCTTCTCCGACCTCTGGCAGATGAAAGGGCTGCAAGTCTTCCTCTCCTGGGCAAGTTGGCGGATGAATGGGAGCGTGATGCCTTCTGCAAAGGAGAAGGAGGCGTGTCTCTCAGAAAGACTGTGGATTTCTCCTGGCTCCTCCGAACCGTACCAGTGGACCTGCAGGCTGCTATTTCTGGGGAATATGCAACAAAAAGTGAAAAGTGCCAGTAAGAGTCTTGTGCTGCAGAGACAAACTTTGCAGAGAGCTTTTTCCCTGAGATGTTGCACTTTTACAGGTAACTGAGATCTGTCGGTAGCCTGAGGCTTGTCTGCCTAGGGCTAGAGGTTGGAGTGATCCCTGCCCCTCTGTGATGAGAGAAGGCTGTTTTGTCTGGGAAATCAGCGCTCGCCCTGCCCACCTGGATTGCTTCTGTAGCTGCGGTGTTGACACGTCCCGGAAATGCTTTTCTCCTCTGCTCTGGAGGCTGATAATGCTAAACCACAGAGAAACCTGTTGCACTCCCAGTCTGCTCCTGTGCTCATTTTGCACTGCATTCCCATGTGGGCACGCCTGCGGAGAGATGTGCTAAGCTGCATTCCCCTGGGAGCTGCCAGAGCGTGCTGTAGTCTGTTGAGAACTGCTGCTTGCCATCTGTTGTTAAAATGGGCAGGAGAGAACACAGGACCGTGATAGGTTGTAGTGAGGTACCTGAGGATATAGCACCCTCCCCTATGGCTCTGTCCAGACCAGCAGGATCAGGCCTCTTGGAGTAGCTAAGATGATACTAGAATTTAAATTTCTTTCCCAGATCCAGCAGAGGAGAAACACATCCCTTGTTCCTAGAGGTCTCGTGGGAACAGCGAGATGTCTCTGTCGTTCTGCCTATACAGCTGGTTCTGCTGGTTTGAGCTTGTTCAAGTCCAAAGCTTAGGGATTTCTACACACAGGGATGTGCTTGGATTGAGGAACTTGCAACAATTTCCCCCCTAATGCACGTTCAGTGTGTTAGCACAGACCCACGTCTTTTCCCACATGGTCTGGCTGGATCAAGCGTGGCCAGAGTTTGTTGTGCTCCTGCCCAATAGTGTGAGCTTGGTTCAGTGGGGACGTCCAGAGGCCAACAGGGCTAGGTACAGGTGGAAAAAGGGAGTGTAGGCAATGAGGTACAACCAACCTGCTGTGACAAGATCCTCAAGAAGAGATTTTAAGATAGCTCCTGCCTTTAGGGGACAGTAGAGGTAGGTGATGGGAGTTTTGGAGTGACGATTGGGCTAGGATGGAGGATGAGCAATTCTGTCTGAGGAGATGCATGGGTCGGCAAGGAGCTGCAGATAAGGGGGAGTCTTACTTGAGGCATACGTGCTCTGGAAATGAGGAACTTTCAAGGCAGGCCAAAAACAGGAGGGCAGGGGGAGGCAGTGAATATCCCCTGTCTTAGATGAGGGAAACGGGCATTTTTCCATGTGTAGCTTCAAGGAACTGGGACAAAACAGAAGCCAAAAAATTTCCTCTGAGACACAACTCTAAATGACAGGATTGTCCCAGCTGGTTCAGATCTGCTGGTGACCTGAGGTGAAGGGGCCCAAAGTAAAACTCACTAGTTAACTTGGAAATTTAGGACAAGGTCAGGCGAGAGGGGAAAGTTTTCCCCGGGTAGCAGCTGTGACATAGCTCCAGCAAGTGCCAGGGAGGGTCCTGCCAGCAGGACTCAGGTCTGACCCACCTTTGCCACGCGCACAGCGTAGAATTTTTCTTCCCTCTCAGGTTGTCAAATTCATGCCCAGCTAACCGGCAAATCCATCTCTTCAGAGATCAATTACAGTGTCTGGCTGCGAAGCCTGGAAATCCAATTAACTCCCAAATATATATTTTTTTTCTGTTTGAAAAAAGAGAAAGAGAGAGGGGGGAGAAAGAGAGAGACAGAGAGAAATAAGATGGAAGCGGGGGCATAAATCAACTCGAAAACATTCCAAACATTAAAACAAACAAGGCTGAATTTCAACTTCATTTGTCTTTTTTTTTTTTTTTTTTTTTTAAACCTCTGTCATTGATTGATTTTATTGCTGTGGTCCAAACCTGATTTTTGTCTTTGCTCAGTTTCAGAATCACTTGATGTCTCTGGAGTGGAGCTCTGGGGCCTGATGCCTCCTAGCAGTGACTCCTAGTACAGCACTCTCCCCACTTAGGTCTTCATCCCTTTTGCAGAGCTGTGATTAGCTCACCTGAGATTTGAGGAGGTTAAACGGATGCCATTTGATAGGGCATTTGTGGACTGATGAAAATGGTTGCCCAGCTGTTTCTAGATCCAAATGGAATTGAGAGTTTGGGTGAGGAACGTGACCTGCCTGACTTCCAATGAAGAAATAACTCTGCTTTTTAATCACAAACTTCTGTGGGTTTTTTGTTTTTTGAGATTTTTTTTGTGTAGCCCTTAGAATCTGGCTGTTCAGATTTAACCTCTCTGTCTTGATCTCACAACCTTGATCTTTTAGGGAACACAACCCATTCCAGCACCTTCACAGTGTTCTCTGGTCTCCCGAGGGCTTAAAGGAAACTCTTCTCTACCAGACAGTGAAATACTGTCCGCATAGAAGCACACTGTGTGCGTTCAAGTGCCTGAAGGTGTATGCAAGCCCCAGGGGTGGCTCAGACAGATGACCTAGTAAAGTAAGAGAAGCGCTAGGAAACAGTGGGGGAAAAAAACGGCCAAAAAGAAAGGATTAACATATATGTGAAGTCCCTAGCTTCAGAAACCAGCCAAAGGGTAAGCCTAGCAAGGGATCAGTGATATGACTGGTTATGGAAACAAGTGGCGGGTTCACGTATGGGTGTGCACTTGCCTCAATGTTGGTGAACAAGCAAGGCAATGTACGCATGAGATGTGGTAAAAATCCCCTTTGCCCCTGACATGACTCTCTGCCATCACGTACCCTGATATCTTGCCTGGTGGTATCAAAGTCTTTCTGGGATTTTGGGACTGACCCCACTGGCACACAGCAGTGCTTCTGGTGACTGTAGCTTGATGTCATTGTGCCAAAGTTGTGCATGGGTCATTTGATGTAGAGGTAAGAGTGATGGATAACCTTGTCTTCGTTTTGAGGATCACACCTTAAAAAGGAATGCGGGCACTGTCACTCCTATAGTTTAGCTTTGATCTTGATTGTGGTCAGCCAGGGGTATGACTAGGAGGATTCAAGAGGAATATTTTTGCTCTCTTTTGTCTCTCAAATCTCCACTGTTTGGCTGAAGACATTTTGAGGGTAGGGTTGCAGGCACCTAACCGTGGTGGGTTTAGTGTCAGTGACGGATATCTGACATTTGTACAGCAGCTGCAGATGCTCAAGAGCCGGGCAGTGAGAGTAGTTGCATGGAGGTGTCAAGTCCTGGTCTCTGAGGCTGGAAAACCTCTACTCTCACTCAGACAACGGGGATTTGAACCTTAAGCATCCGTGCTTTTGTCGGTAGTCCCTGTTCCTCTCCTTCAAGAGGCTTTAATTTCCATTCCTGAGTAGAATGAATAATCCTTGGGGGCTGTTGTGAAGAGAAATTGTCACCCTTCCTTCAGCGCTATCAGAAACTCTTCAAGAGGCAGGTAACAAATAACCTTCCCTTGGGATAAATTAGCTCCCAATCCCAGTTCGATAGTTGCTCATTTTAAGATGTCCTTGTTACCTTGTGCGAGTGGCTGATCTTCCTTTGAATCCTGCTGTGTTTTCAGACCCCGTGATTGCTACAAGCAATCATGAGTTCCACGTTAACAGTTTTCATGCACTGATTGCACTGAGCAGTCCCAACACAACCTTTTGTGAAAAGTTTTTTGAAAGTTGAGCTCCATGCTATGCTATCAGAAAGCTACACAGGTCTCACTCCATCACATATTCTGGCAAACTGACTCTTTAAAGGAGAAGTCGTTTCCAGGGGCTAGGGTGCAAAGAAGATCTGTGCTTCCAAATTCCAGGGTTAGAAAGAAAATCTTGTCTGCATTGTCAAGGAAACACGTTACTGGTGCAGAGTTCTCCAACTGAGCCTCCAGGCAGCCTGAAGCAAAGGCTGTGAGATGTGCAAATAGTAATCCAAATTGATCTTTTTTTTTTTTTTTCTCCCACCCAACATTACTATGAAGTAGGAAGGTGGCATCAGAATAGCCTAGAAGAGAAGAGAACTTGCATCAGAAAGAAAATCAGCTGCCATCTTGTCTTGTCTGGACCTTCCAGTGAGAGAACTATTCCCAACGTTGTCGAGAACTCTCTCATGTGCCAAAGTTATTGCCACTGTTTGCAAAAATAAGATATCCTAGATAGTAGGCCTCAGCAAAACTGAAACACATGATTTTTCAAGGGTGCTTTAATGTATGTCCTTGGCTTTGAAGATCATTGTGAGGTTTTTATTTTCTCTCACACCAGCAGCGGCGGCTCTGGTTTAAGATACCTTATGTCAATTAAAAATCTCTTTAATCAAACACTGGCAGGGGAAACGTTCAAAACATTTGAAGAATGACTCCTAAAAGCTGCTACTTGACTGTGAGTGAATTCATCCAGAGATTGGTCTGCCAGGCTGGCATGCGATTCAAAGTCTCAACTTGCCTTTATTTCCAAAGCTGCCAGCAAACTGCAGTGGTAGGTATCAAGAGAAATCTGCGTCAAACAGGACAGAGCAGGCTGTGGCCAGTTCTCTTCCAGGAGGTATTACCCCAGCAAACCTTCCTTATAGACAAAACCCAGTAGTGAATTTATCAGTCCATACTGGCCCTTCAAATTCCTGTATCGCAAATCCATGGGATAGATTAGGTCTCTTAATTTGAAATGTGAAACTGGGCTAGAAATCATTGCTGTGCAAATCGTGTAGGTCTTTTTTCTTTTCTTTTTTTTTTTTCTCCCTCTGTTTCATGGCTGAACTGGACTTCAAAAGAATAAATAAAATCTGTTCTGGTAGCCCCCAGTGAGGAGTGTGCTTTTTTGGAGAAAGAAAGAAAAAATTAACCAACCCAATATTTTATTCAACCCAGAGTGAAGCTTTTCAGTTTTGGTGAATTCAACTAATTTTCTTACTCCTCAAAATAGGTCAACTTTGAAATAGAAATGTCATGTTGAAACAAAAAGTTGAATAGATCTGTTTCGAAAATGTAGAATTATGTATATATTTGGGAGTTGAACAAGCTTGCGAATGGGAAGGAAACATCCAAGCTATTTAGAATTAAATTAGACTTGAATTTGGGACGAGTTTTCAATTTCCATACACTGCATTTTTTTTCATTTAAAACAGTCCCCTTCCCCCATACTCTCTTCAAAAATCCCTTTTCCCAGCTGTAGTTGAAAATATATAGCTATAATATAGCTGGAATATAACTGGAACAATTATATCTATCAACTAATTGCTGATTTTTTTTTTTTTTTTTTAACTTTCCCAGGGCTCTTCAGACATCCAGGCGTGTTCACTTGGGAGTATTAGCGTTTGGGACTGAGGTATGGAAAACCGAGGCTTATGCAGTTGGAACGATTATCATGGAAAATTTATTCCAGCAACCCTCTCCTCCCCTACAGGACTTTTCAAACCTTTGTCTCTTTTCTCCCATTCTGCTGCAGATGTCGTATACCGCACCTTCCTTCCGTTACCAACAATCTTAAAAAAACACTCTCCTTTCTTTTTTGATTGTTTTTCTATATTTCTATACCGTCTCTCTTTGCTACGTTGGTTATATATGTGTCAGTAGTAAGTTATTCTCCGTTCTCATGCTGGGGAGGGGTTGGGTTCCTGACTGTTTATTGAGCAATAAAAAGAGAAAATTACGAGCCGTTGCCCAGGGATAACGTGCTAATAATTTTATGACTGGACAAATGGTTGGAATGGCCCACAAATGGTAGTAAGCTGGAAACCTAGTATCTATTGTAGATAGAGCCCCGCCTCAAGGAGATAAAAAAAAAAAAATCACTTCTGGTAATCAAAGTTGATGGAACAACTGTGATCTATTAAAAAATTACTTCAGGGATGGGTTGGGTGATCATTATTACTTTTGGAACAAAAGTGGCAGAGATGCTTTTTGGAATGTGTTTAGAAGTTAGTGCTACAAAGAAGGAATGGAGCAGACCACCATGTCTGCATGCGCTCAGATTCACACCGCCCACAGCTGCAGAGCAGGAGACGAGGTTCTTGGGAAAACCGAGGTTAAAGGGTGTTAATGCTATCAAATAAACACAAATCATCCCAGAGATAAGCAATGTCTAAAGAAACTTAAACCCTTTCATAATTATATGGCACCCAAGTCCACTGAGTAGTGGCCCAACTTTGGTGTGGCAGAGCAAGAATCTTCTGCTACTGAGTAAGCATTGGCAAACCCAACAGTAACGGTCTGTGTGACCGTAACGTCTGTTGTAACTTCTTTCCAGTGCTACAGAGGTCAATGGAGAATTGGGTCAGACTCTGTGTCTGTCTCCCGTGAAGCAGGATGAGCTATACCTATTCCAAACCAGCAGCAAATCCAGCCCTTGAAGCGGGCAGGAAGCCATGCAACTGGGAGTAGCTGTTCTCAGCTGCCAAGACCTCACATTTGTATGTTAGTGATGCAGACAGACTCTCGTAAACCAGTCTCCATCCTGCTTTACTGCTGATTTAATGGTCGGAGGAAGAACTTGACTGTTTATTAAAACATTAGACAGTAAAGTTTAACAATAGACAGTGAAGGGTTTTGTTTTTCCATCCTTCTGATTGTTAAAGCAACATCGAATTGGCTTGGAGAGGGACATAACCTCTAACCTCTCTACCCAGCGCTCATGGCACCGGATCGAGCTACGACTGGGCAGCGCTCCTTCCATCAGACAGGAAGAAGCAGCTGGCCTGGCTACTTCCGTGCTTGGTAACTCCAGTATCTGAAGAAGGAAATCCTAAGTATGGATGAGGCCTCACTTCATTGGGTTGTCTCACAAGGCTGGCTAGCTAATGGCAGAAGGGATGCAGCAGCCCAGCTGTCTCTTAAGCCCTCTGTTGTTACTAATCAGCAGTGCTAACTCTCACTGTACAAACCTTGCCAGAGGTATTTGCTTCATCACCCACTGCTTCTTCCTCCCTGGCAGAAGGCATCTCTGCTAAAAGGCCCTGGTGGGAGCCAAATTCTCCAGCATGCTGCATGAGTGTGGAGGATGGAGGATCTCTGTCAGCTCTTTTGTCCTCGTACCAGCCAAAGCTCTTAGCCAGTTTGGGTCCAAAGCCCATTTGATAGCTGGATTTAAAAATATGTTCAGGCATCCGCCGGTGCAGCTGGACACGTAGTTTTGAATTATGAAAGTGGGTCCTTAGGTTCTTTTGTAACTTCCACGGGCAGTGGGGTTTTCTGTCCTCACATTACCTCTTAATCGTGGTTCCTAAGCTGAGCTGGCTGGCTGGGCTTCTCCTGGAGTTGGTGGAGAATGGCAGTATTTCCTGGGTTGACTCGTCCTATCTAAAGAGTTTAGTCAGCCTCTAGAGGGTTGGTGTCTCTCCACAGGCTGTGGTGGGACTCTAGATAAAGTCTTCTGGAAATTTGACGTATAGGCAAGTTAAGGGAGAAGAGGCAGATCTTAGTTTTAAGCCCTAAAACACTTTTGTAAATTTGGCCCTCGGCCTCCATCTCCTTGGTCCCCCTTAGAAAAGCCTGATTGTAATCGTGGCAGTCCTAGTGAGGGAGGATTGGTGGGCTTCCTTACACCTTCATGATTTTTTTAAGCCCCAGGCAAGCCAGAAGCAAGTTGCCTTCTAGCTGATGTCTCAGTCCTGACAGAGGTTGCCATCCAGCAGATATCTGGTAGATCCTGCTGGACTGTGCGAGTCGTTCAGGTGTAGTAGAAGCTTGTGCTCTCCTCTCGTGTTGCAGTGGAGTGTGAAATCCAGGTTCCTCTGGAGGCCAACCTCGTGGGTGAGGAGAATGGGATGAAAGCTCATTCATGAGGGAGCTTTATCCAATGACTAGGTGCAGTAGGATCAGACTCCAAATCTGAGAATAGAGTAAGGTGTGCCTTTGCTGGATGTGAAGGGGAACGAGGGACAGAAAGCAAATGCGCACATGTACGGAGAGGAAAAGAACGGGTTTAATTTGGTCGTGGTCCTGGCATAAAGCAGTATTTGGATGAGCTCCGAACATTAAGAGCTTATTAGCTGCTTTTCTAAAGCCCTCATAAAAGACTTTCAAAAACATAGGTACCATGGGATAGGAGAAAGGTGCTGTTGTGGACAAACAGCCTGCTCAAACAAGGTGTGAGAAAAAGTGATGCCTTTTCACTGTGAGGGGGGATTACACATGAAGTCTTCAAGGGGGCTGTGGTAGGGCTGGTGGTGTTCAACATATCCATGAACGATCTGGAAAAGGGAGCAGACAGAGAACAGAATGTGCCAGGGCACAGAATTATTCAGGACAGCGCTACCAAAAGCTGCCAGTGAAGAAGGGCAGAAGGACTGCGGCGTGCCGATGGCTACGTGACAAAATGGCAGAGGAAATTCACTGTTGATAGCTGCACACAGAGAAAAATCAACTGTAGCTGATACCTATACGGTGACGAGGTCTAAATGAACTATTACCTCTCTGGAAGGAGACTGTAGAGGCATTGCAGACTGTTTCTGAAAATGTCAGCGGCAATCACAACGGCAAGGGAATGTTAGGAATTACAGAGAGAGAAACAGAGACTAAAACAGAGCCTGTCATTACGCTACTGGATACGTCTGTGGTGCACCCGCATCTTCAATGCGTGTGTGTAGTTCTGGTGTTTGTGTATCAGGCTGGCAGCTACAAGGAAAGATGTGAAAGGGAGCCGGTTATGGAGTACCTTTTGTAGCAATGGGACCTCAAGAGATCGGGACGCCTTGATCTGAAAAAGACAGAAGTGAAAGAGCAAACTAGGCCAAGGAAGTTGTGCTGGCATGGGGAAGGTGGACATGGAGCTAAATAGACCTCTGTTCTGGCCAGTGCTGCATAGGAAACCGCACCCAGGCTTGGTTCTCTGTATTCGATCGTTGCCTCAAGAGCGTGCCTGTTGGGGAGTGCCGGGCTACCCGCAAGGCAAGCGAGATGCCTTGGCTGGTTTCTCCTCTTCTTCAGGGAACTGCTTCTAAGTGCTAAATGCGAGTAGAGGAGAGATTGCGTTTTGATGTTAGGTACATACGAGTAAGAAGGCTCTACTTCCCTTAAATTCTCCCTGGGACAAAGGCCAAGGAAGCACGAGACCAGGCTGGCTGATCAGGGCCAGCACCCAAAAAGTAAATCATTGAGGGCACATTGTAAGAAGTGGCACGCCTGGCTAGACCCTTTTTATCATTTGCCCCTCTTCGTCCCATGTCGTCCTTGTCCTGGCCATTCCCCGTGAGCCACCTCTGGCTTAGGAACAGCTGTAAGCCTGTAAGCCAAATGCTAGAGCAGGAAGGTGCCCTTGTGCCTCGCTTTGTCACCTGGGCTGCACTGGATGACAGATCTTTGACCTAAAAGACTTAAGCGGACTCGCCCTGACTGCTCAGCCTTGGGAAATATCCATAAGTCTGAGGATACAATTCTGGCCCCAGAAAAGACAACTGAGTGTTTTCTCATTGACTCCATTGGGACAGAATTTAATTCCCAATTGTAAAGATCTTAAAAATCAGCTGTGATATATAACTAGTCGTCTTGGCCTCTGAATACTTCAGCAAGATTGGCAGCGCTTAGGTGGGGCCGTGGTCTGGATTACTGGCAAATTCATAGGTCAAGCCAGAAAATGGGAAGCCTGCCTTGAATCGAATCGGGCTGGAGAACTGGAATTGCTTCTGGTTGTGACTGCAGTGTGGGGAAAGAGCTCTCTGTGTCAAGCTGAATAGCAGCAAGAAGTCCTTTGCTTTTTAAGCACCTGAATGCTCTTGATGTATTTTTGTTTGTGCGTATGCAGTTTGGAGCGTGTGTTTGTGCGTGACTATTTATACGCGTACACACATGCACACTTACGTCCCCACACGTACATGCACCAAAATTTCCTCAACCTGTGTCTTTCTCTTAAGTTAGGAAAATACAGACAAAAGAATAAAAATAAGTCTCTTATCATTGCTAAGTCATCAGAAACTAGTATTATATCTAGTGGGCTTTTTTTTCCTGAAACATCCCCACTTCAAGATCCTAATTTAGTGATTCTTTCTGTAGCTCTTTACATTGTATTATTTATAAGAAACAATATTCAGCCCTCCCTTGACAGTATTTGCAGGGCTGCAGAAAGCAGTGCGGCAGAAAGGTGGTAGAACAATTTTGGTTATGTTTCCATAGCTACCTAGCTGCTAAATGTGGTTTATTCCATTATAAAGTCAACCAACACACACACACACGCACGCATGCACGCACGCACACTCACACGGGCACACACACCCAAATCGCCAAATAAGTATATTCCAGCTAATCTCTGATCTGCCTATTACAGTCTAATGCTCCTGTGATTTGTATATTTAAAGGGGTACTTGCTGCATAAATAAATGGCAAGAGCGTTCTGGCTGGGTGTAGCAGGATGATAAACATATTGTTTCTTTCCCGTTCCCCTCTCCGCTGTGTGTGTTCCAGTTGGTTCTTGTAACATTATTATGGATATTTTTACCAAGCGTTGTGCTTTGAGGAAGTCGGAGGTAGGATGGTGTCCTCTCGTGGTAACTAGCGTCCTTGCAGCCTTCGACCCAGCAGCGCTAGCAGCCATCCGTGAAAAAGAACTGGGAAAAGCCTACCAGGATGTGCTAGGACTGTAGGGGCATTTTAGGGGCAAACCTCCTCGGCCAGAGGTTTCTACTTCTGCGAGCAAATGCAAAGCCAGCTCTGCGGTCCACCTTCCCCTGGTACGGGAAGAAGGTGGAGCGAGAAATGCAGCGCTGGGCTTGCTGATTGTGCACTGTTCAGTGCAGCAGGCTGGAGGTTGCTCGTTGCACTCCGTTTCCCAAGCCCATCACTGATTTAAAAAATAAAGTGAAGGAGAATAAAAGAAAATGAAGGATTGGGATGGGAAGGAGTGGAACCAGCTTTCTAGAGCATAGCGAGTCCATCCTATCAAAGTGCGCCTCTCTAGAGGTAGCTGTAGTGCTGCTGTGTTTAGATGGTGGTTATTGTTAGGGGCCATCCCACAGGTTGTCTTTGTGGGTAACACCACTGCTTCCCAGCAGCTAGACAGGAGGGAAGGGGTGAAGATGGAGAAGAACAGGTTGAAGGTGGCCTTCCGAAATGCCTGTGCTGTCACCTTGGGAGCTGTGCAGCCCTGCCTGTCTTTGCACATTCTTCCTGTTGCTAACGTAAGGACTGAGACCTGCAGCTTGGGCAAAGCAGATGGCTGCAGAGAGGCTACCTCGGCTTGAGCTAGCCATACTGCGAACAACATGGGGCTTAGCCCTTCTGCACCCACGCACCGTATTTCACGCAGCCTGTGGGATTCCTCTCCCTTCCAGATACACTTTTCCCAGTGTCTCGCTGGTAAGGCTGCTCGCTCGCTCGCTCGCTCTCTCTCTCTCTCTCCAGACAAGGGAAGGTAAGAGCTGACAGCAGGACAATAAACGTCCAGGGACAGCAAGTAGAGAGTCCAGAAGAACATAAGACAAGGGTGAGGACACACCCACCATCAATTCCCTGCCTTAAGGATTATCTGAAAGTGAGTAAATGATCTATGAGGAGGGCAGGTGTCTTCAGTCATAGCATTTAACTGATGTCCGTCCACTGTGGCCTGAGAGTCCAACCCCGGCCTCTTTCCGTGCCAGTACAGCATCAAGTGACGCTGTGGCTCCCACAAACCATGTGGGTCGTGGTGGCTTCGTGCGGTGATAAGTACGCGTAGCACGTGCTTGGATGGGAGTCTAGAGGTGCTACAGCAGCTACGGCTTTCACTAGGAGATGGTGTGATCACTGGGTTTGTTGCTCTGCTGTGGCCCAAGAGCCTGTGCAAGCCCAGCTCAAGGGTTTCTTGAGGGCCTTGCATTTGTCACTGCCCTGATTTACAGCTCTTAAGGAGTTTGTGGGTGAATCCAGCTTAATTTTTCTAATTTCCCTCTGCTTTGTGGTTTAGGACTGGCATTCCAGGATGCCCAGCTGGTGGCAACATTCGGCAGAGGGACGTGGGTGGGCTCAGTCTGACCAAATTGGAGCTTCTGAATCTGTCCCAGGTCTTCCTACTTCACGCTGCACTTATTCTGAGTGCAGCTTTTGCAGTTATTTGCCTCTTGGTGTGTCCCAAGCTGGTGACTGCTTGGGCAACAAGCAAAGAAATGCAGCAGTGCATCTGTGCCAGAGCGCTCTTGCTGCTGTGAGCATGATTGACAATTAGTGATCGTTTCTGCACGTCACCCTCCAAGATGCCTGCTCTGTGGTATCAGCTGGTTACTGGTCCTCTCTGTCCCCTCTTACCTTTTGCTCTTGGTGTTACCGCCGAGTAGGAAGCGCCGTCATGGTAATGTTGCCTTTCCCTCCCGCACAGGAGTCCTGGCTTAAGGGCATGAGGTCACTTGTAGATCTCCATGAAAACGTCTCATAAGTGGCTTTTTTTCGGTGTAGGGGATGGAGGAAGGTTATCTCTTGAGGTGGAGAATTTTTGTGACACAATATTTTTTCTGGCCAGAAAAAAATAAAAGGAGAGAGAAAAAAAATGTTGCTGAAAACGAGAACTTAATTTTTATTAACATTTGTAACCAGGTGCAAAATAAATAAACGATTATTGTTTGGAAAAAAAAAAAAAATCTGACCATCCATCATCTGTACAGATTCTTTTACTTTGTTTTACAGATTCCTTTCTCTCTGCAAGGTTTCCTGGGTTCTGTGAAGATACCAGCTGGAAATTAGTCACGAATGCATGCTTCTGAGGTGCTCTCATTGCGCCTACATGAAGCAGGATGGAGCGGTGGAGAGATGTCCCAGTTAGCAGAGAACTTCAGGCAAATTGCTGTGATTTACCTCATCCCCATTCAGCTGTGCCAGCACGGGAAATACAGTGTGACTGTATTTGCAAGGAGCTCATGTCTCCAGAATGCCCCTTGAAAACCTCCTCTGGTTTTGTGGGGAGAATATTCCCACCACTTTTCCGGAGCTGTTTCTGTGGTGCTAAGCTGTTCACGATGCTTCTTCCAGAGCCAGCCCCTTTCTACCATGTGAGGTGAGATCCCTTTTTGCTCCCTGAGTTTGCTCTAGCTTTCAGTGGCTGCAGTACCAGCCACCTTTCTCCCCAGGTGTCCTCCAGGCAGTCATACCCTTTCACGGACTTGGTTTTCCTCACATGGTTGCCATATTTTTCGTGCCTCTCTGACGCCCGCAGAGCCCGGACCATAGGGGCAGGTTTGAGCCAGGCTGGTGAGCATGGGCATGAACTGCTCACAGGCTCGTCACCTCAAATCTTGGTTGTGCAGGAGCAAAGGCGTATGCATGAGAAGGAGAAAATCTGAAACCTTGTAAATAAAAACAGCTGCAACAGACCATAACTATATTATTTTCCTCCACCATATGAAAGCCAGCAGTGGGCTGAGGGAGGCCATCATTAATATGGGCATCTAATTTGTGGCCAAGGCACGAACAAGTTCGTTGCTGACTTCCCTCAGGATTTAGAGACATCTGTCATTATTGCTTTCTGTTGGACCAGGAAGGGCTTATGCTAGAATCGATTCCCAGTGGCAATGGTGCTCTCCGGTTCCGTCATTATGTACTATTATAAACAATAGCAATAATCATCGTGTCACTGTTTCCAAGGCAAGCTTTGCTGTCTTTGAATTGGCAGTCTTTCATCTCCAGCTCAGCAACAGGCAGATGCTTAGAGGTCAGAGTGTTTTGTTGGGTCTGCAGTGACAGGTAATAATCTGAATTTTACATTATCCTCCAAGGATCACACTCCGGGCCCCTCTCTAGCAAGAATCATGCAGGCAGGTAGCACAGAACAAAATCTTCCTGCCTTTTTTTTGCCCATTTAGTGACCTGTGCCGTGCAGGGGACTCATGGGACCTGGCAGAATACAGCTTTGGTTTACTGCATGCTAGGGGAAAGGGGTGGTCCCGTTCCCATTGCCCTAGAAAATAGTACCGTTCCTAGAGAATGCCGCAAAGACGTGGCTGACTGAAATATTCATCAAGACCTCCTCTCTGGATTAAGGAGGGCTTTTATTTTTTTGTAATCGGTTCAGTGTTTTACAGCTAAAACTGAGACAGAAGCTTAAGAGCTTTAAACAATGAAATGTGAGGAAGTGTTGGCATGGATGGGCCATCTTGCCTCTTCCTCGAGCCCATGCGCAGCTCCGCTTGGCATTAACCTGGGGAGAAAATCTGGGCCTCAGCCTTAAAAGATAATCGAATGAGTTAATGCATGAGTGGTGCTCCCTGAGGCTGGGGTCGGAGAGGGGTCTCCAAAGGCAAAGCCACCTGAGACGTCGCGCTTGCACAGCCTCGTTCCAGCTGGACAGCGCTGCTGGAAAATGATTGTAGGTAACTGCCCAGCACTCGGAGAAGCTTGTTGCTATTCAGCATCTGCAGTCAGCTGCTGTCTGCTCCTTCGCTTGGGCGAGTCTGAATCCCAGTGAATCCTTGCTGTCCTCCGCCTCTGCCTTGGTCTCCCTTGTTTGGTCTCCGTCACTCTTGGCTGCCTCTTATCCTTCTCTGTCAGTCATAGCAGCTCTTTTTCTCTCTCCCTCGGTGTATTAGTCTCATATCACAGAGCAACTTTCCAAAGCAATAACCTCACCTCCCACCTCTACCTCCTTGTAGGTAATGCAAGAGGCAGCCATCGACCAAGAGGCCAAAAAAAAGACCTACGAGACAGATCGCTTCCTGGCAAAGGTGGCTTTTTCTGTCCACCATGGAAACGCAGCTGCCCACAGGGTTATCGTGCTGTCAGGGAACAGAGTCTACCTAAAGCCAGGATGGCGAAGGGAAGCTCGTATGAAGTCCCTGCTGGGCACCAGCAACTTTGCACCTTTTCCTTTCCAGTAAGTGCTGCAAAAGACATAAGAATACTTCATCTGAGGAAGGGCAACTCTTCCCCAGGTTTCTGGATCAGATCCTCCGGTGGTGTAAATACAAAAGTGCTAGACTGCTTTATTCGAGCTGCAGCAGGTGAAAAATACTTTTTCTGAAGCATTTTCCTGCTTGGATTTTTTTTCTTCTCTTCCTCCAACTGAAAATGTCATCACTAAAACGCAGATGTGCCGCCTGCCACACCTTTTCCCTTCCAGACAGGGCAGGGAGAGGTAGCCGGCAGGATAGCTGAGAAACAGCGGATACAGACAAAAACGCTACACGTAAATTCTTGTAAATAAGGCAACCAGCGTTCTTGGCCAGGCCTCCCAATACCCCCAAAGCGCACAGTGAGCATCCTTCAAAGGCATGGGGCAGGTGGAACCAGCAACATGGGCATGTGCCAGATGTACCTAGAAGGAGAGTGTTTTAAAGGACAGCTCTGCAGCTGGTGTACATGGCTCTGCTGAAGTCCAAATGTCCCTGTTAAGCCCAGCATCTTGGGTGCTTTGCTGTGGGTATGATGGGATAAGCACCACAGCTGCGGTCCTAAATAACCAGGAGTGAAGGGACTTGGGCTGAAGAGATCTTCTTAAACATTTCCGTTACTGCCAGGTCGGTAAGCTTGTATTTGAAAACACCTTCTTCCAAGTGAGCCATCTGTGCTGTTTTCACTCAGAATCATAAACACTTAAGGGTCACCTGCTTTCTTTAATCTCCGAAGGCTCTTATTGGTCTGAGCTATGCAGCTTATCAATTATCTTCCTCGTTCCTTGTCCGTACCGACATAGTGGTGTTGTGACTGCTTTTTATTTTTATTGTTTGTATGCTCTCAGTCACTAGCTTCAAATATTCTGTAACAAGGGAATGCGGTTTCCTGATCACCTTCCTTCATTAAGAAAACTTAATTTTAGTGCTGACGGGAAATGAATTGGATTAAAGAAAATAAAGCCACCTAAAGCAGCCATAAGGTTTCTGGTTAGATTAAATATTAAAATTAATAATCCAGTGCTGCATTCAGCCCCCTGTATTTATGTTAATATTTAATTCAATAAAAACACATGTTTCAGAACAGTTTCCCATTTGTTTAAAGCCACAGATGAAACTGCAATTTCTGCATAAGCTGGAACAATACATAGCTAACTGTTTTATGGTAATGAGGAAGGATAGCAGCTCAAAAATCCTCTACCTAGAAGGGAGGGGAGGTTTTAGCAGCGGGAAAGCGAGAGGATGGTAAGGCTGCAGCAGAATGCAAATCCTGGTTGCTGAAGGAAGGCTTGATAGCTAGAAAAGAGGCTGAAGGTGGGCAGTACACAATGCAAACCCCAAAGGCAGTAAGTCCTCTTAATGTGGCAGCTGTTTTAGTTTTGAAGTGTGTTTCACTCTCGTTGCACTGGGCTGTATCTAGAGAGGTAGCGGTAGAGGGCTTTCAGATGTTTGCTACTGGGAAGGAGCTGGGTCAATGCTGGGACCAACAGTCAGGAACAGGTCCTGGGCTGGGAGGTCTATGCCAGCTGTCAGAACTGACCTGCTCTAGGTCACGTTTCTTGGAAGTGCCCAGCTTCGGTTTTGACCGATTTCCAAATAGTAAAAATATTAGACACCTTCACTCGGACTCAGTCTTTTGCCATGGAACACCCCTGGAGGCCTTACAGCCTCACTGCTGTTCCTGTCTGGGGAGTTTTCTTTAGTGAACCCCTCTGCTAGCAGAAAAGTAGAGCAGTGGATGTGTTGCCACATAAAGTTTGCGGTTTAGGTGTGAGCTGGGACCAGACCAGGAGGTGGGGTTCTGGTTTGAGGCTGGATCCCCTGATGAATTCTCCCCTGATGGCTCTGAGACATGATACCTGCAAACTGTGAATACCAGGCAAGGTTAGCTAAGGAATGAGCTTTACCAGAACCAGGAGCTCATTCCCTTTTCTAGTGCTGAATCAAACCTAACTGAAGTAGACCTAAACCTCTGCTGCAGTCCTGGGATTCAGTCTTAGCATCCCAAAGGCAAAGAGAATCAGTTGCCTTGGAGGTTTCAGTTTTCAGCATGGAAAAATCAACTGGGAGGAACTTGAAAAGTCCTATTCAGCTATTTCCCGATTCCAGAGGAGCGGTGGGCAGAGCCTCTTGCAGAGGATAATGCTTGGGTATTGCAGATTGGGGGATATTAGAACAGCCGTCTGCTTTCCCAGGGCAGCCAAAATGTTGAAGAACAGCATAATTATGTTGTCTGACATCCCAAGGAGGAAGAAAATGGAGTATCTAACAGTGATCAGGAAAACTTAAAATGCTTTGGAGGTGGAGTATGAATGAGTTTTCCAGAGTTCAGCTACATATCCAAACTTCCCTAAACCTTTTGGGGCCTAATTAAATTTAAGGGGCTTTAAGAAAAAAATCTACATGGAAGATAATACTTTTTTATATTAAGGACCTGCTTCATGAAACAGAGTGTGTATAAAATAGAAATACAGGCCCTGCAAAGGAAGAGAGAAAAGACACTAATGAACAGTGTCTAAGTGTTAATGAATCACATTAGCATTCCATTACCTGCAAATATTATAAATAGATCAACCAGTTTCAAGTTCCCGTTTCCCCAAAGAACTTTGTGATTTCTGAAGGTGGCCTGGTGGGGGTAGTCCTATCTTGTAGAGGGGGAAACTGCAGCAGGAGCATGTGACCTGGATTCACCCCGGCCAGCCGAGCACTGTCCTGCCCTGTGTGCGCGCGTGGAAAATGCGTAACTCCGGGAAGTGCTTCCCTACCTGCATCAAGGATTTTTTGCTCCTCTCCCGACCCCTTTGTTTTCTTGCTGGTGTGAGGTCTGTTTGGGATCTGGCATTGATATCTGTGATGGAGAAGGCTCAGCTTAGAGTGGGATAGGACGAGGAACATTGGGCTGGTTTAATGGTAGTATTGCTAAATACACGTTCGTGGATGTCTCTGTCAGCTCAAAGGTATGCTGTGGAGAAGGGGATTACTGTATTTTATTTGGGCTTAGTTTATAGAGCCTGACTTTTGGAAGGGAGGTGGAAAAGAGATAAAATGCCAGTGTACTGGGGAGGGGAGAGCAGGCGTGGAGGGTATGCCAAATTCACAGAAGAGCACTCCTTTCTTGTTATTATTTGGAGTGATCCTCCACGTAGTCATGATAGACATGTTTGATAATATTCTGGATAAAGAAGCAGGGAGGAGGCGCTACTAATAATTGCAAAGAACGTCAAGAAGGAAGAACTAATGTATTTTAACATATGGACTGGGACTCATCTTTCCTAACCAATCATGTAAAAATTAGGTGCATGCTCATTTTTGTGCTCTCTGTAGTCCATGCGGAAGCAAGTTCCTTCTGGAAGACAACTTTCCCTCTCCCGAAAGAGGTAGCTATGACAGATGGGTTCACTTGTTCTCTGGAGGAGTCTGTCTTCTCCTATTTTCAGTAGAGGGAGTACAGACAAGTTTTAGGCGAAATACTTAACTTTCAGTTGGTGCAGTCAGCAGAGATGAGCCCTCCTCCCTCCTGGAAGAAGTACAAATAACTTTGTAATTTCACAAAATTTCATGACTGTTAGTCTTCATTTTTTTAACAGCCCTAGCTGTCAGGAATAGCTGGTGTATTTGAAGAAGATGGGTCATGGTTGTAATATGGAGAGAAGAAATGGCATGTAACTGCTGTTTTCTGGCTGACAGAGAGTGATTGCATTTTGCGGTGGCTCTCTGGGGCTTTGGAGTCTATGTCCAGGCTTTTAGAGGACATTAGGCATTGGCCTGCCCAGCATGGCTGGACTTAGGTGAGTTAGGAGCCTTGTTTCCACATTCAAGAATTTGCTGCAGTCTTACTGAAAACCAGTAGGGCTTTATCTCCTACATGCCTACATAGTAGAAGGAAATGGATTCATGGCTCCTAGGCTATATATGGGTGCTGCCGAAAAATATACTTAGTGCACCAGCAAAGAAGGTCAACACATACAGCAGATTCTCCTCCATAAGGTTGGAGTAGCAAATAAGAAAGTATTTTCTCTGTCCATTTGCCTGGACAGTTGGGGGGGTTTTTTTGTTGTTTTGGAGGAGAGTGTAAATCTGTTTTACGTCTGCTATTGAGGAAACCTAGATTCGCAGGAGGTGGGTTGCATGGCAGGCTTTGTGGAAGCAGAACCAGACGTTGTTTCGGGCTGGATTCACGCTCTGCTCCCTCCGCGTTTCTCATGCTTCGCTGGGCCAAAATGAAAGCATTGCTTCCCTGGGAGACGAATCTTGTTCCAGGCTGGGGATGCCAGCATGCCCTTGCAAAGGAGAGGCTGTGTCCTAGAAGAGCTGTGGTTGGCCGTGTTGCTACGTTTTCCATCGCTTTGTGAACAGATGAGGAAAAAGAAGACACAGATGACAATATTTTGCCATCTTTTACTGCTGCAAGCTAGGGTGAGCAGATTTGTTGTGCCGGCCACGTCTCTGCAGGCTTCTGGCACGTCGTCCTTGGACCACGGTTCGTGATGGCCCTCCTAGGGAGCAGTCAGGACACGCATCTGCATACCGACATCCATGTTCGTACTGTCAGGGAGCGATCACCTATCCCAGGCTGAGCATCCGGCTGGTTAATAGTGTTTCAGCTTCACTGGCTGCAGTATGGGAACAGCCTCCATACTCCCCCACTGCCTAAGGCCATCCAGAGTCCAAAAGCCCTTTGATTTAGAGCAAGCAACATCTGCCCGCCCACAACGAAAGATGCAGCAGAATTGCAAATGTCCAAGCCTACTAGGATTTCGCTGGAGCTTCAGCAGCCCTGTGCTGTTTTCACCTTAGGGGTTTAGACTGAGCAGCAAGTCCAGTAATGAACTGCTACTCTGGAAAATAAGACTTTCATTAGGTTAGGATTCTGCCAGGCTATTTGCGTTCCTTCATAATGAACCATGATATTGTGCCAAAATGTGGCGTAGAGCGGAGTGCTGCTTATCTCACTGCTATCATTTAGCCTCTTATCGCAATCAGATTCTCCCGCCTCCGTCAAATACTACGGCTGGAAGAAGAGGAGGGGGAAGGTGCAGGGCTGGGATAAAGTGTCTGTCTAGCTGGAGAAGCTTTTTGGGAGTTTGAATCCCCGAAAGAGCCAAACTGTCCGTCAGCATCTTTAACTGGTGAATGTAACGCTGTCGTCTTGTTATGAATGTCCTATGAACAAACACTGATTTTTTTAAATGTATTCATTATTCATAACTAGCAGGTACTGAAATTGCAATGTGTTTTAGTTCGGGGATGAAAACATTAATAACTGCATTGGCTAAGCACGGAAAGATCATTTGTTTTACAAATATGCAGAAAATTCAAACCAGCTGGGATTAAAGTACAGCATTTCTTTGTAGACAGTGCTTTCAGGGCAGGTTTTACCATGAGAAAGAATTGGCTTTATGCAGCCCTCTCATTCCACAAACAGACTCTGCCGGACAGTTAACCCACCAGTCACCAACATAAGCTGCTGGGATACTGGTGGTAAAGAGCAACAAGATCACATGATCAGATTTTTGCCTCACTGACATTTTGGTTGACCTATTTGCACTGCAGTAGTCGTGGTTTGGATGGGATGCTCCATGGCAGGGGGACTGGACATCCCGTTTTGGAGAAAATGGCTGCCTTGTATCCCTCCCGGAGAGGTCTGCTCTGCTGCATAGAGCCAGGGCTGAGCTGGCGGTCCTGCTGGGTTCTCACCAGCTCCACATCCTCCGTGGAGGTCGGGTCCAGCCAGGCTGCTGCCTGGGGAGAACCTGCCATGGGGTGAAGCAGACTGTCCCAGAAAGGGCAGGTGATTGATTGACAGCATGTGATTTTTTCCTGTCGAAAGCTGCCAAATAAAACATATGTACAGACAGCCTCGGAGGTGGTGCACCAGTCGGGACAGGTGCAGGTCCCGGGCTGTCCCGGGGCATTTTCCTCCTCAGGAGACTGCTTGGAGAGCTGCTGGCCAAAAAGAAGAGCCGTGGATGCTCTTTGTCCCATGCAACGCAGAGGTGCAAGGCCTGGGAGCTATTTCAGCACTCGCTGGAGGTCTCCATCAAAATCCACGCTGGGGTCATGCTTGCCTATGCAGGGCTGAATCTCTCCTCCATCTCACATTTGATTTCTGGAGCAGCAACCTGTAAAGAAATATAATGAACGACTGAGTTTGCCTCTGCGCTGGGGCTGGCTGAGCAACGCGTCTGTTCACAGAGAGGGAAGCCACAAGGCGCTACCACTACTTTCCTCAGTGATCCCCTGGATGTCGCTCCGCGTACCTCACCTCCGCCAAGGACAAAGAGCAGTAAATCCCATCAGCCTTCTCCAAACATTTTAATTAAAAAATGACATAAAGGGAGCTTTAAAGGACATGAAAGAAAACAGCTGCGGAGCTCCCCTCTTCCCCCTCGCTGCCTCCCCTCCCTCGGCAGGGCTCTTCAGAGCAATTCCCTGTAAAAGTGGTTTTATTCCCTTTCCTCTGGACACCATCGTCGGTTTTTGGCGTGGGCCCTGTTCCCCGGCAGTGAAATGCGTGCCATTTGCCGAGGTTGCTGGAAATGGTGGGTGGCAGGGAGGAAGAGGAGGGCTGAAGCTCCTTCACCATGTGGATGGACGGCCTCGCCACCAGCTCACGCAAGGCGAATGAGCGCACAGCTCAGATCCTTGTGTACGTGGATGCATCCAGCACAAGGACTGAGGCAGTCGGCGGGAACCCAGCCTCACCGAGAGGTCTCTCGATGTCCAGCTAGAGACCTGACCAGCCGATCATGCAGGGAGTCTCCTTTGGAGAAAGCCAACCCCTCAAAATTGAACCTAAGGTGGCCCTAGCTTAGCTGGTCCCTCCAAGGACTTGGGCCAATCACTGATGTATCTCAGCCCAGTTTTGCTATTTGTGTAACTCCTTTCCTGCTTTGGCAGTCCTCTCATCTGGAAGTGTTTCCCAAACAGGGACTGAAGCGCAGAAGATGATATAGATCTCTGTCTACATCGATAGAGAAATGCTGCCAATCAGATGTGCTTGGGAGAGGTTTTGTGAATGTACGTATGCAGGCAGGAGCTGGCGGAGGAGATATCAGCCCATTAACCACCGAGAGGATATGACAGAGACCGCTGTATCATGGCAGATACCAATGTGGATGCCGCCGCCGAGACCAAGCGGCTGAAGGTTGAAATCGGCAATGGGCACTGAGGAAAGGATGCAAAACGACCACAGCGTGGAGTTGAAAGCCTGATTGCCCTTGCTTCGAATGAGAACTGGAGCCTGAGGGACTTTTCTGTGCCTGTTCCGGGTTTTGTCAGTGGAGCTGGTTTACAGCATCTGGAGTAGCTAACAGGAGCATGCTGTCGGCAACGGGTGCCTTGGGGCAACCTCCCAGGGCCTCGGGGCTGGCCAGTGCAACGAAAGAGGTGTTTTAGGAGCCAGGTCCCTCTGGTCCGTACAGGAGAGGTATTCTGTGAAATATTTTGTGATTTCCCCACCATTTTCTAGGGGTAGTCTGGTTGTAAATGGAGGTTCCTTTAGGACAACTTGAGAGGGGGCACACTGGAAAGCTGCAGCAGCTGGGTGTCTCGCTCCTCCCTGGCTCACCTTGTGCACATCTGGGCAGAGCACCACTTGGGATTAGCAGTTCTAGTGGGCACTCTGATTTTTAGGGAATCCAATGAAAAGGAGGAGCTCGAAGAGTGTAAGAGCATGCCGTGACCTCTCTTTGATCCTACCACCTCCTCCCCATTCAGCATGTCCAGCATTTCTGGCTTAAAACAAGCAGGCGAGCCATTAAAATGAAAGTAACAGCAAGGCCGTATCCTTCCCACTGGGACTGTTTGCACTTTATGTTTTGCAAATGTGAAGTACCCATCAGTTCAGGGCTTCCAATTAGAGCCAGAGGAACGAAAACCTCTCAGTTTGCTGCCCAACCTTCAACAAAAATTTCAAATAAGGAATGGTTTGGATCAATGGGAACTACAGACCCTTTGATTTTTTTTTTCCTCTACCAAAATAATCCCTTCTCCTCCCCACCCCAATTAATTTTAGATCAAGCGTGATGTTTTATCCAATTTCAAACTGAAAGGGCATTTTGGAACATTAACTAGACTAATACTCTGTTTGAAAAAGTGGCAGAGCGAAACAACTTTTGAAACTTTTTTCTGCCTAGATGGATGTTGGCACAAAGTTGTTTTCCAGTGGGAGGGGGGAAAAAAACGTGTTTCTCCTGAACGGTTGTGCTTGGCACCTCTTGGCACTGTAATCCGGATTTGTCCCCAGCAGAAGGAGGTGTGACTGGTGCGTGGTGGGCTGACCTCTGGATAGCTGTGCTGTGTGCAGCCTAGATGGCAAAAATCATCTTTATTCCCCAAGAGCTTTCTCCTCGTTCTCTGCTGCCTGCTCTTTAATCAGCCATTTAAAACCCAGCTCCGAGACTTTCATTGGTTTCCAAATCGCTGAGACTTGAGGGAAAAAAAATTTAAAAATCATAAAAAATGAGAAGGTATGCCGTCAGTGGCCAGCAGATGGTCTGAGCCTGACCCAGAGCTGAGAGCTGCGAACACCCTGCAAGGAAAGTGGGTCTGGGACAGAGAAAGAAGAAGGAGCTTTGGAGGGGGCCGGAGCAGTAATTTGGTTCTCATAGGGTCTGAGAACAAACTTCAGTTTTCAGTGTGGCTACAACTGGCATCACAGGCGGATCTGGAGGCAGAGCTCCAGTGGGATTAGTAAAGATTTATTTTTCTTTTTTCTGGAGTGAGATGAAAAGGGGGAGGGGGAGGGAAAGTCGAACACGAAGTTCTGCAGAAAGGAACTCATTATTTTTTATCTTTTCCAGTGACCTTGTTTTTTTTTTTTTTTTTATTCCTACTTGAAAGCAGCTGCTTTCCTTGCGAAAGTTTGGAGATAGCTGGGGATAAAAAGGGAGAAGAAAAAAGGAGCTGGGCAAAGAAAAGATACGTGGAAAATAAATAGAAGAGGTGGGGAAACGTCTCTTCCTAGCTGATGTTTCTCCAAGGAGAAACCCCCATCCAGGGCTGACACCTCTACGAGCACCATTTCTGGGGGAGCCTGGTTGGTGCCAGGAGCATGGGGAGGGACGACTGGTCCTCGGGGTGAACAGGGCAAGCCACGCACCTCTTGCCACAGGTGTTTAGAGGTCAGGATTGTGCACACGTGTGTGTGCATGTGCTTGTGTGCGAGGGAGTGTTGCTAGTCCGGGGCAGGGATGTGATCGTTGCTGTGATGCTGCAAAGCTTCCTCAGCTACTGTACCCAAGGAAGCAGGTACCCACGGTGCCTTACGAGGTGTTTCTCAGCCTGGCTGTATTTATTATATGTAAAACCCAGAACACGTGGGGAGCAGGACCATCTTTTTTTGTGACTCCACTGGTTCTCAACCTAATCGTATTTGTGCATCTCCTAAAGGAATTGCTTTGGAGCCATCACAAGAGGATTTTTTTTTTTTTTCCTCTTTAATTCAGTGAGCTTTGATTCAGGCTGGAAAGTAATGAAAGATCTCTAAAACATCTACGTTCTGCTTCTCAGCCCACGCGGGCAGCTTGAAAGGTAGAAGTTGCCACTGGGGATTCATTTTGCTCAGGGTCTGAAGTTTGTCTTGCTGCCTCAGAGGCCTCCATTTGGCCTGGCTTTTTTTCCGTAAGCACTCTGTTCTCCAGTTAGGCTCTGTATGAAGAGCTTGTGGACCAGGAGCAGCCCAGACTTGCGATGGGGTTTATGGCCCCAGAGGTGCAAGGTGGTGCTGTCCAGGCCAAAGGAGCACTCCGAACCTCAGCCACTTCTTGAGGGACTGGTGCAGAAGGGTGGACTGCTTCAAAGGAGGGTTTTGGATGGGAAAGGGATGGTTCACTGTCAAAATTCATGCCACCAGAGGTTGCAGAGACCAGTGTCATGTGTTCAAAAAGCAAATAGATTCACAGGTGAAGTTCATTCAGAGATAATAAGCAGAAAGATAAGACATCTTGCTGGGGAAAGTTCTGAGACACAGGTTCATGGAGACGGGGAGGTCTTCCCAGAGCAACATCATGCTCTGTTCTCATGCTTTGCCTTGGATTTTGCTGTTGCCCTGCCAGGGAATAGTGAAGGGGGTAGGGGTCTGGCTGTTTGGTCACCTCCTTTATTGCAAGGGAGCGGCAGCAGGAGCGATGTTGGAATAGACATGCTGAAGAGAGGGGATGCAGAGGTAGACATGGGCTGTCCCTAGTCCTGCAGATGGGGAGGAGGAAGCAAGAGAAGGAGCAATACATGGAAATACCCAAGAGACTCACCTGAAGACTCAGCATGGAAAGATGCTCTTGTTAAGTTGCCTCAAGAGCTTCTTTGCTTGCAGGCATCCTCTGTTACGTACCCCATGCTGGAGCCGGCGGCTGCAGAGAGCTTGGTGTGAAAAGTCCTTAGCCTCCCAGCTTCTCCCGGTGCTCCCAGCCTAACTGCAGGTTGCCTTGAGTTCCTCCAGGAGCAAGTCCTCTTCCTGCTCCTGCTGCCTCTGCGTTCCCATTCCCACACAAAATGACCCTTTGTTTCTCCTCAGCGTGCCTCACTTTGCTGGGGTCCAGTTGTTCCTCCATACCTCCCCGTCTGGAAGCGGGGGCCAGCCGCGTGCTGGAGGTGCCACTATCTGAGAAGTTCTTGTGAGTGAGCTAGCTACTGGCAGACACTACCTTTAGGGGTTGAGGAGAGCTCACAGGACCCTCCTGCCAGAACATGGTCAAGCACTGCAAGCTGTGGTCCCTGTAACCTCCCAGTCATCCCCATAATCCCTGTGGTCTCTGGGGCAGGTGGGCCCAGAAAGGTCCATGTGGCCACAGCCACTTTTATAGGCAGCTAGGCTTTGTCCTTGAATTGGAAAAACACAATTACACATTCTTTCGCCTAGTCCCTGCATTCACGTTAACAGCCCCTTCGTTTGCATTAAATTCCTGACATTTAACCTTTAACTTGGCATGTTAAAAATTAAAAACTAAAAAGCAGGTCTCCCAAAAGTGCAAGGACAATCTATTAAGCTAGGGGGAAAAAAAACCCTCTCACCAACACAGAAGGTGGCTAATTTTAGCTAAAACCCAACTCTTGCTTTCCACTGGCAGCTTGGGAAGATCTTCTCATGGTTACTCATAAATACTTATAAAAATGCTTCAAGTGCTCGATTTGCATAGCTATAATGTCTCATAAATAATTCTAGGTACTGCTATTTAATTATGTGACCTATATTGTGGAGGCATTTTTACCTCATTTATGGAAATCAGAGTCCTTCTGAATGGAAACCAGGTTATTAAGTGGCCATTGAGTTGCTGTCAGAGCAGCTGTAGAGAAGAAAGTGGTGGGGACCCAGCCCAAATGCTTATCTGCAGCTTCCTATTAGTGTTTGTTAGCTCTAATTAAGAATAATTTAACTAAAACTCTTATGTCTGCTATTGGGAGCAGCATTTTAGCCACCCTGAGTCTCAGGAGAGTTGTCCATGTATTACAAAATCAGAGCAGCCCATTTAGGAGTGGGCTGTCTTTCCCAGTAATGTTGAGGTACGTGGGCCTTGGTATGTGCTGGAAACACTCACTGCACGACTCTGGAAGTCCGGGGACTCCATCGCTTCTAAATAACATGCTTGCAACAAAGATATTAGCTGTTTTGCGGTGCAAATGCAAGCTAGCCATGCATGGAAAAACCCTGACTAAAATATGGGATTTGAGACTGGATCTGCCAAGCCCTGGATTCAGTGGGACGTTTCCCACTCTCGGTTTAGTCCTTAGACTTGAAAGGAAATACAAAAAAAACTGACTTTTTTTTTTGAACACACTCCAGTGTTGAGTTGTTTCTAAAGCCCTTTGAAGGGAACAGGTGTGAGTATAGGTTGTACTATGGGGAGCAAAGGGAGAGAAGAGGAAATAGAGTAAAAAAGTCTTTTTAGTAACTGTGGTTCAGCTAAAGACTCTTAGCGGATGCTGGCTGAGGTCTTGTGGGCATCAATGGAAACACAATGCAGGCGCAAAACCGAATCATCTTGCAGGTGCTCTCTGCTTCTGGGAGTATGTATAAATAATCCCAACCCCCTACCCTGAAACTGCAGCACTGGAGAGAAATGGTTAAATAAATCTAACCCTCATACAGACGAAAACACTTTTCATTTCAGGAGGGGGAAAAAATGGCCTTGCAGCGTGGACTTGTCAGGCTGGATTTTTTTTTTTTTTTGCCAACTTGATCAAGGACTGGACAAGGTTTGGGTGAGCTATAAATAGGTCTGGCGGCCAGCTCTGCTACCCTGCGGAAATGCACCTCTCCAGGAGCTTGAGTGACCTTATGTCAGTGAAGAAGTGATGGGGAGAGATTTGGGCATCCTGGTAGGGCCTGGAGCGCATTGGTGACGGGGATTGGGGGCCTGGAGCGCATCGGTGATGGGGATTTGAGACCTGGAGTGTGTCAGTGATGGGGATTGAGGACCTGGAGCACGTTGGTGATGGAAATTTGGGGGAAACCACCTAATTCCTGCGCCCCGCAGCCTCTGCCCAAGCGCAGCCGTACTGGGCTTGGCCACCTCCAGCCAGGAGGCTCCCTTGAGCATCTCATGGGCTGCAGACGGCTCAGGATCCCCAAGTTGTCCTTTTCCACTGCTCCTTTCTGCTCACGTGTGCGTGCCCGGCATCCCAGTCCTGCTGGGTAGACGGCCGTCACGTGGAGCTCGCTGCCAGCATCTGACTTTTTCGCAAGAGCCGCCTGTCTCTAGTAGCATGAAGCAGTGATGTTATTATAAATAATTTATTCTTGGGCCACGGGGTTGGGGAGGGGGAGAGACTGAGCTTTTAATTAAAATGATATCTTACAGATCCAATAAATATGAATAAGATGCCAAATACAACTGTATGAATCCCAAACGTTCTCTTGTGTTTTAATTATTTGTGTTGATAAAACAAGAACGAAGGCATTTTTACTCTGCTTAGAGGGCAAGGAAGCAAAAGGTTGTGTTGGCATTTTTCTGTGTTCTTCTCAAGGAACAAATGTTTCAGAAGCACAGATCTGACAAAGTATAATTCTTATCAGGAATTAAATTGGGATTTAGAGAACAATTGTTAATATTTCAAAGTAATTGTTTAAGAAATTATCATTTTGGTATCTGCCTCAAAAATAATTACCCACCACTAATTTTTCTTTTTCAAAGGCTGCTGTTTGTCGGAATTGTGGAGAGAGGAAGATTTTTTGCTGTGGGGTATTTATATAGTTTGAACAAGGAGATAAACAGGAAGGGACTTTCATGTTACCAGGCAAATGAATCTGACTAATGTAGGGCTTTGAGCTCAAAAATGGGCCCTGGATTTATTTGGAAATTTGGGGAAGGTTTTAATGGATGGGGTTTGCGAGTCACAAATAGGCAACTGAAGATTCAAATCTGTGCGTTTTGATCAGAAACAGGGACAGGAGAATTCCCTACTGCTTCAAGAAATCCTACCCGGTGCCCGGGGTGGGCTGCCAGCGCGGTGGCTCTGCCTGTGTCCATGCAGGTCTGAATCAGGCCGCCGCCTTTGCCCTGTGCATTTGAGAATAAAGCCCTTTATTTGCAGCTTATGTGTGTGCTTTTGCAGCCAGTCTTTCGAATGTAGCCAGTGCCATCTCCCAAACGGTCAAAGGAGACATGATTGTGGTCTATAAATGCACTCCTGAGCAGTATAAATGAAGGAAAGGAAGAATTTTTCAATAGCATATAGCCTTTTCCAGCCTCAGAGGCTACAATCTGCCTAAGGAAAGACTCCAAACACCCTTATGATGTCTAGGGAGCACAGAAAAGCGCTGGATGCAAAACCTAGGTGGGGTGACCACCTAGGGAAGGAGTCATTTCTAGTTCTGCTCTTCATACAGGGCACTGGTAAGCTGATTTTTCTGTGGCTCCCTAGAAAGGGGTTGGATGCCTGAATATTTGGATAATCATGCTAAAAAATAGGACAAGAAGGTCTCATAAACACCATCTTCTGCATCCCACAGGCTCAGGGCAGGGTTGTTTGGGCTGTTCTTGTTGCAACCTCCCCTACCCTCTCCTGTGCTGCACTGCTAGAAAGCGCGTCCTGGTGCGTTAACTTGAGCATCCTTGTTTCACTCTGAGCATCTTGCTCCTTGCCGTATTTGCAGCAGCTGGTGAGAAGACTGCCTTCCCTGTGCCCTTATGCATTTGAATATCGTCTCCTTGTCCTCTGCCTTGCATCCTCAGGTACTCAAGAACTACAGCACCCGTCGACTTGTCAGCCCTCATCAAACCTCTGCGGCTGCCTGTCTCCAGCTTGCCGGTCCCTTGATGTCATCTGTCACAACTTGCGCCTTATCCCTCGTGTAGTTTGGTCAGGCGTGCCCCCTTCTGTACATCCCAAGAGACGCCCCCCCCCCCCCCCAAAATGCTGTGTTGCTTTCGTGCAGAGCCTATGAGGCTTGCACGCTCCTGCGACCTGTCTCTCTGAGCCAAGATGATGGAGGAGATGGGCTGCTGCTCTTCTGTTAAAACATTGGCTTTCGGCAAGGAAAGGAGGAAAACTGCAGCAGTGATACCACTAGAAAAGGTTCAGCAAGTGACAGTTTCAAGGAATTGCTGTAGACTTCTCTGAGCAGAGATGATAACACTGGGAACTGTTTTCATGAAAACACAAAATTTCAGATGTGTGTCTGAAGGAGGAGACCTCGTTTCTGTTTTTCTATATTTTTTTCTGCAAAATTACTAACTCATTTTTTGTTGAGAATAATTCTCAAATGTAGTTTGAAATATTTTGCTTACAAGCACATGCTTTTTTTTTTTTTTTTTTTTTCCGCCAGCTGGCTTTTCTCTATGTGATGCTGATGGTGACGACAATTTTTAAAATGCAGAGGGAGAAGTGACATTTTGTATGAAGTGTCATTCTGGGAAAGGCTACTTTTCACTGCACAGAACATTTTTTTCATGCAAACTGTTTAAATCAGCTCAGTGTCAGGATACCCTCTGGCTTCCCTATCTGGTCTTCCACGGAGCTTCTGCCACTGTCCTGAAGGCCACCAGAATGCTTTTTTTTTTTTTTTTTTTTTTCAGCCAGACGACGTTTCGTAGCAGGTTGGTCCTTCCAGCTGGTGAAGGACCCATACTGTCGACAAAACTGTCAATCTCCCTTGGGGGCAAGCCCCCATGGCTTGTGGGTTGCTAATTTGTCTTCCACCCGCTTCATCCTTTGCCTCCTTCTCCCCGTAAATCTCAAGGGCTCGAGGCACTCTTGAAGACTAGTCTGGAAGCTGATGAGGAGCGCACTTGACCTTTGCAGACGCCACCATTAGAGATTACCAGCGAATGCTGGGGAAGCAGAGAAAACTCTCTTTGGCTTCCTCTTCCTGGCTTGTTGTGAGTATCCCAATTACTAAGCAGATCACAGGGGCTGTGCTGGAAGGCGCTGGTATCAGCAAATTACCAGGCTGTGGCGGGAGCAGTAATTAACGCAGCTTTGTGCTGCCCTGTGTTTGGGGCTGTCACTCTTGTTTACACGCTGTTGGGACTGCGGGTCCCCTTGTGTGCCTGGGTTTTGATATCCTGCTACGCGAAGCGGCGGTTTGTACTGTTTGTGCCGTGCTTTTCAAATAATTGCCACTTTTCAGGAATTAATTGCAGCAATTGCAGGCAAGGGATGAAACGGCCAACGTGGTACTGATTTGCATCGTGTGGGAAGGAATGGCAGCGCGGGGAGAGCCTTGACCTGCTGGCTATGGCCAGCCCTCAGAGGCACCCATTAAGACGTTGTCCATCTGAGGATGGGCAGAGTGGTAAAAGAGAAATCAAAGATGGTTTTTTTTTTTTCTTTTGCAGTGAAAAGTTCTCTTCCTGATCTCTCCAGGTGGAAATGGGAGGAGGGCAGCCTTTATTCCCTCCCAGCCTCCTCCTCTCGCAAGGCAGCAGGTAGGTCCGGGTACCTATCTGGTGCACTGGAGAGCTTGGAAAATATTGGGAATCACTAGCCGCTTTGCCAGCAGTTCTCTGCTACGTGTTTTACTCTAATCTGGCTTTAAATGGATCAGGCAGTAGAGTCTGCAACCCTTCCTCTGGGAAGGCAATTTGTAGAGTAGATCTGTTCATAACAAATCTCTCTGCCAGGAAGTTTTTCCCTACTGTTAAGCTAATATTTTCCCATTCTTAATTTGAGCTATTACTACTTGTTTTGCATCTGTGTGGAGACATTAAAAAAAAACCAAAACTCCTTTTCATGTTATTTATCATTTCTAAATATTAGAGCTAACAACCTAGACTTCCCTTGCTCTTTTCATCCTGCCTTGTAGATCATCCACAGATTGTCCAGATCATTTCAGCAGCTCTTCCTTCCAACCCCTTTTTCATCTCGCTGTTAGAGGGGTAATGGGAATGGGCTGCAAAATTCCAGTTGCATCAGATCTGAATTGGTTGTCTTAACCCTGAGGCTAGAGAAACAATATTCCCTTGCTGTCTTGCAACATGATATTTCATGAGGACTTTTCTTCCCTGATACATCACAGTAAATTGGACAGGAACCTGAAGAAACCAGCAGTAACCAAGACTCTCTGTCAGGATTTCATGGTTCCCGATTCTGGATTGGGGAGACCCCTATTCTTTTTATAGTTCCTTTACACCCACTGAAGCTCTAGTTACTGACTTGATAAATATCTACCATCTTTTTTTTTTTGCCATAAGGCTCATTACGGGAAAAAGAAGAGAGGGAGGTGGAGAGGGAGAAGCCAATGATGCCAGCTGAAAGCTTGCCATCTCTGAATGCATCCACTTGTGGTGGCGCAGAGACTGACGCCTCCCCCGTGATTTCCTTGCAACTGCTCTAAGAGTGGTCTGCCCACCCTGCAGCTCTTGCCAGCAGGAGAAGGAGCTCCTAGGTGTTTTGTGGCAGGATTTGGCTGCTCAGAGGGCCTGGCTCCCCGCCTGGTCCCCCTGGAAGTACAGTGCTTGCTCGAACACCTTTCCACCAGCAGCCAAGGACTAGATTTTGAAGCACTGCTGCTCTGTGAAGGATGCTTGGAGGGTCACCTAGAAGGACACTAAGAGCAATGGCAGACGCCCAGATTGCTTTTCACACTGATTTTCCAACAGCCCGAGTAGTCCATGAAACGGGACACCTGCTTCCCACCCAGTTCCATCTAGGAGCGTGCTTCAGCACAACAAACTATTCCACCTTTGGGCCTGAGTTCTCGCCTTCCTCTTTTTATTCCTTGGAAGGCTTAATAATTAACCAACTAAGTTGGTCTCTGTTGTGCTAGATCCAGAAAACACCCTGGATCCATGAGCATCTTCAGCGTCTTCAGGCATTTGAACTGAATATTCACCCAGCTAACAGCTGAGGTAGGCCACCACTAAGCACATGGAAGAACATGGAAGAATTCATTCCTTGTGGGACATCGCAAGCAGCCAGAATACTTTATCTACATGCATATCTATTCACAAATGGTCATAGTAAACCATGTTTGCTCAGTAAATGCACCATGGGAATAGTGCAATCTATCATCATGGCAGTGGGGCACAGCCAATGCAACCAAAAAGCAGAGACTGGGTACTAGTGGTTTCTGGAAAAGATTTTGCAAATATGAACATGCTCTCCCAAATAGTCATGAATGAAGCAAAACAGCAGAGGCTCTCAGACTATCAGGAATGGATCAGCAATGCTCAGCAGAGCAATTGCTGGGAATTTGTGGAGTGCTGGCTTATTTGGCTAAGGAAGCAAGTGCTCCAGCCGAACAAAGCAGAGCGGATGATTTGAATGCATGGTCTGATGAAGGAAGAGATGGCGGTGGATGTGTTTCCTCCCATAGGAAAACTATGTATTTGTACTAAAGACAACTGAAAACAGAGATGTGTGCATCTCTGTAGGATGTGTCTGTGTTGGCAATGCTGCAGGTCCCAGGAGGCTCTCTGGGTGGTTAGGGAGGTGTCCATATATTTTAGTATACAGGGGAGCTGTTTGTGAGGAAAGCGCTCTAATTAGAGGAAAATATTTGATCTCCATAGGCTGTTGGTGAAATATCTGAGAAAGGCAGCAGATGTTGCTGAAATGTTTTTATTCAACTGTTTTCCCCTTTTTTCTTCCCATGTTTTTTTTTTTTTTATGATGTGGCACATTGAATTAAAATTCAATACGTAGCTCACAGCTATTTATTGGGGGTGCCAAAATCTTGCTCCAAATCAAAGCCGGTTCCTCATCTGAAGGATGTGTGTACATGCACACCCACCTGCATCCCAGAGGCCTTACTTCCAAAAGCCGCAAGTTACCCAGATTTTCCAGCTCACCCCTGGGGAGCTATCATATTCATCAGAATGGTGCAAAAGGGGTCCCAAAAAGGTGGCAAACAGGAGAGATGGCTGCTCCCTTGGTGTCCATCACATCAGAACAGTGCAGGGCCACCAGTCACGTAGGTCCTCCGGAGGACCATATACATAAATTCTCAGCAGCCTGTGTATAGGTGGGTATATCTCAGACAAGTCTGCGCCAAAGACTCTCCAAAACATCTCATAGCACAGCCTTCCCAGCTAGCCCATGTTCCTCCACTAGGTCTGGCGTTGCCCCGATCACTCTGCAGCATCCAAATGATACACACTTGCGTGGTCCCACCTTGGATCCCTCCTTTGCCTGATAATTCATCTTCTTTGAAGAATTAGACGGCTGCAAAACTAGCTCTTCAGTCTCAAAAGAAAACTGACACAAATACACAACCGCCTTAAGGTCCTTCCAAAAAGTCTCACAGAGGCATCTAACTTTTTCAGAATGGCTTCAGAAGAGGAATATTTCAAGACAGGAACCTGAATACAGGTGTGAACTCCTCAGTTCAAGGAGACTTGAGAGAGAGAAAGCCCCATTTTAGAATATTACATTGCAGTAGTATTGGCCGTCTCAGTGTTGGCCCCACTAGGCTAGCTGTGAACCGACTTACAGGGAGAGACAACATCTGCCACAAACTACACTGAATGATGGAAAAGTGGGAAAAAGATTATCCCTGTGTAGATGAGGAAATAAGGGATATACAGAGAATAACATGGCAGTCTACAACAGAGGACAGGTGGAGGCTGACAAATGCAAATAGATGATTTCGCATCCCTCTTGTGACACCTTTTCCCTTTAATGATGTCAGAAGTAGAGGGGTTTTCCTCAAAGAAGGGGAGCTGTTCTTAAACCCCAGCAGACCACATCCTAAATGACATCGGTACGTCCAACAAGCCCATGCAGCACCATCTACGTAAGGAATGATGACATACCGTTCTCCTTGAAGGGCCATTGCCCAAGAGTCTACGGAGAATCAGCGAAGTAGGCTGAACAGGAAATGCCGCCTCAACTCAGAAGCCCCATTGGTTTTGGTGTAAAGTCAAAACAAGAGTCTGTATGAGTTTACTTGTTTTGTGTCACCCCGAAAGCATATACAAGACACCACATTCAGTCCCACAGGACAGGTCAGTTAATTATGTTGAGTGAGTCAATACATTGATCAATTTATCAAATGATAAACCGAGTTTCTGCTTTCATCCGGGTAGTGAATATTAATTGATTTGACAGGCTACAGCTTGGTAAAACAAGTAGAAGGGGCATCAGGGCATCACTGTATTAATTAGCTATGTTGAAGCTGCTTTTAGCTGCTTCCGAAGTTTAATCAATATGCTACATTTGAGTCCCAAAAGGCTTATGAAAACAGCCTTTGAAATCCTTTAAATTGTTGCCTCTGTGAGGTTTTAGATTTTTCAAGTATTCCTGTTCGGTTGTTTTTCTTTCTTTTGCTTTGCCTTCATGAAATCAATAGCGACCCATACGGATTGGTAGGGGAGGGTTTTCTTATTTGTGTCACAAATTTGTATTCACTAGGAACAGAAATAAAATGAAAGAGATCTTCTGTTTTAGTGCAATAATAATAATAATAATCCTACACATTAATGAGCTGCCCTCTGCCTTCCTGTTTCTATATGCAGTAAATTACCTCTATAGACTTAACCTGATGTGAATGGGCAAGGCACCATTTAAATCATGTTTTTCTGAGCCCTTGCATAGTGCTCAGACTGTGATTTAATACCAAGTAAGGTTCGAGCTTGTTAAGAAATTTTACTGAGCGGGAGGAAAGAGAAGGTGGAGCTGAAAATAAAGCTGGAACTTGAACTGCAGTGAGAAAGGGATAAATGGCTGCCTTCCCTCTGCTGTCCCAGTGACCCCAGTGGGATGGGGGTAGGGAAGGCAGGTAGGGTGGAGCAGCTATGAATCCCTGAGTCTCAACATCTCATAAAATAGCCAGGGTGGGGGGAATGAAAGCAAGTGGAAGAGATGGTGGGAACACGGGGCAAGTGAGAAGGAAGAAGCTAAAGCAAGGGTGAATCAGAAGAGCATAGGCGGGCTTACCCCTGGTCTCCAGTGCTCAGGCGACTTGGCTGTTTGGTGTGTGAAAATGCAGCTGAGGAAGAGGGAGCAATTCACCAGGGAAGAGGACTAGGAGTAATCGTACTGAAGCACAGCAGGGGAAACGTAATTTGGGCTTTCAAAAAACGTCTCTTCCCTTCAAGCTAGTAATGTCCTCAGACTGCCAGGGAAGGCGTGGTGTGCCTGACACCGGCCATCTTTAAGGAGAGGCTGGACAAGTGTCCTTCTGGTGGGGTAAAGGAAGAGCCATACAGAAGTGTCCTCGTGACCTGCTTTCCCACGCTATTTTCTTTGAGTCTGTGGTTATCTCACTGCTTGCCCAAGAGCCTCGTTGCATCTGGGACACCCTTTTCTCCCAGGGGAGAGTCACCCTGAGAATCAAAGTCTTCAGTTTGTTGTGTCCTCACGGTGTGTCAGGGAGAGGCAGTCCTGCTGGAGGGAGCAGGCCAGCAGAGCCCCAGGACCAGACCACCCAGCAGGGCTCCTGGCAGCAGCCCCAGCAGACATGCACAGACCTGAAACACGTTTTCTGATCTTTCTGAATTGCGAGTTTCTGACCCTGTAATTTTTCACAGCGTTCCGCTATTTTGATTTCTCACCCCCTTTCCAGACAACACTCCTCCAGATGTGCCCATGCAGGCTGTACCAGCACACTTCTTCCAGCACCTTCACCAAGTCTGCTTGTGTCAGCTCCCCTAGGTCACCATTACAGATGTCGCACTGGCAGAGTCAACACTAGAAGACTAACAGTGCTCGAAACAGTACTCAAGGTCCCTGCATAATTATAACAATTACAGAGTCGGGCCCTGAGCTGTGCTTTCTGATGCACACATCTGCCACGCAGACTTCATTGCGTGTGCTAACACTCTTAATAATGGAAGATGCCCCAGTCCTTCCAGGGGCAACACTCTTTTCTACGTGCAAGGTACTAAATCACATTTGAAGTTTCTAGGCCAAAACATTTTACTTTTATTGCTGAGAAATGAAGTTTCAAGGAAATGTGAAGCAAATTTCCAGGCCTGACTGACTTGGCTTACCTGCTAACAGGTAGAAATGGGGCAGCCTTGCGGTCTCTTGCTGTGTATCTCACCTGGGCCAATGGTGAGAGCTAGACCAGCCCATATAGATGGCATTTATGTGATTAGACAAGAGAAGATGGAGCTGAAGTGGACCCAAGAGTTGTATAGGCCACCCCGTCCAAGGCAGAGTTAACTCTATCACTCCCGACACAGAGTCTGATTCCCAAGAGATGTGAGAATTTATCGGCAACTTCCACAGAGGCACCAGTGATTGGTTGGGTTTTTTGGCTCCCCTAGAGCTCCTGCTACCTGTCTGACTCAAATGCAACATGAACCTTGGAGCCAGAGGAAGGTACAAAGCCCTTTTACTGGAGGGTATTTTGCAAGCTTGGGGTTAGCCAACAGGTATCTAGGAAATCTCCTTTGTCTGGACTTGAAATAAATCTGGGTTTCTGTCTTGCGAAAGCTTGGTGCTTCCCATCCTGCCCCACTAATGCTGCAAGCACCATGGGGCATCCTAGGGCCTCACAGCCTCCAGCAGGGCAGTTGGTAGAGCTGGCTTGCTGGCACCCTGGCTCTTGGGCAACCCAGGCTCTTCTGCACGTCCAGATGGTTACACTGGCTGTGTCCTACTCTGACCTGAGTTAATCCCTGCTGCCGTCTCAGCAGAAGAGAAACTGCAGTAGAACATGAAGGGAGGGGAATCTGATGCCATCCAGGCCTGTGGAGCCTGACTGTGGGTCTCCCTCATGCAGCTGGTCCCTTGTTTTTTAAATTCTTTCTAAGCCTTTAGCCAAAGGATCAAGGATGTGGTGCAAAAGGCATGCCGTAGTCACATCTCAAACATATCCTCATTATTCCTGGCCTCAGGCACCACCCAGCTTCTGCCTGTGGTGGAGTTGGCCCATCCGGTCCCCCTTCCCAGCAAGGCCACTGTCCTTTCTTTTCACCAGGCTGCCTTGGTTAGAGGGCCTCAAATTCAGCAACAAGGCAAAAATCTTTTCTGTGTGGAATGGCAGTTTAGGAACCCGGTCTGTGTACAATTTGTGCATCCTGGTGACTTTTTTGAAATTGTACCCATGAATGTCTTTGTGGATGCAGACTAGGCTGTACAAGGTCAGAACGCTCTTTTGGGCCTCGTACAATGACAGCAACCAACGTTAATAGCTTCCACTCAGAGAGATGAGTCTGAATCCCTCAGTAGACCAAATAGTCTGAGACTCATTAGTCTATGAGGATAGTTCTCCAAAGAGGTCTCCCAAAGAGGAGAACAAAAAGATGGGAGATGTCAGAGCTGGGGCGGGCAGGGACAGAGGAAGAGAAGGGAGCAAAAGTACATTTTTTTGCCACACTGGCTGTCCCTGTCCTTGGGGATATTTTTCCTGGCACTGCTGGTGCCTACCTGAGCACCCCGGCACCCTCACTGGGCATGATGACCATCAGGCAGCAGGTCTAGTGGCTGGCCTCTGCACTGGGCAGTGTCTCCCCTCTCCTGCTCAGCTCTTGCAGCGCTTGAGGTGCGGGGCAGGGTGGGGGGAAGAAAATGTTGCCCAAATCTGTCCCTGAGATTTTCATCTGTTCCCCCTCTTCCCCCCCGCCCCAGCAGCTTCATGGGGCAACAGGGAAGGTTTCTGGAGCCCAAAAGGGAAGACCCAAGTGACCTGAAGCGGGAGACCTGGGCAAGAGAAGCCCAGGCAACGCTGGGCTGCAAAACCAGCAACGGGGCCTCTCCATCCACAAAATCAGAGGGCGAGCGGCTGTCACGTCTCGCAGCAAGTGCTGATGAAACCCGTGGGCACCACCAGCTGAAGAAAATGCTGAGAAGAGGAGATTTATACAGAAGAGATTCACCTGCCAGCTTCCCAGCTCATCTGGAAATGAGCCCCGTGTGAGCTCTACACTGTTGCTATCATTTCTGCCTGCTTATAGGAGACCAAAGGGAGACCCAGCAGTGTGCATTGCCGTTTATGACAATCTCTAGTTGGGATTTGTCCAGAAAAAGATCAGAAAAAATGCATGTCCTGTTCCAGTAGAGTATGGGTATGTTCTAGGGATGCAAGGACGGATTTTGGAGAAAAGCCTGGTGGATATACTCGTTTGGTTCATACTGCTAAACTGCAGTCAGAGCAGTCAGAGTCCCAGCTCTGTGTCCACCCACGTGCGAAAAATCAGGAAGATATATATACCCCAGCGCCAGGCACATCCCTTCTGTCAGACCCCAGGCTTTTAGCTGGTGAAGGGATGGGATTTTGCGGCGATGCTCCCCAAAGCCCTGCTAGAGAAGGTGCTTTAGAGACCAGCTCGCCGATGGCTGGAGCACTTTCCTACAAACCTATCACCTCTGTGGGGAAAAACCCCTTGCCAGAGAGAAATAATACCAGCCTTATGTCATCATTAGTTTTAAAATTGTAAAGGAAACCCTCCATCAGCGCTGGCACAATTACCTTCCCATTTTCCTGCTTCACCTCATTAAAAGGAAAATGTTACAATTAAAGCCTAGGCCAGAGGAGCAGATTAATGTTCTGTTTCTAATGCATTGATGAATCGGCACTTAGGTAGAGGGCTTAAAAATATTAGACCCTTTGCGAGAGCCGTCCCAAAAGGGAGCGTTTCTTATTTGAGGGATATTTTCTCAGCCCAGGCCGGCGGCTATTCGCCACCTGAGCTGCGGATACAGTTGTACAACCGGGTCTGCAACGGGGATGGCGTTTGCTCAGGCGTCACGGCTTCTTGTCTTGCTTGACAGCCCAGCGGGGTGGGCATGTGTACCCGGGATGAGGCCTTTCCCCAGGGGAAATCTCTTCTGGGTGTTTCCCTTCGCATATGAGCTTTGCGGGGTAGGGGGTATTTTACGTGCAATTGGGCATCGCTCACTTTTAACTCTTGCTTTCGGATCGGCACGCTCTCTCTCCTTTCGGCAGGTCTTCGGGGGTCCTCACGGCTTTGTTCTGCCAAGCACAAAACCGCTCTCATTTAATTTTGCAGCCCATTCCCAAACCCCACACCCAGCTCCCTGGTTTCTGCGGGCTGGTCGCGTGCCCTGGGCCTCCTCAGGAGTTACCCGGTGGAGCAGGGCTCACCTTCAGTAAACTAGTTACTAATCTAAAGCTGCTTCAAGGGGGGTTGGGGGGGGGGGGGGCATGAACATGCCTAAAAGCTATACCCATTTTCAACGTTGTTTTCGTCCCGTTTCAAAGCCTTTTTACCGTGAGGCTCGGGCCCACCGTGCTCCTGCAGTTCGTCACACACTTTGTAATTCCAGCCCTCCCGACATGAAATGTCACTAATGATAAATATTTAAAGGGACAGCATGCTTTTTGTATTTACTACCCTGACCTTTTATATGTTTGGATTTTATTTTACCTTTTATGTGGCTTGCCTTCTTTTCAGAGAGATGCGACGGCAAGGAGAAAGAAGCGCTGCCACGGCGCTATGATTGCTGTTGCATTATAAATACGCACACAGTACATACAATTACAGAACTTTAATGTCGGGTATAATTACTGTCTGCCGTTTGCATTAATGCTCAGGGTGATATAGCGAAGCAAGCCATTCAGACACCGAGAGATCCAAGTCCCCAGGGGCAAAAGAAAATCACTGCTTACGATCTCGCGATTAATTATTGTGCCTCGCAATGAGAGGCTGAGATTTTTCCAAAGCACTTTGCACCCACAACGGACTGAAATGCCTACGCGGGAATGACGCCGCTGTGCAGAGCCCGCGGGCAGGGCTGCGCTTTGTAATCGAGTGGGGGGTGGGGGGGGGGCCTCGATTTTATTCTTGTAATAGCGAAAGGGGAAAACCAAGGAAAATAGCAGGGGAAAGCTCTCCACTCCCAGCCGGCTGGTCCCACTGGCAGAAATCGATTATTTGCACCCTGGGAGCTGGTTTGCATCTGATGCCGACCAGACGGGGAGCGCTGCTGTGGGAAAGGGGCAGTCTGCGAGGATGTTAAACCAAAACGAATCCGGGTCTCCTCCCCGCGGCGCAGCTCCCCGGGAGTCATCCGGCCTCTGAATTGCACGACAGCAGCCGTGCCCATCATTTGAACCGGGGCTGAGAGGTAAAGGATTTCCTCATTTTCAGCCTGTCCTCTGCTGCCAGGGGAGGACGGTTAATCACTGCTATGCGCAGGCTGGTGTCAGCCAGGAGCACGCGCACCTTCCCCGGTGCCAGGCGAAGCGGCCTCACGTCACCGATTCCAGCGTGCGGAAGGGGAGACCGGGGGGGGGGGGACAAGACTTCACTAAGTTATCATTTAGTTCCCAGTCATTGCTTTGTCACGTGTGGAGCCTCATGGCTAAACACGCAATTACGGCGCCGCTGTGGGCTCTCATTCGCCAGCACCTCGGGTGGTTTTCAGAGGCAACTGGGAACAAAAGACGGAGGAGCCGGGCTGGAGGGAGGGGAGAGGCTCCCGCGCAGCCCGCGGTGCTGTGACCGCGCATAGGTGATGGGTCGCCTCTGCCCCATCGGCCCGCAGCCGGGCCCCGCCAGCCCGCTGCAGGTGGTTGACCTGGCCGGCAGACGCTGGAAGCGTTCCCAGCGAAACAAACAACAACAAAAAAAGCCCTTTATATTATTTTTGTTTTAGCATCAGATTTTTTTTTTTTTGGGGGGGTCTCAAAACAATTCCAAAACCGAACTAGTCCTCGCCTGGTTTTTGGAACCACTTTGGTTTCAGCAATAAAAAAACCGGTGACGAGCACAGCTGCAGCGCTCTGCTTAAGACTGCTCTAGCTGCCCGCGGTTTTATGCGGCGCTGGCAGCTCATCGGCGGGGAGAAGCCGGGCGGCGCGGAGCACCCAGGGACCCGCTGTCTCGGCCACCCCGTCAGCACGCCCAAAACGCAGAACGGCTTTGCAACGCGCATGCACTTAGTAAGGACAGCGGTGCCTTTTTGCAAAAGCAGCTTTCAGAGATGTGAGGCAACGCGTAGATAGTCAAGAACCGCACAGATACACCCGCAGCCATTAAGTAAGGTTTTAAGGCTAAGCCCTGATTACTCAGGGTAGTGAAGTCCCCTGTCCAGGGCTGGAAGAAGAAACACCTTGGAAGAGGTGAAGGAGGGAGATGTGGGGCAGTGCGTTTCGCCGGGGCGAGGCGGGTGGGCACATGGACGCAATGGCTTTCAAGGGAAGGGGCAGCTCACGGGTGGCACGACGGAGGAAATGCTCTAGACAGTTAGGTCTAGCAGCCTCAGCTGAAGCCCACGGCTGCTTTGCCTTCAAGGAAGGAAAAAAAAAAAGGGGGGGGGGGAATGAAAGGAGTTAATAGGCTTGACTGAACTTTGCTGAAGGACTGAATAAAAAAAAGGAAAAAAGAAACTGCTGAGGCAGCGCCTTTCTGTGTCTTTGAACTCTAGGCTTTGAAAAGAGGTGGGGAAAATCTTAAAGAATTAACGAGGACTACTGGGAAATTACTCAGGAGAAACTTTCAGTGCTCTAGACTTCGAAAAAAACCCAAACCCTTATAAATATATATTTATATATATGGATATGTATATGTGTGTGTGTGTGTGTGTGTATATATATATATATATATAGATTATAAAAAAAATGTGCATTTTATGTGCATGTGTATGCGTGATTGTGACTCCTTCAGCCAGCTGCTAATCTTTGTTTCGTGCTTTAAACTACGTATCAGTTATTTTATTGATGTGGTGCCTGGGAAGGGTAAAACCGTGGCCAGCACTTCTCTCGCATCGTGGCTCAGCCCCTCTCGCCAATGCTTCTGCAGCAATTATTTGATGAGGTGGCTCCCTAGGGGACAAGCAGCGGCACCTCAAGTGGACAATGCAGGTCAGAGGAGAAGAGTTTGTCTGGGGATTTCTGAAGAAAAAGCCAACTTTTCTCGAAAAGCAGCAAGTTGTGGAGTTTCTGGCCACACCAGGGAGCTGGTGGGTCTGAAATATCGTTCCAGGGTTGGTTGGTTGGAGCAGCGGACTGGAGTAACTTCACGTTTCATGCAAATGTGGAGTAAAATGATCTCAGGCCTAACTGAAGCAAGTGAACCAAAACCAAGCTAGGCCCCTCAGTCTTGGCCAGAGGCCTGGAGACGTTCAAAGCTTGTGGGGGAGCAAGTCTGAGGGTTGCCCAGAGCCGTTGCAGAGTCTCCATCCTTCGAGATATTCGAATGCCGTCTGGACAAGGTCCTGGGCAATGCGCTCTAGGTGACCCTATGTCAGCAGAGGCGTTGGCCTATAAAATCTCCAGCGGTCCCTGCCAACCTCAACCATTCTGTGATTCTGTAACTACATACCCGTCCAAAAAAGTGGCAATACCTTTTTTTTTTTTTTTTTGAATGCATTGAAATGCGTGTGAAGGGCCAAGGTTTTAAAGCCGCGACTCCAGCCATCCCTCCATGGCACCTGTTGGTGCCGCTGGGCTCTTTCTATGGACCACAAGCTCCGGGAGAGGCTCAGATTTCTTACTTGGCTTTTAGACAGCTGAAGGCAGGCGAGATGAATTCCACCTTTAGAGGTCAAGACTTTTGCAAATCAGGCCGAATATTTACATAGTAAAATCAGAGTTTAAGATTCTGCCTTTATCCAGCCATTTAAAACTTCCACGCACTATTGTTTAAGTAATTCTCTCTGTGCCCCCAGTAAATACTTTATTAAATATATGAAAGTCCTAACCAGCAGTCTTTACCTTGGGACTAGTCTGCTCTCCAGAAGCTTGCAGATGATTGCAAAGTGTCATAAATGTTAAAAGAGCAGCACAGCATTTCCCTGAGGCTAGCAAGATACATATTATCCAGGGAACAAGGTTCTACTGGAAATAGTAGCAGAAATGCAAGGTAGATATTTCTTATTTATTGGTCACAGTAATTGGCTAGAACATGGCTGAGCAGTTGGATGAAAATAATCAATAGTTCTTGTCCACTAATGAATGATTTTCCACCAGTCGCTAGTGTAAATAAGTTTCATTACAACAGCAAAACACACCCAAACAAAATTAACAGCAAGAGCTTATGAAACGTATGGAATTGCATGGTTGCGAATTTCTGACAGAGATGACAAATATCTGCTAGTGTTATTTTTGGTAAACAGATTTTCTTTTCAAGTTTCACTCTTGTCGCTTAAATAATAACAATACTTTAGCAAATCCATTACTCCTTTCTCAGAAATCTTCAAGTGCTTCAGGCCTCAAGCCTGCAAAATGTGTCAGCCACAATTCAGGAAAACATCCCTTTTCTGAGCAACCCTCACATGACTGTTTAAGCATGTATGTAACTAGCGCCTGCAAAGTCAGTGCCATATAATTGCTTTAATAATCTGGGGAGTATGAGAGATTTGGTTTCAAATAGTTACTTACCCACTTAAAATCAGTGGGGAGATGCACGTATTTAAGTGCCCGCTTAGGTCTTACGCTTGTGGAGAGCAGCTGTGTGTCTGTCATCTCCACTGTGAACAGGTGCACAGAATTTAGGAGTTCATATCAATACCATTGAAGGGTTCTCTTCCGTTTCATTTGTCCGAAGACGGTGGCTCAAAAAATGAGTTGTTTTGGCCAACCTGGAACCCAGTTCTTCTTGCCTTTTAATTTCCCTAGAGGAATGTGAAACTCTTCATTCGCAGCCTATCCAAAACTTAAAGAAACACAGAGCCATTTGGTTGAACGTATACCAGAGCGCTCTCACTTGGTTTCTGCTGGGATGGAGAGTCAGGAATCCTTTGGTGAGCAGAGAAGAAATTTTTACAAGGGACAAAAACCATGTTAAACTTCAGCAGTAGAAAACGCTCAATTCCCGGTGTCTCCTTCTCCCTGTTCCCCCGACTCTGTGTCTCATCTTGGTCTTCTCTCCCTTTTCTTCCCCTCCCCATTGCACACTGCATGCTTGAGGCACGAGGCGCTCAAAATGCAAGCTTGGGGCACCTCAGCGGTTGTGCCTGCAGATCCGCAGCATCGACCAGAGGCTGGGTCTTCAGCTGGGGAACTGAATCTGTAATTTCTCTTCCGAGAATGGCGCTCTCATTTTTCATGATGGTCAGTTCTTTTGGGACATGGATTGAAAAAAAAGCATTTCACTTGCTCTCTGGAAGCTGGAGCTATAGATCAGGGCCCTGTTCATTCCCCTGAAGACTAGAAATGGTCTTTTTGTGTGAGAACTGAAGCTACCCTCCATGAAAACTAAAATAGCTATCTGCACTTCCATCAGTAGCAGAGATTTTTCTCCAAAAGCCGGATAAATCCAGGCATTTAGTGCCTCTTCTTCCTGCTCTCCTCAGTTATTGCGTTTTATTACAAGAAGGGTGACGAACAAGCAAATCTCTCTACTTCCCAGCTCTGCTAACTGAAATAGATTGCAGTATTTTGGTGTTGCTGGCACATGCCTTTGCTGTCTCCAATCTACACTTCTGCTTCCAGGTTCAGAATGGTTAAATCTACCAGAAGAAGGAGTAGATGGAAGATGCAGAGGTAAAAGAGGGGTTATTTCTTCACCTCCTCGGGAAAAGGCTTTTGGTTTTCAGTGGTCTCCATCACAGCAGGGCACACAACTGTGCCACATGCAGCAATGATGTGAGGTGAGGAGGCATGCTGAGGTACGCTGTAAAATGTGCTCTGCCCTTACCTGTTTTCAGGAATCAGCCATAGGTCGTCTCGCTTGTGCTCTAGGCCTGAGTAGTAGGGCCAGTGCTGGTTGTCTTTGGCTGCTGAGAGCGAGGGGCAAGCAGATTCCCAGGGCTGTTAAATCTTAGCAGGCGGCACAAGAAAGGTGATGTTCAGAACACAACACACAATCTCAGTGGAGGTCTAGACCTCTTCCTCTGTCCTGATGGATGTAGCCCAGCACCTCACCCACACGCACAGCAAGCCAAATAGATTTGGCTTCTGCAGAACCTTTACAGGTGTCTTCTCCTCAGGCCAGCTCCTTTTCCTACCACACATTGGTTGTCTGCTGCTCCCCGCAGTCTAGTTTTGGACAGGGTGGTGTCTTCTCCGTCTGTCAGCCCCAGCTCTGGGTAAGCAGGTCCTGTTACTTTACTGACACCTCTAAGAAGCCTCTTCCTCAGGCTAATTGCTCAGGCCCTTGAAATGCTCCCTGGGAGATGAGTTGCCTCAAGCTGTTATGTTGCCCTCCTCCTACCCACTGCCTAGCAGTGCTGTTTACTCTATCAAAATATGCACACAGTGAGCACTATGATAACCTAGTAACTTCATGTGGAGATGATCCTGAGAGCCGGACCAGCTGCTGGCTTCATTCACCCTTACAGCCCAGCCACCAGCCTTCACAGCATCTCACTGGGCTGGGAGCCACATTCCCAGGGTAAATCTCCCACAAGAAAAGGGAGCTTGCAGTCGGTTTTTCCTCTTTTCTGAAACGTTGCTGTGACTGGTGATTTGTGCTGAGAAAGCTGATGAGTTGACTTCAGGTCTTCGCCTTGTCCCTGCTGCACAGAAAGCTGAGGGAGTCAGGCAGCAGCTCCTGAATGGCCACCCTGTCAAGTCAAGCTTGCGTGGTCAGTCAAGCAGAGCTTTTGGGTTGTCTTTGCGTACCAGACTGTCAATCTTGGTGGTTCAGGCTCAGCTCTGCAAGGAGTGTGCCTTGGCATCAGCCGTCCCAATGCAAGTCCTCCTGCCTTTTGAGCCATAACTCTTTAAAAGTCTTTCCAACATTACATAGAAAGTCTTATTACAGGGTAGGGAATTAGAAAGGTGTAAGCCAAAGCTAAACTTGTATTCTGGCATTTGGAGCATCCTGTTTTCATCATACGAACCCCATTACTTCAAAAGCACAGCCAAGGATCTCAGCTAAAATTGCCAGCACAGCCTCAACATGAGGAATGTGATTGTTTTTGGCTCCACTACAGTGGAATCCACTTCACTGCCTTTTTTCCCTCCATCCCTCTAGAGAGTAACAAAAATTTAAGATAGAAAATGCCATTCAAATGACCTTTTCCAGGACACAGCAGGCCTCAACGGTCCTACCACAATGCACAATAGTTACTGAACTCCCCTCTCTTCTGGGAACCGTGATCTCCAAGGTGAACACATCTCCCTTGTTTTCTTTTTAGAAAAGCAGAACTTCTCGCTTTTCCTCTGAGATGTGCTCCTGCATCCCAAGGCCATGGATCTTTTCTGGATCTGGGAGTGCCTGTCGCAGCTTGACCTGCCTTGTAGTGAGGGAAGGGTCTGGCCACCTGGACTTTTGATGGAGCTGGCTCCTGCCCCCCTGCTCGCTTTGCTGTGAGGCTGTGGGACTGGGCCTTTGCTGGTGAGCAAACATCCGTTTTTTTTTTTTTTTTTGCTGTTTGTGTCCAGGCTCCTCTCAGCTAATGTCGAGCATGAGGGTTTTTGTCAAGGGCTCCCCTGAGACCAACCTGCTCTCCTGTGACCGTGGTCCTCACAGCCATTAACTGTACCTCTGTCATAAGCAGTGACTGAGTCTGTCTAGTGTAATTTAGTCTTTCTGAACCTATGTGGAGATGATTATCTTCTCGAGGAGCAACTTTGGGACGAAAGCTTTTCCTCCTCAGCGCTCCTATGGAAAAACACAGCAGAAGCCTTAGAACTTGGGCACAGACGTGCAACCTCTAACCCCACCTGGTCTTTTCTCTGTTATTTCCTTAGCTCTCTCCTGACCTCACCCCCTTCTATCCCTTCTTCTCATTCCTTTTTTTTTCTCTGCTTCATTTCTGCCACTATTACTTACAGTTCAGGTTCCTCTTTAGGCAACCAAGCAAATTGCGACAGCAGCCCTCAGAATCAATTGCGGGGTACATCTGGGCTTCTAATGGCACTAGGTTTCACTTAGGGGCCTGACACGGCAACTCTCCCAATTTGTTCAGGCCAAAGTTTGGGCTGTGCACAGCTGCCTTTTCCCACAGCACCTTGGCTCATATCTATTTGTTACACTGCGGTCGGAGAAATAGGAGCCTAGAACTGCGCAATGTATTGACTGTAAGTCCACTGCCCTCCCTTGAGTTGTATTTCAAAGGCAAGCGTGCACAGCGGCATGAAGCCCAGCTCCTTTGGGTGCCCCACCAGCTGTCTAAGCCCACAGCCTCTTCTGTGGCTTTGTCGAGTACTAAAAGGCCACGGTTGAATAATTTTCCTCCAGGAGAAATCCACGCCATGGTTTCATCTTCTCTGCCTCTCTCCTCCCTCCCTCGTGTGGGTCTGGAGAGGGCGGAAAGCGTGTTTTATTGTTTGTCACCTGAAGCACTTGAAAAAATTACACAAATCCATCAAAGTAATGAATCTTCGCAGCAGCAGCAAATAGACAGAGACAGACAGGCACTCATCCGAAACAAGCCATCTTTAAAAATTAATACAAAATAAACAGCTGGCCTTTTGCTTCATTTCCAGGTGGTGGCCATGCGGCTTGGCTGAGGGCAAGGGCTTGTGTGTGTTCCACCCCCTAATTCCCAACTTCCTTCATTATCTAACACTTTATTACCCAGGTATACTACATATACACACGCATATATATGTGTGTGTGTGTGTGTGTGTGTGTGTGTGCGTGTGTGTGTGTGTGTGTGTATACACATTATATATATGTGTGTGTGTGTGTGTGTGTGTGTGTGTGCACGCGCGCATGTGTGCATGTGTCTACATATGTGCAGATACGCTTATATATTTATATATATTGTGCATATGCGATCAGTATATGGAGTCAGATAAGATGGGTTTGAGGCCACTGCTTGCAGGACAGGTGACGTCTCAGGTAGACAAGCAATAGCTCGTTTTTAGCTACGATGCACTCCAGCATCCTGCACCAGCACTGCATCCCCGGCCCTGCGAGGACTCATGGGAGACCTTGGTGCAGACACCTTCCCCAGGAGAGGGCAAGGAATTTCTGGACAAAATTAATTCCGTTTGGTTTAATCACCTTGGACTTCCATTGCTTCCTGTCCAGGTGAGTATCTGAACTTTCTGGGCTATGGCAGTACTTTCTCACACATGGACAGCTCAGCACCTAAATAGTCACGTGAGCCAGAAGGACACTGTGGCTTTGGACGCTCAGGGCTGGCGAATACCGGCTGCCGGAAGTGGACTGCCTGATGCCTATCTTTGAGCAGAAAAGTTAAAAAGGCTTGGGTGGGCCTTTACATTGCCCATGAAATGATTAAAAATGTGGTGAAAAATAATAACAGAAAAACCCTGAAACCCTCTGCAGCGAGCAAGTCAGCTTTCATTTCCCTTTCCTTTCCCCTTCCCGTTTTTCTTTCATTTCTTTCAAATGTTGCAATGAGTTTTGAAAGAGGCAGAAACGCTCTTTTTGATCAAAACTCTTTTTTCATTAAAAAAGCTTGTCAGTGGGGGGGTGGGGAAAAAATCAAAACCAGCTCTTAATAAAAACCCACGGAAACACAGTAATTAACTTACCCAGGGCGACAGATTGCTATACGAGTCTGTACATCTGTAAAATCTCTGCGTTGCTTTTTGAGTATGGCATCGCCACTTTCATTGGATGCTAAGCAGTGAGCGCAGAAACGCTAAGTTCTCCAGAAGATGGAGATTTCACAAAAGGCCACAATCTGCCTACTCTGATGATTCGAAAGAAAAGGAAACAGCAGCAGCCGGGTTGCTTTCTATCACCAGGATCCCTCTTCTGCTTGACCTCGTCCCATCGTGAGGTTTTTATTTATTAGTCTATAAATAGGCCAATGTGTCAGGTACTGCTGGGGCCCTCACTTGAGCAAGACACAGCGCCAGCAGAGAAGAGCTCATCCTGCGGCAGCCCGGGAAAGGCACGGCAACAGAGAGTGGGAAGGAAGACGAATGGATCCGGAATTGCTTCTAATTTATGGGGCTACGTGATTCCTGCTGCCATATGTCTCCAAGAAATGACACTACTACTTCAGGAGCAGAGATTAATCTGAGCCAGCAGGAGAAGGACAAAACAAATCATCTACTGCGGGAATCTCATTTGAGGCTGGTTAGTAAAAGCCCCAGGATGAATGGCTTTTGTAAAGACTTCACCGCAACATGGTTTTTTCCCTCCGCTTTTTTTCCTGCAAATTGCAGTTATAGACCGTTTGCAAGAAGTCCGTATTCCCCATGAGAAGTTTTGCGGGACACAGGCTCCAGAGCTGGGAGCCGTACCTAGCGCTGATGTGTTGTAGCTCACATCAAGGGAATCCATTTAATTGATCTTTTTTGAGATGCAGGCTTGCAATAGCTGAGAATGTGCAAGACGCAGCTAAGCAGGTACTTCCGCAAAATAATTTGTCAGGCCCCGCTGTAGAAACCTAATGATGGCTGTAATTTATTACTGACAGACGATATTTATCACCGCACTGTCCGCTCTTCCTCTTTCTCTGTCTCATTTGGAACAGCATCAATAATGTTTATTGTAGCTTTTAATTTTTCATCGTTGATATTCTTACCTGTGCTGGCTGGCTGGAGCCTCCTTGGTAATATTTTCCACCCGAGCTAGTCTTGCTATTCAGTGTACAAACAATGCTGGCTCTCCGGCGAGGACGTCTCTAAGTAAACGCTATTTACTTGCTTTTTCTGCACAATTTGCCATTGCCCCCGCACTAAACGAAGCTCGGCATTCCTACATGGCGCTTTGCATTTTGCACGCAGCCTCTTTTCACACCTATTAAGCGGTGCCCTGGTTCAAGCAAAATCGGTGAGCATGTTGGCAGTCGTCTCGCTGCGGGTGGGCTGTTTGCCCCCTCCACTTAATATTTTGGTATTTGGATGGCCCCAGAACAGGCAAACTGGGGCACGAGCTCGGTCCCGCAGCAAGGCTCACGATGCCGGGGAACGGGACCACGTCTGCCTGCAGCTTGCCGGGAAGGGCGATGTTTTTTTTCCCCCCTTTTTTTGACACGACTAATTACCAACCCAATGGTTATTTTAACACCATTATAGGAGCCTCTCAGACTAGCTGGTCATTTACAGATTAGGCAGACATTGCTCGCATTGTTCATAACTGATTGCAGGATTGACGGTTTGGCTGGCACCCAAAATACGGCGTCCCGGTTTAGCATAATTGGAGCTGAATGACAGAGCCGGCTGGGGGAAGGGAACTGTGACTGCTGACAATTTAGTTAATGCTGATTTTATCGATCCTTGAAATCCTCTGATGCTGCAGATTAGTCTTTATAGGGCAATAAAGTTGATAGTTTGGGCTGTCCTGGGGGAGTAACTCGGACGCCTCTCCCAGCTGCTTTGGCTCTCTGAGGCCATCTCCGGCTGCAGGAGCCCGACCGGCACCAGCGTCTCCCTGGACTGAACCGAGCTCGCGTCCTCTGCAGCACTGACCTTTTGAAGGCCTGCTCCCACCTGCATTGCAACGACATCCCTCCTCACAGTCTGGCAGAAGAGGAAGACCATTGCCCTCGGACACAGGGACCCATCAGCGTTGGTGGGCTTTGAAGCTCCTTCTTTCTGCTGGGCTCGTCCGGCCGAGCTGATGATAACCTCGTCCTGTGAAAGGCCCCTTGCCTTTTTGGAGCCTTACCCCGTCCTCTAGTCTGAGGACACAGTGAGAAAGCAGGTCACTGCTCCAGGAGAAATTCAGATTCATTGACAATCGGAATCCCAGCAAAAAGCTGACATTTTAGTATTTGTCCTGAAAGCAAAATTTCAGGAAAGCAATGAGTGAGCAAACTAAAAATCCCTCCCATGTCAAAGATCGGGCTTTTTTACTTAAAAAAATTCTTTGTTCTTCTGTTCTATTATTCTATTCTATTCTGTTCTTCTATTTAATTCTTCTGTTTCTTCTCTTCTACTTTGTCCCACAGAATTCCGGAATTTCCAGTGTTCACCCTAAATATAGCCACAGTCTTTCTTGCGCTTTTTTCTCAGAATCCCCTACCTGACTTGGCCTGGGAACGGCCCCTCCTGAAGCACAGAAAAGCCACGCAGTTTGTCCAAAGCGATAATCGTAATTAAAAAAAAAGAAAAAAACCCATGGCAGGAGAAAGATAGCGATCCCGGCTCCCCAAAAGCCAGCACTAGTGATCTAACATCTAGACCCATTTCTGTCACATTTGCTGGAGGTATTAAAAAATACCTCCCTGCTCCAACCAAATGATCATCGCGGTTCAGACGAGGAGCTTGCCGCAAAGGCCTGCACTTCCCAGCCAGAAAGGAGAGCTGCTGCCGCTGGCACAGATGGGAAAGCAGCACGGCCACCGAGCAAACGCAAATATTTAAACAACTCCCAACCAGGCAGCAGGCGGGTTTCAAGCTGCCGCCCGAGGACTGCGAGTATTTAGGGCTCCGAGCTGACCGGCCGGGGGAATTTTGGGAGGGGGTTGGAGAGCTTTTGTTCCCCCTCCCATCCCCTCTGCTCCTTGCCTCTGACCACTGAATTAGCTCTAATGCACTGGCAGAGCCCCATTTCCTAGTCCTGCGGCTTTGGAGCTCGTTTGTCAAACCCGGGGATCTTTATGAAAGGCCGTTAGCAGAGCATTTACTTCCCATTTCTCAGCCTGGGCTGTCATCGCCTTCCAAGATTAATTAAGGAAAAAAGAAAAGACATCTTGTCTCCCTTTTGTTTCCCCCTTCCCCGCCTTTCTTACGGCCCCTTTCTCTCTGTTCATGTACTGAACACTGCTGGGAAGCAAAACAAGCAAAACTCAATAGTTTCCTCTCCCCTCTTGTGGCTAATACCTCAATTTTTTTTCACCTCTCTGTAAGTGGAAGTAGTTGGGTGAGCTTCGTCTTGAACATCAATTCTCTCCAGTGGCCTCAGCTGCTAACGCTAAGCCAGGAAAGATCCGAAATCCACTGACTTATGACTGCTGTAAATGCTCGTTTCAGAATGACAGCCCCAATCCCACGGGTCAGTGTCCTGTTCCTGAATCACTTCCAGAGTCACACAATACTATTCATCTCGCTCGCTTTGTGGCCCAGCGGCCGTACCTCCTTTTCACATGAGGTTTGACCTGGTGTGCTGCCACCACGTGCCACTGTGGCCCAGGGCATGGACAGAGCCCCGCCAACAAGGGTGGCTGTGCTGTGGCAGGACGCTTGGCCGGTGGAATCACGCTAGCGCTTCCCTCTAGCCCTTGGGCCACTTCAGCCACCACGGGGGAGTTCCCTGGCAAGGGTCTCAAGGTGTTGCTGACTCCAAGAGCTGGGTTTGCTTTCTCCACTGCAGCGCCAGAGGAGCGTGCTCCTCAAGCGTGCTCCTCAGCTGCAAGGTCAACCCGCGTAACTAATCCACCACTGCAGAGCAGCAGGTGTCCACTTGCCTCCACAGCTGAGCTGTGGCAGTGCTGGATTGGCCCTACTGCCCGTGGGGCCAGGAACTTCTCCCCCCTCAGCTAGCCCCCAAGAAGCTAGATGCACAGTCAAGCACGCGTCACCCTAGCCCATGACACTCTGCACCAAGGTGAACCGCTTGATGAGTCTTTCCTTGGGGAACGAAAGGAGAACACATGGTCTCATTCAGCACGTGGGAAGGCACCAGTGGTATGGGCAGCAGGTCCCAGACCAGCTCGGTTACCTGAAATTACCCCAGAGGAGGCACCACGTTGTGGCTCGAGGATGCAACCTGTCTATGTATCCAGCTCGTTACCTGTGAGGCCAAGTCCCATCCTAGGCATGACCCAGCTTCCCAGAGGGTCAGCGCTCAGACGTCCAAAAAACCAATGAAACCCAACCCTTTGCGAAGGGTTGTGGATCGCCCTCCAGGGTGCTAAATAAAGGTGGGGAGCAGCAGCTGGTGTCGGTCGACATTATCAGGATGAGCGGATCTGAAGGATGACTTAGAGGAAGCCATCACACTGAAAGGAAACTGCACCCCCGCTGGTAACTAGGCGTTACTAGGTTTAGGCACCATCTCACATACACGTTCCTCATACCATTTGCTTCCATGAGAAATAATAACCCTTGGTTATGGGCCTAAAGTGAAATGGCATTTTCTGCACTCCTGTGCGCCTAAGATCCCAATTATGGTGTTAAATTTGCAATAGCTTGGCCTCTTTTCTCTACTCCTGATGCTGTTCTGGGCCCAGCTGCATGGCTGAATTACACTTAAAAACCAGTGCTGACCCTTGCCCGACACCATGTTCCCAACTCTTCCCTGGAGGCACAAAGCTTCTCCCCAGCTACACTATTAAATCACTGTCCTTACTTGGTGACTTCGGTATTTTATGACTGTTTTGCTTCTTTCTGTTGCTGACTGCCCTGGATGCTCTCAGAGGAGAAGACAGCTACAAAGAAGGCAATGCAATATGTCACACAACAAATTACAAGAAATCAGGCACAAACCCCATGTATCAACATCTGTGATTTATGGCACAAGTCAGAGAACTCACTGAGCACTGCTGGTTTCAACAGAGTGGTTTTGGAAGTAAGGTTCATTTCTGATCTACTAACACATGAGCTACTGCCAGGAACAAACATGATCAGCTCTCTGCTCCACACTCAACCTCTTAATGAAAATCATAATGTGGCCTACCCCTCCTTGCAAGATATGCTCATCTATTTTGAATTACTTTGAGTGAGTGCTATGCAATTCGATTGTACACGGTTGTAGCTGCCATAGAACAGCTGATGTTGTTTACATGGCTTGTGAGGCCAAGACCTTCATACTAGCTCTGTCCCCACAATGTCGGATCTCCTCCTAGAGCAGCTCCAAGACGTTCTGTCTTGGGTGAGTCCTTCTCACTTGTCTGTGGCAAACTAATGTGTCATGTTTTACAGAGGTTTATTTTACAGTTTGAATGGCCTTGAAGTGCTGTCTTCATGATGGCACAGGAGGCCAAAGTGCTATGCAACAACGTACCCAGGAAGCTGGGGAGATACACGGTCATTTCCAGCTCCCAGGAGAATTTGTTGTGTTCTGGTCATTGTATGAGCCATGAGCAGGGCTGCTTTGCAGTCCTTGACCATGAGTCATCATAAAGCCAAGGACCATCTGATTCAAAAGCTCTGGGGAGGCCAATGTGGGCAGCCAGAGGAGGGCATAGTATACCAGCTGAGCTTTCCTCAGCATCAGTGCCTTCAAGCCATGTATTTCATGCTGCTGTAGCCCAGCTGAGGCACATCAAGGGCATGGCCAGTCTAGCCTGAATCAAGAAGAAGATCAGAGTACATTAGTTGGGGATCCAGCCTGAACTGCTTATGAGTGGCTTATTATGATTTTCAAGTTCAGACCCCTTGGGTGCAGCTTTTAACAGGTGCCCAGGGCAATCTGATGGCAAACGCGTTGTCTGTCCTCTCCTTTGTTGTCTAACGGAGGAGGAGACGCCTCCTCATGCTGGTATCATTACTGACACAGAAAACATTGGATGTAAATTTGACAAAATACAAGAAAAACGCTGTCAGTTGGTATTTACATCCCTCAGGTACTTACAATATGCTATTCTGCACGTTTACAAACCTCATTCCTGACACTTTGCCTTATAGGTGCAAGTCAGGCAAAAAGAGGAGGAAAAACTACCTAGATCAGATCGTGTCTTTCTGCTGGTAGATTGTGAGCATTGCCCTCGCTAGGACTGCTGCTATACAGAGGTGGGATCATCTCTCCATCTTGCCCTGTCAGCTGTCCCCATGCACCTGGCTCTGAGGAGGGGAAGGGGACACGACATTGAGGACGTGGGAGACTCCTCATAGCATCTCCCCCATGGCATGAGAGCTTCCACCATCATCACAAGCCAGGATCTGGCTTTCTGCATCAAAGTAGGAAGTCACAGGAGTCAGTAAAGGATGCTGGCACTAAGATGAAAGATCGTTTTTTTTTTTGGGGGGGGGGGGGGGAATCTGGCTCTCCAAAGGATTCACCCCAAGCCTCCTCAAATCAATGGAAAGTCTCTCCCTGATTTTGCTGGACTTTGGACCTAACCCTGGTTTAGTGCAAGTTTAGGTCGATGTTCTTTGAAGTAATCAATCCCCACCGTCTCTACAACCCCAAGCCATACACAGAATAAAGATGTGAAAAATCAGCTCCTCAGCTGATGTAAATCAATGCAGCTCTACCATAGTCAATGGAGTTAAACTTACAACCAGCAGGGGAGGTAACCCAAAATGCTGCTTGTTGGAGCAAAAGAAATTTCTGCAGTAATTAGATATGGAGCGTGATTACCCAAAGGGAAACGAAAAACAAATGTGGGTGACAGATATTTCCAGGATAACTGCAGTTATTAATGTTTTTCTCTACCAGTGACAGGCACAAGGGATTAGTATTGCCTTAAAAAGTCTGGTTTACTGTGGGAAAAAAGGAGGGCTGGAAATGAAGCAAGTAGAAGGCCATATGCTGTTCAGTGTGCTTGTGAGGTCCTGGGAGGATAGCTTTAGCCAAAACAACAAAAGGCAAATAATGCGAGGCATATGTGAGGAGAAACATGAACCTGTTGCTCATAAGTTTTCAAAAAAAAAAAAAAAAAAGGTCAAATTAGGAACCTGTTATTCTCACCAGCAGGTAGTTACCTGCACAGCATCCCCCTAGACTTAACAAAACTATTCTGCGAGCGCCCATCCTGAGCCTGCCGCCTTGCCTACCCTACAGGATGGGCTGAATTAGTTGGGTGAGTAGCACGAAATAACAGCCCTAAGGACTGCTATTTCATTCGGGAGCCTTTCCCTCGGTGCGCGCTGCAAGAGGCCTTGCCTTTCCCAGCAAGGGAATGGTGCAAAAGGCACGGGAAGAGCTCAGCCTTCAAATGAGCTGGCCGGTGGCCTTACCACACAGCTTGGGCAAGTAAACATGAGTTCAGAGTGTGAATAAACACATACTTGAGAGCTGTGTGTGGGCTGCTGAGGGTATGGGAATAGCATGGGCTAAACCACCCTACGGCTTGCTTTCGGGTGTGCACACTTGTAAATGTCTCTCTCTGCTCATCAGTATGGCTGGCTACCGAAAACCATATGTGATTACTGAAAAAAATCATATCCTTCTTTAATCAAAAGTTTGGAAGCAAGTGGAATTGAAAAAAACAACATAGGCTAGTCATTAAAAGTGCATGGACATTTTTTTTTCTGTTCAATTTAAAGACTGCTGACACTTGGGGAGGGTGAGGATGACAAGATTAATTCCTAAAATGGACATTTGCCAATAATTTGGAGAAAACGGTGAGATTATTTATCTGGAGAAGCTGGAGTCAGCCCTGGTTCTGTGCAGCACCAGCAGATGCCAGCAATGGCCTGGGCAGCTCAGGACGGGGTCCATCACGCCTGCGACCTTGGCTCTGACAGCAGCCAGATGCTTCAGGGAAAGCGCAGGAACTTTATCGTAGGCAGATAAGCTGCCTTACATCAGGGCAGTTGGTGCTCTGGAAGTTAAGCTCAAAATGAGACGTCTAATAGCGCATTCAAAATACATGGGGCCCCATCAGGCGTCTTAACCATGAACAGTCTTACCTGCTGAAATGCCACTCAGATCTTCATTTCTTCTACGGATTTAATATAATGGGCAGCCCTTCAGCAGGGGTAAATATGCATGGCTCTGCTGAGGTAGATCTGACTCGTGTTTGAAGTGTAACAAAAGCTCTGTGCGTAGATCTGCCCTCTGGATTGCAAGCTGTGAAGTGTCCCAGCAGTACTCCTTGGGGGACCCTTCTCCTGGCTGAGCTCCTGCCCTACCTCTGGGCAATGTCGGCAGTTCAGGTGCTGGCCCTTCCCCCAGGATCTCCTCTGCTGGAGACAAATGAAGACACTTTTAGAAACAGGACAGAGGAAACACATCCCTGTGAGCTGGGCCAAATTCTCCTGGCAAGGAGGGGCCTGGTTGTTTCTGACAGCGGTATCAAGGGCTAAGCAGGGCCAGTCTAAGGAGTTGGGGAACTCTACTGCCAGTGTGGCATGAACCTCAGATCTGAAAGGGCTGGTGCAAGGCCAGCTGGTGGCTCTTGGAGGTCCCAAATGCTTGTCTCGGGGCCTGGAACAGACACCGAGGCTGAGAAACAATTTTAAGGCAGGTGGTAGTTGCTACCAAAAATGCTTGAGCCGGGTTATCCTTGATACCCACCCTTGGGGTATTGCTAACTGGTATAATTTCACCTGTCCTCGGGCTTTCCCATGTAACGGTATTCCATCACCTGCAGCAGACAGCCTGCCAGCTACAAAATCTTATTCTGCAGGATGTCTGGTTTATTCCAGCTTTCTAAGCATTTAAGGGCAATTTGGCTTTTTATGACACAATCGTAATCTGACACAAATTGACTTTGGCTGTTGATGCCCCAGGCTCTCTGCAGGACACCTGGCCTGAAACTCTCTCTGGGAAGGGAAAAAGGTAATAGCATTTTGCCACCTGGCAGCTAGATTGGTTTTCACGAGATCTTATGGATGAGATGGTGCTTTTATAAGAGAAGCACCAAGGAGGTGCTTCTCCTTGGTATGTCAAATGGGCCTTGAAACATCCCTCCAGATAAATAAGAAATGCCAAAGCCTGTGCTGAAAGAAAAAATAAGAAAGGAACATGAGCACCAAAACCACAATGCTCGGAAGAGTAGTAAGAAAAAAAAACAGTACGCAACTGCAATAGAGGAAGACAACAAATCAGGAGAACCAACTAGACATGAAAACAAGGAAAATTCTGGTGCCCAGAAGCCATGGGAAATAGCCTAACACGTGCCCAAAAGTCACCAGCAAGAGTCCTGCTGGGTAGAGTTGGTCGCCGCGTCCAAAAAAGAAGTTAGACTATGAACGGAGCTGCGCTCTGATTACTGGAGGGACCTGCCGTGAGATCCAGTGCTTCCTTCTCCTGAAGTAGAGAACTGCTTGTTGTCAGTGGCTGGAAAACCCTCCCCTAGGTGCTACCTAGCAGAGTATTTCATTGAACATAGGATTTTTTTTTTTGATTAAGAAAACTGTGGCTTTTCCATTTGAACTGAAAACTGGAAGTCTTCAGCCAAAAGACAGCAAACCACAAAGGATGCTGACTGAGAACTGCTACAACTCTGAATAGTTGTGGCTCTTCTTTTTGCCCTCTCCCACGCAAAAAAAAAACCAAAAACCAAAAACCAAAAAACCAAAAACCCAAACTCACAAAAAGCTTTTGTTTCTCAGTAAAAAACATGAAAAAGGGAGAAAAATAAACCTTTGATTTAAATAAAATAAATTTAGCTTCCAACAAAAAACAGATTTTACTCGCTGGAGTCAACAAAAGCCTTCCCACCTTCCATTTGCAAATCCAGAGATCTCATCTGCAGGGTTTCCATAGCCCAAGACGCAGGTAGGAGCTCCTGGATCTCTTCCCATGAGAAAGCTGCGTGTTTATTTAAAGAAAGGACTGAACTCCACCAGACACAGGGAAATGTCAAAACATTCCACAAGGAGGAAGAGGAATGATCACAATCATCTTTGGAGCCGGTGCATAATGAATAAATTATAGTCTAGGTAGAGCAAAAGTCATAATAAAGAAAGTCAAAGCAAAGCACTGCTAAATCAGTGTTTACAGATGGGAATGGCACTTTATTCTTTGGCCAAAATGTATTTAAGTGGATAGGGTAGCCTGAGCGCTGACAGGGCAGGGAGCGAAGAAAAACATAACTAAAGCGAATCTAACACTTCTAAGGGATCCCCTGCCATATTGCTCTCTATATGTATTTCCTAAAAGAAATAGCTCAGATCGGAGCGACTGGCATGGCTGATGCCAATCTCCTTCTGCAGTACAAGGGAACCATGAGAGCAAATTTAGGCTTGAAATCTCACTTTCGGAGGGCTGAAGTTAGATGCGTGAATGTGCTCCTGAGCGCCGTGTGAGTGACCTGCAGTGAAAGCACAGGGACGTGACGAATTCAAGTCTTTGAAAAAAACAGAGACCCAGGAAGTTCTAAAATTATCCCCTCCCTATTCTGTCAGCTTCAGACCTGGCTGAATTCTTAAAATATCTAATACTGAAAAGACGGGAGAATTGACGGTATTTTTTTTCTCCTCACTAAGTATTTTTCTCTTTTTTGCTTCATTTTTGGTTCCCCCCATTCTGGACCCCCCTTGAAGTCTCTATCCAACCTGCGAGACAGCACACGGCAAAAAACTGACAGCCCGGGGTGGCGTCCAAGTACAAACTCAAGTTAAAATTAAGAGAATGTGAAAATCAAAACTATCTTCCAACCCATGACCAATGTTAGGTTGCTTTCAACCTCCTAATAAGGTCCTAATATTTACCGAGTTGCCTGTGTGCAGTCCGCAGACCATGATGACTCTGTGGGTTTCTCTGAAGGATCCTGCAGGAGTAAAATCGCCGCACGGGTGTCCACGTCTCTGCTGGAAATATGTTTTGTGGTGTGCAAAGCGGCTGGCCCACTGACCGCAGTCTGCAATTTTTTCACATTCATGGAGCTCGGTGTTTGAGAGCGCTACAGCTTTGACCATAAAAAAGGTTGAATTAAAAAAAAAAAGAAAGAAACCACGATGAATTCATCTTTCAGCGTGGCATTAGCACAGTCCCAGTCCTGTCCCGCTCCTTAGCGGTGACAAACATCTCCTCTCCTCCAACGATCATCCAGTGCCTCGACCCTGTCAAGCACCGCTCTCGGTATTTCGCCACAGGTCTATGGTGAGCGGAAAAAGTGGCAGTGACAAAAGGAGCCGGGAACAGTGTGAATTAGACCCTGGAAGAGAGGAGATGAAGGAAAAGAGAGCAGAGCAGGAGGGAACAAAAAGATTTAAAAGACGGAAGGAGAAGAAAGGAGAAACTTGAACTCATACACCTAAAAATTACAAATGACATGATCTTCCCGAAAGCTGCCCCCCACCTCCTCCTCGGGGAAAAAAAAACCAGAAGAAAATAGCATAAGGTACCTATTACCTTGAGGTGAGGAATAAAAGCTCTTTCTGCTCTAAGGGACTTGCACAACTGGGGTTTAACAGACTTCTTCACACGTCTTGCTGGCAGGAAGCCAAATGTTATCTCTTGGTTCCTCTTATGTTGCATTTTCCTAGGGGATGCACACTACCTGCGGATGGGGAAGCCTTAGCTGGGAGAGCTTGGGAAATCTTTGGAAACCTCCCTCCAGCCTTGAGGAGAGGGAGATGCAAGCCTCTGAGAAACTGATTTTGCTGACCAGGCCTTTTTAGGCTGGGTGGCAGAGACTGATGGGATCACGTCCACCTCCAGGGCAAACCAAGAAGGACATGGTCTTCCAAACGCTCCAGTATTTTTCAGGCCCTCATATCATGTTTGTAAGAAAGACCTGCAGCTGGGGCAACGCTGCCTTTATTGCATTAAAGCAGAATCAGCTTGTAGGATACTTGATTTTTTTTCTGCTAAAAGCTCTGGATTCAATTTATAATGGTAATAATAAACTGATTTCACTTCATGGGGCTGATCCCAGATCTGCCCTGCCCTGCTCAGCTCAAAGGAAGCTTTATGTCTGAACCCAAACCCTTCCTCAGTCAAGATTTACAAACAAAACAACATATGAAGGAAAAGAAGCTGGCACTTCTAAAGCTGCTCTGAAAGTGCTCACGCAAGCAGAAAACGGTCCCACAAGAATTATTTCCCCCAGGCTACCCACAGCAAAACCCAGGCCACCGGCCTTGCCCCATCTGTCAGCTCAGCTTCCGGTACTAAGCAAATCTCATTCGTGGTTGTAGCAAATCTAGCGAAAGCTGTACGAGAGCTATAATACAACAAGCCCCTTTGAAATGAGAGCTGAACTGCTCTCTATTTCAAGATAGACGGGGCGCGAGGAGGGGATAAACAACAATGAGGCTGGAGAAAGGATAAGCCAGTGGCACACCAGTATTGGTCTGCTGGGATGAGACCACGCACCAGTTACCAGCAGCAATGAATGACTGCTTCCTAAGGGGAAAAAAGCCTCCCCTAACTTCAGGCACTCACCAGCATTCATGTGATAATAATTATTTAACAGACTCCCAATGAGTAAAGCCAGTCCCGTCTCCGGGGCAGAACAGCTGGGTTTGCTCTTTGTCCCGTCTATTTAAAAGTGATTTTGGCAAAAATGCTACAGAGAACGCTCTCAAAGGCATGTGGCAGCCTCTGCAAGTCATCTCGCGGCTGCTTCCACGCTACCCTTCACCAGGGTCGCCAGGATCAAGGCTGCCTTGTCCACCTGCCCAGCCCATACAGGAAGCTGCCTCCATCTGCAGCGCTCTGCAGCGCGCTACATCAGGGCCTCCTGAGAAGGAGCCACCATCCCGCCCTTCGATCTCGCCCCAAGGGACCTGCTGCGGAGTGCAGTGAAGCTGTCACAGCAGGCAGCTGCCTGGACGATGAGAAGATGAGGAGGAGAAGACAGTGGCCACCATACTTGCACTAACTGGACTAGCCCTGCCTTAATATCTTTTGAGGAAAAACACTGGTGGGAGAAAGACAGGGGTTAAGTCACGACCAGACTACATCTTTCCCTAAAAGTATTCATTCAGGAGTGATGCCTTATCTTTCAGGATTTTTTCATTCCAAAGCCACACTCGGGGAAAATTCCTTCTCCCCCAAAATTTCAGCAGCTTTGAGTGTTCTCATCTAGAAAGTATGTGTGTTGTTTGATGGACAAAAAGTGGGGGAAAAGAGAGAAAACGGTGGGAACAAGAAGAAAACATTTCCCTGTTATTCCGGTTTTGAACATCTTCTAACTTTTGCAAGCCACCTTAACGCTTGTAAGTTAAAGTATTAATTTTAGAAGAGAGAAAATGTTCTCCCCCTCTATCCCCCTCTCCCCCCCGTCTTTTTCTCGCACATTTTTCACTAATAGAAAGAGCAGAATAATCTCATTTGACGTTTTGGGATATATTCCCTGCAGGAACTGTAGAAATGCCACCTGCTACCTGCATGCTAGATTTGATCACAAATCAACAGCACCCAGTGCTACATGGGATCGCTTGATATGTTAATGGCCAAGGAATGCCTGGCCACTAATGACAATATATCCTAAACCACACAGACTGTGTTTTTCTATAAATGCCAAATGATCCTTCACTACTTGTGTCACTCTAAATTGCGCCCCCCTGATTACAAGAATCCAAATCATTAATTGCATTCAATCAAAAGGACTCCAAAACCTTGCATTTCAGCCTTGGCTCTCTTGCAAGTGCAAAATTAACCCTGGGAAGGGCATTTGGCTTCTCTGTGCCCTGGCTCCACTTCGTTCAGAGGCCCAACTGAGGAGACTTGGCCACCTCAGTCCACTCAGTACCCACGGACACCATCTGCTGATGCTGAACCAATCGAGTGCTTGTAGCTCAAATTTTCTGCTGAACCCAGCTGCTGAAAGCCAAGTTGGAGAATCTGAGCACTTCCGAAATTCAGGAAATGAAATTCCTGAATTCCATCGGGAACTGAGCAGAATTTCAGCCACAAGCTCTTCCTGGCTTGCAGCATCCCGTCATTTGCACAGAGGCTGGGTGCCTGCAAGTCCTGCGAGCACCGGGATGGAGCCTGCAGGCCAGGACTTGGAGGGTTGCAGGTTTTCCCAACATTGGCTCCAGAAGTCCTGCCTGCTGTGGTGTTTGGATAAATACTAATGCCATTCCTCAGCTGTATCCAAAAGATACTGGACTTGGGAGAAAAGGCTCCACTTGATCTTGCACAGGGCTCTGTAATCTGCTCCTAGCAAGACCTTCCTCCCTTGGCCCACGGCAACTCTACTGGTGAACCTCCATGCACCTCCTGACGTGCCATAAAAAACCCAGGAATGACAGGGAGGCACTTTGGGCTGAACTGGTGCTGAAAGCCTATTTTAGAGACTTTCTGAAGACCCTAAGGGGCTCCTGCATCTCCTTTTCTTTCAGGCATTCTCCATGGCCGACACTCACAAACGGAAAAAAAAAAAAAAAAGACAAATTCACAGCTAGATACAGTGCCAAAAGGATGTTAACGCATCAGTGAACGTGACAGTGAAGAAACACTTAAGATTTCTACCTTTTCAGTAGTTTTTCTACCAGCCAATGCGGCCCTAAGAGACAGCAACCTGCTTAATCTACTTATTACGCCACCTAAAACAGTGGATTCTGCTCCACACCTTGATCGGTTGCTTTGCTCTCCAGAAACGAGAGGTCAAACACTTGGGTAGTCCCCCAGCTCTCACGCCAGACTACACAGCTAGCTGCCGAACCACTGAGTTCGCTGGCAAGCCGCTCTTCCCCGGTTAGCTACCCACGCCAAGCGCTGTGGTGTCTGTAGCCTGAGCGCGTTACCGAACAACCGAGCCCGCACCGCAACGAGGAAATTTGTGCTATTTCGCTCAAGAAGCCAAATGACCTCCACCTCTCTGCTCAGTGCTGCATGTCTGGCAGAAGACTGGGTTCAACTTCTATGGGGAAAAAAAATGAATTGGGTAATGTTGGATGAAGCCCCACTTCTAAACCTGGGAAACATAAATGCGCTCTCCCTGCAAGCAATGAGTAGCACAGTCCTGTCGGGAAGCAAAGAAAGGTTATCTGCGTGTCCACAGGGGACGACAAAGTGATTAAAAATCTCTGAATGCAGGTGAGTCAGTGGCCAGGGCTTGTCTGACGGTGGGAGAGGAGCATCTTGACCGTCTTTAGGTCAAGCAGTGTTATAAACATTGCTAGACCCACTTACAAGTCCAGAAAGTTTCCATGATTACACGAGCCAATATTTGGTCTGGAACTGCTGTTAGTCATTATTTGCAGTTCATTTTCTCTTATTTGCTCGCTGTCTTTTAAATAAAAAAAAAAAAAAAGGTAAGCCGAGATGACAACGCGCCGTATTCAGATCCAGGGGCAGAAATGACACCTGTTTTTTTCCAGCAAACACCTCGGCCAGGCACAGGCAGCCGAGGCACAGCTCCCTAGGAAATGCCGCAGCAGAGTTCATTTGCAGGGGGGAAGAGTTTGGCCCCCGGCTTGGAGCTGTGCTGGGATTGCCGCACCACTGAAGGGTGCTTAGCACCCGCTCCCGGCCTGACTCTGCTTGCGCGCAGAGCTTTTCGGGATTTGCACAGCCTGGCAGAGACGCAGAACTGGCTCCCTGTTTCTACGCCTCCCTGGATTTGGGGACTTTCCTGCTTCGTTGCAATTTGGCACCTAAATTGGAAGCCTGAGCGTGGAAACAGCTGTTATTCAAGCTTAGGGCTGAGCACCATTAATCATGTCAGAAGGCAGCAGCGTTACCTATAGCAGGAAATGCTGCAGCTGGTGGCAGGTGTCTGCAGAAACAGCGCTGTGTAATATGTTTGCCAAGGAAGGGTTTACGCCCGCCCATGTAAGTGCAAGGCTCCCTGGGCGCGGAGGCGTGAGCGAAGTCATTCAACAGCAGAAGAACGGCACGGTAACGCTGGCATCAAAACCACTCAGGCATCTTCATCTCAAAAGCAGTCGCATCTCCAAGAGCCTGTTTCCTGTGCCCCAGCACCCTGCGCCTTGGGCTGTGCTGAAAACAATACTTAGCGAGCGCCGTTGGAAGGACGGGGTAAAAGCTGTCGGTGAGCCAGCGCTTTTAATATAAATAAGCTGGAAAAAAAAAAAAGTGAAATTACTCCGTTTGGCAAGGTCATGGGGCTAGTGAACGGGGAGAGTGGAGGACGTGGTGCCTGGAATCGGGCAACTTTTGCCTCAGGGTCACTTCTGCCTATCCCCACACCTTGTTTCCAGGACACCAACGGGTAAGGGCTAGCTCCTTGCAGAAGGATGGCTTGTTTCCCCCGGGAAATCTTGGCAGAGAAGATAGGCCTTCGTTTGTGTTTCGCTTTCTGCAAGCATTCCAATTTCAACAGAAACCCCCAAGCCAGAACGTTTTCTCCAAATCGTGGAAGTATCTTGGGGTGGCCGTTGCACCCTGGCACCTTCTGCACCCATTCCCCTTCCTTTAGTCCGATTTCATGGCTGGGCCAGGGAATCACTGGATATGTTGATGAATCCCCTCATTTGGAAGCCTGCACGGTGACACGTGTATCTAAAGCCAACCCCTCCTGCATCTAATCAAACCTTCCCCTTCTGATGAGACATTCTGGGCTTTAGGTAGTCACTTTTAGAGATGGAAAAAACGATCTGGTTTCTGTGGAAAGTATAGACTTATTGCAAACATTCAGGCTGAGAACAAGTTTGCTTTTCTCCGGAAACAATTTCAAACATCCTTATTGACAAAGAAAAGACATAATTCCCCAACTGATGGAAATACTTCGCCCGACAAGAGTAAAGTCAGAGTAATCTGCCCAAATCCCAACCAGCCTCTCTCTGTTTACCAGATCACCCCTACTCTGAGTCACGCATTGATGTGACTATTAATAATGCACTGTTATAAAAATCCATCCTTGTAGGAGGAAGGATGCTGTCAAGACTCAAGCAATTTCTTGTTTTCAGTGAAATATGGGTAACGTTCGTGTTGTGTTTTCAATTCCTCTTCCCAGGTTATTTTCCATTTCCACTTTAATAATAATCTTTATGGCTAAAAATAGCATCCTGCTTTTACAGTTGGAGTGACCTTTACATTACACATTGATTAGCACGAAACAAGCAAGTCGTATCGTTTCTCGTTGACGATAAATACTGCTCCTTTCATCTCAGCAATTTTCATCAGTTTAAGTGGGTCTCCTTTATTTCTACTTTGCTGACGAGGAAACTGAGGCAGAGGGCAAGAAATCCATTTACTTGGAGTGGTCAGCAGGCAAGTAAGGGGTCTGGGAGCAGAGCTAGTGATGTCCTGTTCGTTAGGAGAGCCTGTTTTCCTGGGGAACAAAATCTGAGAATCCTGAAAAATGCATTTGAACTATTCACTAGCATTTTGCAGAATTTCTTCTGTGAACGTATGAAATATTGGGGCCCTTCTGAAGAGGGAGGCTTCTCTTCCATACAGCAAATCATTTTAGTATTGCAAAAAATGCCTGTTTTTTTCAGAAAGCCATGATTTGGAATTAATGGACTTTGGTATGGTGCCAAGGCGAAATTTTTTACTCAGGTTTCATGCTTCGGTCCAATTGGGATACTCCCTTTTGCCCTAAGTATCCCTCTCAATTTTGTACTTTACAACAGCATTTGAATTTCAGTGGGGGCTAGAGGATCAGGTAACACTTGACTTTAATCTTTAATAGCTATTTTTTATTCTGGAGCTATCTGGGTTAGTTTAGAGAAGATATTCTCCACAGCAGAGACCTTGTGCCTTGCTTTACAATGGATTCCTGGAACATTTCAGTCTTTTTGTCTCCTTAAACTGTCTCTTCCACCAGCCAGTGCTAACATTTCCTAAAATACCTAGGGATGTCAGGCAGGATGATTTTCCTGGCCAGATCTAATAGATGGTCCTGATGCTGCCCTGCTCCCCCTCCCCCCCCCGCCAAAGTCAAAGCGGTGCCATTTTTAGTGTCTAAACCTTTTAAAAAAGAAAAACTCCATTCACACAACACATATCAGGGCTTATGGAGACAGGAAGAAAAGCAAGCTCAGCGATACGGAGGGACTGCAGCTGCAGTCTTGGAATATTGCTTCTCAGAAATCAACTCGTACCTACACAGGGAGTTCAGATCTTCTTCATGTAAGGTTTGGGGCCATCCTTGAAATAAACGAGACCGACAGAAAGCTGTCAGGTCTTCCAAGCTCCAGCCAAACGGTGGAGAGCAATATGAGAACTAACCCACTGGAGCAAACGGAGACGAGCAGGCCCCTTGTCATGATAAGCAGAAGGAAGAAACGGTAGCGCCGTTCCCAAGAGTTAAGGAATCTTCAGTCAAATCACAAAAGCAGGGAGAGTAGCTTAGAAGAGAGAGATTAAAATAATAATTGAATGCTGAATAGTATTTGCCTTGGGATTCTTTTGTGCCATTAGGGTGCGTTTCAGTGAGGCTTTCTGGCTTTTCTGAACGGACAACGTGGGCTAGAAATGTTTAAAATGAAGGTTGAACTTCTCTCCTGCTCACAAGTTTGGATTTCTAGAAGAATCACTGCAGACAAGGGTGGACGAGATGGGCTGAGATCGCCAGACAAGTCCACAGTGATGAGACAGTGGGCCAAGGTTTGGGTCAACAGGGCACGAGGCCAAACACAGCAGAGCTGCGCCGTAGCTCAGGAAGGGAGCAAGTGCAAGAGCCTCAGCTTCAAAGTCTCTCCTAAGCGAAAGTGGGAAGAGGCCCCACTGAGGGGGGAGGAAGGGGGGAGAGAGAGGGGAGCTCACATTTTTCTGTGAGCTTCCTCATCTGGCCAACAAGGCTTGGAAAGATGGTTCCAAATCCTGCTGCTTCTCTTTGGTTGGTAGACCCAACTGTGGATCTGGAGCTGACTGTCCCAGGGGACTGGGAAAGGTCTGATTCTGCAAAGCCCACGTCCTTCAGGCCTGAGGGAACGGATTCGTCTCTGCTTAGCCAAACATCCCTTAATGATGAGAAGGGAGGCACATTTCTTCATTAAAGCACTTCTCAAACAAAAATAGCTTTGACATCAAACACAAAACATTGTTAGGAGTTTGCAATCTGCCCTGTTGCCCCCCTTTTGCAATAGAAAAAAATGAATTTTTTTTCAGATTTTGAAATGCATTTCCACCCTCTCGGTAAGCCCTCGAGCTGGAGACAGAGATTAAGAAAGGACAGCTGATTTTTCTTTTCCTTTTTTTTAAGAGAGAAAAAAAAAAGACATTACTTTTTCTTTTCCACTTACAATGGACTTCAGTTTGCAACTCACTCTAATAATGATCAGTGCCAAGCATGGGCTGGCGAAGATGCTTTTTAAGGATAACTCAGTGATTTCACCTGGCTGTTTTACTGACAGACTCCCCATCACTCTTTGATACAGGCTGTATTTGGAACTTGTATTTTTCACGTCCTCAGCAATTGCAGTCTCATCACTACAGTAATACCATTCTTTCTCCTTTTAAGTATTCCCTGCCTTGCTTCTAGAGGTATGAGGTGAATAAGAGAGCAAGTGAGCACTCGCCCTGCTCCCCGCAGAGCCAGCGCTGCAAATCAACCGCTCAATCCAGTCCCGCTGGCTACCACAGAAGAGTGTGGAGCGAGCCCTTTGGGCATACCGACCACAACACCTGGTGCCAGGAGCTATCTGGGCACCACTGACAGAAGCATCCCAGCTGACTGAGGCCAGAGTGGGCTCCGATGTGGTCCATGCTCTCTCATCTCCTGGTGCGTGTCCCCTGACAAACTAGCCTCAGGTCACGCAAAGCACCCTTCTATATAATGTCGGGGCTCTTGCTTTGAAGAGCTGTCAGAAAGCCCTGGAGGCCTCCACACCTCACACTTGCAGTTAGTCTGGTGATAGGAACGGATAAAAATCACCTTTAATGACCACAGGCAAGTCAGGCCTCCTAGGGTGCAGCTGCAGTACCTTCCACTCAGTCTCATCCATATTTCCATGCACTGGAATTTGGTTTCTCACCTCTCTCTCTGCCTTTTTCTTTAGTAAACAGAGACTTGCTTCCCTTTCTAATGGGAGCAAAAGCTATTGGAGCTGGCAGATATTTTTATTTTCTAGCATGAGCAGCAGGCAATCCTTCAGGCAAAGGTCTCAGCCTCTCTCATCATGAGCTATTATCACTGCCTCTTCCACTTCTCCTCTATACTTGAGACCCAGTGATGACCCCTCGCAGGCCTTGCATAGCTTCATCCAGGCATCTGGATCTCCTGCCAGCCTTAGCAGAAACGCTCTGTATGCCTCCTTTCGGGGACTGCTGGGACATGGCTTGGTGGACCATGATGAAGAGCTCTCATGGACTTGTGGCTCTCCTGTCTGTTCCCACTCCCACCTCTCAGCTGGAATTGTGCCAAATCTGCCCATAAGTTGCTTGCCTGCCCTGACACAAGTGTTAATTTTCACCTATGTTAAATGCTTCTTTGAATAATTTATTGGTTATTTATTCTGCCTGAGAGGAAGGTCGCACCGTGCATTTAAATGGAAATGCTCCTTGCAGATGCTGCAGAAAAGTTGAAGTAATTATCACTAGTTCTCAGCTAAACTGTTCTGGAAAACAGACTGGCCAGGAAGATCAGACCCATGGTGTTTACCCCTGGGCACACCAAGCTCTAGCTCCTCTTAGAAGGCTAAAAGTGCTGCAAACTAGATACCTGGGCCTTAACAGACCTGGTTACAGTGAAGGAGCAGCAGTGAAGCGCTCAGCTTGGTAGTATGATGAGAGCAGCAGGAATGTGACTGGTTCATTTTCCAACTCGACCCCTCAAAAAAAAAAATGATACTTTGTTTTTATTTCCTGTCAAAAATGAAACACTCTCACCAAAATCCATTTCGCTAGAAAACAGAACATTTTCTATTTCTTGAATGATTTTAATGCTTTTTCCAGTGAAATCTACCATATTAGCAAGCTTTGGGCAGAAGACTAGAGAATGGAAGGCGGGGATTAAACCAATCCAACTCGAAGGACAATCATTTTTGTTATACTGAAAGTAAGCTTTTTCATCCAAAGAGAAGTTTTGTCCTTCTCTGGTTAAACTCTGCCAGCCTCGCTCGTGCTGACAAAGCCAGCATGTGCATCTGCAGCACAGATTTCTCCTGGGACTTCTACAGAAAGCCAGACTTGGGTGGGTTTAATCACTTAAAAAAAATTTGTTTGTTAAGCTTAATAGCATCTACTTTCCTCACAAAATAATGTCTGCAGCAAAATGATCCTACTGGGGTCCATATGAGACAGTAGCCCCATACAATTAACCAGGATACAGTAGAGATGTTGAAGACTTTGGGTGATGATATTGCAGAACCGCTCTCTCCTACAGACAAACAGATCGCTACATTATCAAGGGGAAGACACAAAGGATATTTATTGTTATTGTCTTCAAGCAAGGTTTTGTTTAATACACAGTAGTGGATGGAAACCCACAAGTGAAATAAAAATCCTCTAATTCACAACCTCACTGTTAAAATTACAAATAAAACAGTGATCCTGGATGTACAGAAGCCAAGCAAAATAGCAATATAGATAAAAATAATATATATATGGTTGAAATCCAAAGTACCTCAGACAAATCCTATCGGATGAAACAGTTTATCATGAAGGAGAGGGAGGCTGAATGAGGAGGCCACAGCAGAAGAGAATGAGTGATTTTATGAGCTCTGATATTTAATGGTTCAACTGGAAATGACACAAAAGTCCCTGATTTTCAAGGTGACTGATTTGAGCTGTCTCTAACAGCCCCTCTACCCCCACCGGCCACTCTTGAAAATCTCAGCCAGGCACCCGCAGGCTTCTCCAGGGACCTGCAGAACAAGAAGACTGCAGGCCTCCAAGTTTGGACCCGATCCAAACTCTTTAGGCAAAGGCTGATCTTGGCAAAGTTTCTGCTCTGTAGATTAAATTCAAAGAGCTCCTTCATGTTTTCTGAATCTGGGATTAGAAACATTTTCATTCAAGCACTTAAAACATTTTTAGGCCCAGCTCAGGGGAATCTCTTTTTTTTTTTTTTCCTAGCAAGATTCTTCTTTCCCTTTTACCCGGAAGAAATTTCACTTTTTGGGTGCCATGAAATTGTAAATATGAGCAGCAAAGTTTCTTTTTACCTGCCAGGACAGACCAGACTCCCATCCAGTCCTGGATCAGTCTCATACTGTGACGGCTCGGGAGGTATTCACAGACTTGCTTTCTTGGCTTGGATCTAGCAAAGGTTATTGTTAGTGACTTCTGTTATTTTTGTGTCTCTGATCTCCAGCGGTTTGCCCACCACAATCGCCACTCTGAAGGCGGGCAGGGATGACCCAGTCCTCCTAGCCTCTTGCCGAAAGTCGGTATGTTAAGAAGATACCAACCCAAGAAGCTCTCCAGCCCCATTTTGACCTTGGTACCTCACACACATCAGGTGTCAACAAAAGGTTCCCACTAGGCCTCCTAAACACCAGTTGACCTTCCCTTCCTTCGGAGGGAAGCTGATGCACAGCATCGCTACCAAGACCTCTAGGAACGGGCCCCAGTTTGGTCTGCCTCCAGTCATCTCTCCCAAAATGAAAGAGACAGTCCTAGGCTGCCTTCTCTGCGTGAAGGTTCACCATCGCAAGGGTGCTCCAAGCCTTCTCCTTACCTAGCAGCCTTCAGATTTACAGGCTACAAATCCTCAAATCTTGGGGTACTCCAGTACACTTGGGCAAGCCAGCGGGATTTCTGGGCTCAAACTGCTCAGCCAAGAGACAAATAAAATCCAAAGCAGTGTGATGGAAATCACTGGCAAGAGCCCTCTGGACTCCTCCAGTGCCTAGCAGTGCAGTCCAATTACATTCATGTTTCCGATGCATCTAATTGCTGAGTTGCTGAAGAGAGAAGTGACCTATTACGGATCATTGTTTACAGTAAATTAGTTTAGAAATTCCCATCCTTCTGCCTGTCACGCTCAGAGGGCAAACTCCTTTGGCCCTCAGTCTGCCACCAAGTCAGCCAAGGACTTCCCTGGGTCCAGCAGATGCAAGCTAATTCATTAGGCAAAACTGAGCAAAGTTGCATCTGGGGCAGAAACACGAGCCCGGCTGTTCAAGAGAAGAAAGGTCCGAGTGGAAGAGGCGAGAGTGGAAAGCAGTTATTTCAGAGGGGAAGAAAACCAAAAAACAAGGAATGAAGCTACGTGGGGTTTCACATCTGGGCTTGCTGCACATCAGGGCAAACAGCAACCGCATGGATGCACAGACAATACCTGCTCATCTGGATGGTGATGCGGACTCCAGCAAGAGGAAAGGGATGGGAGGAATGGCCTTTATTAATGCTAGAGGAATAAATTTATCAAGAGAAAAGAGTGACAGAAACATCCCATTTCGTAAGTCCTGGCTCTCCTTTCCTTGCTCCGCAACTACATTTACTGTTAGAGAGGCTTGCAGAAAAGGTGGGCAAGGTGCTCTACAACCAGGTTATGCCAGAAAGAGAAGCGTCATTGAGCCACTAGGATCTAAGGTACGGCTGTCACTTAACTCGGCTCTCTGGATCCCGCTAAGTCCAGTGGCGCTGCACATGTCTGACTGCTTTTCCAAACTGTAGCAAGTGAGGAAAGACCACAGAGAGAGGGGGGGGATGCAAGTAAGTTTGCAGCAGAGCAGGGAGTGAGAAACACTTCATTCAGGCCTTCCTGACACTTCTCAGCTGAGAGAGCCAATGCTAGGACCACGGCGTGAGGGCCTGGAGTGCATTATCCTCCATCCTGGGAGGTTAGTTACCTGGATGTGCACAAGGTCAGCTCTCTAAGAGCTGCTCGGGAAACCGCAACTGGCCTTGAATTTTTCCAAGAAAAAGCTGTAAGAAGCAGCCTGGGTGGGAAAATTTTTGCTCAGGAGCTGCATTTAAGCTGAGCATCTTGCCCTTGGTCTCTGTCCAAGCTTCGCTGCAGCCATGTCTGGCCAGGTACACCATTGATCCAGACTCTGACCAGTGGGCTTGACTTTCTAGCTTGACCTCAGACCTGCCTCATCATGAGCGATCTGCCTGGTGGAGCTGGACTCTTGGCTGCCCCTGACTGTCTCACGAGACCTGCTCTGCTCACCTTGATCAGCCGCAGTCTGACTGGGGCCTGCCAGGGAGGCTACTGCCCCTGCCCACCTCACTGTCACCCTGGCTTCCCAGCTCTACTTCCTTCATGGAGCAGCCCACCATTGCTGCTCCCTGACACACAGGTTATTAACGCTATCAGTGAAAAACAAGAGATTTAATCCCAAGAGTCTCCAGTAGGTCAAATCCAGGAGTTGCCAAGACAGAAGTTCTCATTGCCAAGATTTCCTTTGGGTAGGTGATGGAAGACCCTCAGGGACAAGAAGGCTGGGAGCTGTTGCATGGAGCTGGTGGCCTGCAGGAAGATGAAGCGCCAAGCAGTTCGATGTGCTTCTTCAGAGAGCAGGACTGTTCCATGAAGGAGAATGAGCCAAAAGCCACAGATGACCTCAGCACAGGCAGTGCCCTCACTAACAGGGCCCAGTCCCGCAGAACATAGCAGATAAGGCGAAGGGATGAATCAGGTCCAGGGTCCGTCCAGGGGGTCCAGGCCAGAGACAGGAACACCTACAACATAGCTCAAACCAGGCCTGGGCTTAAATGGAGTCCCTGGACCAACGGGCAGAGGATGGGTGGGTGGAGGTCCCGGCTCAGGCTGGTCAGGGCAGGGCCCTGACAGCTTCAGAGAGAGCTTCTCTATTTCTTGAGAAGTTTCCACAGGAATGTCAGATGAGAGGAAAGTAAGAGTACATCCAGGCAGTTTGAAATCCAAGAATAAATAGAGGGAATGGGGAAAGGAGCATTTTCCTCTGCAGGATTTTTTTTTAAATGGTGTAAAACTCTGCATTTCTGATGGCTACTAAACTCTGCTCAAAGTCCAGGGGGGGCTGCCTACCAGGGCAGACTGCAGGTAGGCTGGGTGGTAGCAGTCTCTTCCTTTGTCTAAGTGGTGAAGTCTCTTGGAGGTGTCCTAGCTCTGTAGAGTATTGGTGCAGTAGCTCTTACGGCCTCCTAGAGAAACCACTGGCCAGCCAGCCCCCTTGGAGAAACAGGGCTCTTCCCTCCCTGGGAACGGTAAGGTTGTTTGCTGCCCTCTGGACTTGATTGCTATTGTACATGGATAAATACAACACTAGGACCGCATTATACAGATGGTTACCTAGAGATAAAAAGAATTAAAGCAGGGGAACACAAGAAGCTTAAAAACAGGCCTGCCCTTGACTTGCACAATATATTTCAACGGACCCATAAAAAGATCAGGGAATTCACTCAAGCATGAATAGTTACAAGCATAAAAGAATGGTGGTATTATATTTATTATTAAAGCCCTTTTAAAGCTCCCTTCTTACAGATGGATTCTGAGCCTCTGGGGAAAGTCAGGGACAGGATATTTAGCAAAAACATTATTAAAAATAGAAATTGTTTCCCATGACTTAACCTTACTGCCCAGGGGGAAATCACTTAGGTGACGTTATTGGAGAGCACGCAGTTACGAGACCATGATGTTATGGAAGTCTGCGCGCAGGGTTTCTGGAATAGGAGCAACGTTTGTGCTTCCAAGGAAGCTGGTTTACCTGTGAACCCCCAAAAAGGGAGATTTTTTCCCTCCAGCCTCCTCATTAACCACCCTGCAATCACTTCCACAGCTCTGAGCTGCTCCCGACGACCGGTGTGCTCAAAGCCATGCGGCTTGACGAGCGGAGGGCAGGCAAGGCTGTCAGCAGCGCAGGATGAATGCAATTCATCGCATCAGCACCTAGTAATTTATCACAGCGATATCATCGTCAGCGGTGAAGTCCGCAGCTCTGGGACGTGCCCGGTTCAGCCTCGCTTTCCTCCCTGCTCCAGAGGGATTCAGTGCCCAGGCCAAACAGGAGGTGTACTGCAGGAGCGTGCGAGATGGCGCAGGTGCCTGCGCGGCGCTCAGCCCTTGTTAGCCCTGGGGTTCCTTTCTCACCTGGAAACATGGCATTTCAGGAGCAGGCCGGGGGCCAGGAGTCACAGCTGTGGCTGGAAACACTTCTGCCCCTGCTGATGCCATAACCACCACGTTCAGCCTTCCGCAGCGTGAGCTGGGGCTTGCTTGTCGCTCTATTTCCAGCCCAACATTAAAAATAGAAAGACTTTTTTCGAACTAAGTTTTCTTCTGAACTGGTGTTTTCTGACAGCAAACCTCCTCCGCCCCACAGCTGTGGCCAAAGGCTCCTTGTCAAACCCATATCAACGGCAATCCCCCTCCAAGGATGGCCTGAAGCTCTTTCAGAAATACGGCTCCAGGGGCCACGGAAATGCCAAGGAGATTGCTGAGTGGATCAGATTGTCTCCTGGCTTCCTCCTGGGACACGTATCAAGGAAGATGGGCAGATATCAAACATTCATCACAGGCACATGTCCCTTCAACAGCTGACATCAGTGCAGCAAAACAGTTTTTGATCACTTGAGCTTAATGTCACTGCAATCATTGCCTAGAATGTAATTTCATCTTAAAAAAAAAAAAGAGGGGAAGGAGGATAAAAAAATGAAACTCAAAGGTCTCCGTGCTTTAGAAAAGCTGGCACTTATGTCTTGCTGTTAGCAGCAGGTTTCTGCAAATTCTCCCCTCCTCTCTTTGGACATTTTCCTCTTACTTAATGATATTCCATCAATTACACAACTTCACAGATACTAGAGATCAGTATTAGGGAGTTCGGTGTCGTTATTAGTAGTGTTACGGTCCTTTGGAGACCGAGCTAATGGCCATTTGTCTTTTTCAATTCAATTAATGACGATACTCTGTAGACATTGAGTAAGTTACACTTCACGACGCACCACTACATCCCCTTCTCCACCTATACCTGACCCCCATCTCTACAGACAAGGCTCCACTCTTCTTCACAGCTGCTTGCTAAACAGTTTAGCAGGGCATCACGAAACGGCACGTTAAAATTATCAAAGCACTAAACTGCGGAGGGCTTGAGTCAAGAAAAATCCATTTATCGATGGCCATTTCCCCTCTGAAGTGCATGCTGACCATGAGTAGGTTGACAAAAGACAGAAACATGCCTGAACTGAACACCAAGCCTCCTCAAGCTGTAGGGCACAGTGCAGGCAAGTATCAGTGAGCCCCAGAGACCTAAGGCCTCCCGATAGCAAGCCTGTACCAAACCCATGGCAGCACCCATGGCACGAGGGGTCAGTGCCTTCTACCTGAGGGTAGACAGTGAACCGTCAGTTTGGACAGCGGCTGGAGAAGGGTATCGCCTTGTTTGCATTGCTCAGCTCTGCTTTCATGTAAAGCTGTCCGTGACCTAAAATGCAGGAAGAGGAAGTAGAAAATCAGGAGCAGCATCACTCTGTGTGTCCCATCCCTCCAGTAAATCCGAAGAGCGAAGGGCTCCGGCTGTCTGAAGAGGCAACTCTTCCACCTAAGGACAATCCCAAATGAAAGGTAAGAAAGGTGCCTGTGAGCTAAAGAGATCTTTAACTGCTGTGTCCTTGTGGATGGCTTCTTTCCTTTGGGGTTTGTGCCATACCACCAGGGAGCTGGACTACACTGGTGGTCTGGCTGAGAGTGCTCCAGGCTACCCCCTCCCAATGATACAAAGCATCCCCCTGGTTAGCCTCCCCACGGCAAGGAACAGCCTTCCTCTCCAGAAGCCCCACTAAAAACCAGCATTTGTTTTGCTAATGTGTCCTTCTGCCTTAACAAAAACAAAATCTATTCACCCTAGTCCCTTCAATTAGCGTTGAGTGGCAGTTCTCTGCTGCATCTGGCTAAATGCAGAGCCTAGAGATAGGAAAGGCTTGTCTGACCAGTCTGGGTGAAAGCCACACTCCTGGGGACATCAGGCCCCACAGTGGAAGCACTGCAGGGCTTAGCTTCAAACAACGCTCTTGAATCACCTGGACACCTTGACTTGAAAGAGCAGAGCTGCAGCAGTCCAGGGCTGACACGTGTTGGCATGGGGGAGGCTCAGTACCTGCTCGCATGGTGCCTACTCCCAAATTGGGCTCCCTGGTCATAGTAAAAATGTGAGAGCGCTCACATTGTCCCCCCCCCCCCCCCCCCCAGATTTGATGGAGGAAGAGAGTGTGGCTTCATCCCCAGTGCCAAAATTCAAGGGGACAGAGCAAACACAGCCTTGCGCTGCAGCTGCTGTAAGTAACAGTGATGGGATCACTGAGACGTAACAAGATTTATTACTTTCTCCCGAAGAACGATTGCCTGCTTGGTGTCCTCAGTAAATAATGCTCTGCCTGCATCATCTGGGGACATCATTAACCTAGGAGACAGTGACACCATTTAACCCTTCAGGGCTCACTCAGCTCCACAAAGCTGCCCAAGATGTGCAGCTACTCAAGGAGTCCTTTCATGGAAGAGGTGAGAGTGCAACGTCAAAACTGCCACATGGTAAGAAGCAAGGAACCCAGCACAGACATTTAATATCGTGCATGAGGCCATGCAGTACTGAAGAGTACCTATGAGCAGTAGAAAGTCCATATTGCACCTGCACTTGCCCTCCCATTATCAGGGACCTATGAAAAGTCTGGGCTAGCTGGGCCCATCATAACACCTTTGTCTTTGGTAAGATTATCAGAGCGGGAAAGTCAAGAGACTTCCAGGCAGCGGACATATCAGGCTGCTTCCCAGCTCTCATCCATAGCCAGGACCCCCCCTCACCGGGGGCAGACAAGCAGTGCTCTTCCTCCCCAGTGCCTGGAACTTCTCCCTTATCTATCTACCAGCCACCTCAGGGACTTCCTTCGGAGCAGGCCCAGTCTTTATGTATCTCCAGATAGCCTGATCCCCAAGCACGCCCGCGTGCTCAAGACTTCTTTTGACTTGTCGAGTCCTGCCTCCTCACTATGCTTAATAGCTCCTGACTGCTCCTTCACTATGTTTATGCCTGAAACACTGGATTTATTAATGTATTTTTAATTAGCAAGCTCAATCTCCAAGTGAAGGTGCCTTGCATGTTAATGACCTTTGCTTTGAACCTATGCCATAGACAGCTTCGTACGACCAACCTGTACCTGCAAGCAAGTTTCCTGCTGACCTCAACTCGTACGTTGACGAGCCAGGGCCAGACGCAAGTTGTTACATGGACATAGTCCCAGATACAGTTCAAGCTGTAGAGCAGTTGCTGATGGGCAGCTATAAGACACTCATTTAAGTGTGAACAATTTGTAAGACGCTTACATAGGTGCCCCTGGACCCTGAGGCTGAGTGGTGAGTGCTTGTGGAGGTTCCTGGAGCAGAGGTAAGGGAGGACAAGTCCATGCTCACGCAGCGAGCTGTGCCACACCTAAGAGGGGAGGCCAGGCTTTCCGTTTGAGGCCGCCCCCATCGTTGTGAACAACCCTGGTGCATGCCAAGCTGAAAACAAGCTGCACAGTTAACTAAGTCCTTATGAGAAGCCTTGCTGGAAGAGGGGATCAAACGGCTCCAGGAGTTTGCAGGGTTGGGACAGAGGCACATGCCTCAGGCCTGCCGCAGATGGGCAGTGGGCAAGGGCTAGCCTGACTACACAGCCCAGCCCTTTTGCTGCAGCCATGAGATAGGGAAGGACCACAGTTGCTTTCCCTTGGAGCCTTGTGCAGTCACAACCTAATTACTTTCCTTCTCTCCAGGAGACGCCTTTTGGTAAGTCACATCTTTTCCGATTTGCTTGTATTATTAGGAGCCAGCAAAAAGACCTTTTTTTTTTCCCTGGGAGTTGGAAGAGATGATTAAAACGTCACCTAATACGGAGTTGCACGTTTTAATGTTAAACTGTTTCCTTCAGATTTCCCCAGGCTTTTTATGGTTTCAGCATAGTTTCAACCTTCTCTGCGTTCCTCCAGCTCCAGACCTCACTTCAAAGCAGCCCTTTACAATTAAGCCGTTCCAGGATGATCAGTGCTGCAGGAGCCCCCAGCCTTTAGCTCCATGTCAGAATTCATCTTCCACCTCTGGGAGGAGCAAAGGTCTGAATTGATTTCCTCGTCTCCCCTGGTTTTGTAAGGGTGGGGAGACCCGTCACCAGATGCTTGGTTTACTACCCCCACAGCTCTAAAGATACATACCTTTCAACCGCGTGCAGCCGCTCATCAAGTGCGCTTGGTGCCAGCTGTTCCTGGGTTTTTCTGGCTTCTCTGTCACACAAGCTGTCGGTGATGTCATTTGTCTGCATGCTCCTCCGAAAGGCACATCCCAATGGCACATGATTCCCAACAGCGGCTGTTCTCCTGCCCTCGCCCATATGCCAGCCTCAGCCTACCTAGAACTGAATAATCTGATCTCTGGAGGAGCGGGAGTATGTAGCATGAAAATCCTTTCAGAACAGAGCGTAGCAGATGCTAAATATTCATGCAGCTATTGGTTCGCAGCCCTGCGCTACATATGCAGGAGGTATTTACACTCCATTGAGTCTCTTGATGAGCATCGCATTTTCTCAGCTCCTTTGGGTCACTGTATGCAAAGGCGGAGGCACCCCAGGAGTAAATACTGGTTGGTGGAAACAGCAGCAGCAGCAGCAGCAACCGTTCCACTAGCAATGCACGTGCGAGGCTTCCTGCAGGACTTCTATTAATCCTTTCTGCCTCCTCTGCTCACCTGCATCCTGTTCCTTCTTTCTGGATAGTGGCAAAATGCAGGCAGATAGGTGAGTTCACCTTGCTATGGGCCTGCAGTCTTCACGTTGCGGATCTCGAGGCACTGGCATAGCCTATACAGACTGCCATTTGGACACAACATTCCTCCTCCTCCTCCTCCTCGAGATTGCCGTGAGGACCACTTCAGTGCCCTAAGCTGTTCTCTAGCAGACTTAGGAAGCAGCTTAAGCCCTGGTGCATGACTCGGTTCTCCTCCTTAGTTGTCTCCTCTCCTTACCACATTGTTTCACCTGCACCAACTCTTTTTGCTTTGAGCCAGGCAAGCTCCCCTCGCATTCGAGGTTTTGGACACAGCCACAATGAAAGTATCATATATATACAAAATCCCCAAAATGCAAATGCTGCAAGGGTGCCATTTATTATGCCGCTTCCCCCTCAATATAGCTTCTGCTCTCCTGTGTCCCCAAGCACCAACATCCAGTGGTTTTTCTAATCCAATTTATCTTTTTTTTTTTGTCCGTGTCAGCAGATGCCCCTCTGCTCAGGTTATTGCCTGATCGATTTACGTCTCAGCCTCAGAGATGCTGCTTGCCAGGTCTCGGCGTTTCAATTCGGCTCCTATCTCAGTCAGACAAGGGAAAGGGGAGGGAAAAGCCCTGTGGGAATAACAAGTGACACGGGCCGTGAGACACCTTGCAAGGGGCTGCTGCCCACTCTGAAGGGCTGTAAATACAAGGACAGCACCCGTGAGCTCTGCACGTTCCTTCGAGAGCAAGCAGCCTACAATCATTCATTTTGATCCCTTAGTGCACCACTCATGCTGGCTGTTAAGAGCAAGACAAAGGCTATAAAGACCAAGCTCCCTTGTCTTCTGGGCCACAGACCTGAAAGCAGAGCCAGATGAGCGGGTCGGTAATACTGGTTTAGAGGGGTGTGCAAGGCACTGAGTCAGGTGAGGAAGTGGCACTGCTGATGTTTCCACCTTCCTGGCTGAAACACGCAGCTATTTCTGTTCACGGAGGTGAGGACAGCAAAGGGAGGCAGCAGCACAAAGCTTCTGGGAGAGCTGTGTTTTACTCGGCACACCTATTTCCTGTTGCTGGCCATGCTGTTTAACCATTTTTCCTTCCAGCATGCTTATTCTGCTTTTGCCTAGTCTGTGCTGGAAGCTGGAGAAGCGCAGGCCTCCTGCAGCACCCAGGAGCTTGCAATAATCATTTATATGCAGACACATGCTCTCCTGCCTCTGAGTCCAGCAAACAACTCCATCACCGCTTGGAAAACAACTGGCAAGTATGCGTGTATAGTAGATGATATGATGTGCCGAGTAGTGACACGCTGATGAGCTGCAGAAGGAACCTGCCCTTCTTTAGCCATCCACACACTTCGCTCTTTGCATCAGGCTGTGCAGTGGGTTTGCTACCGAAAAGTGGGTGTAAGCAGTAAAAGGTCTGGAAGAAAAAGAAGGGCCCACTGATCCCTGTGGTGATCAGATTCGGGATACTGCTTTATCCACTACTACTCACTACACTACTACTACACATTGCTCCCCTGCAATGGCTTACGCTTGAGGTAGATCCCTTCTGGAAGGCTGCTGCATTACGCCTACACTCTCCCTTTTGAGCTTGGGGTGCAGGAGCTATACCACTGTTTCCCACTGCTTCCCCAGCAGGTCCCAGTCCAAAGCCTACAGTGATCCCACCCTCAGCTACTGTGGCCGCATGCCATGTTCAAGGGAAATTGCGGTTAAGGTCTTTGCTTTCTCCAATAACCTCCCAAGAGTGAGGCTCACAATGAAGGACTTCAGTGAGATCAAGGACTGTTTGTGCCACATCCTTTTTCCATTCTCGTAGTGCTAGGTGAAACCCAAGGGAACCACTGAGGTCCCCATTTGTCATTTCATGGAAAACTTGACAGGGTGGTATTTGGATTTAACAGCCTGGACAAATAATGAGAACATTTAGCACTTTCTTCTCTTCCCTTTTGAGAGAAGGACAACAGCAATGTGCTAGATATTTACGACTAGGAACACATCTGCGGGTCACAACCCAACAGTTTTCACACTTGCTGTCCTTAATGGATTTCTTCCCAGCCCCGTCATCCTCCCGTATATGCAGTTGGTCCGAGCTCTGCTTTCTCAACCCACAAGAGTGTTCACTGAATTCTCAATTAGATGCAAGACCTCTTAAGGAGTGAGGCAAAGCTCCCAGAAGTGGTTTTACGGTATCGAAGACACAAAGCCCTCCTCCCCAAAAGCACTCTCCTGACAAATACAGATTCCCTGGCTACCCAAGGGCATTTCCAAACCAAAGCTTCAGCTGTGAGACCTGAGCTGGAGAAAAGACTAGCCTTGTACCCCACTTTGCTGCTCTGCTCAGAGAAGACCTTTGAGGATATCAGATGGAAATTTCCACTTGCTTTGCCCCTCCCAGGACAAAAGGCTCTTTCCTGTTCCCCTGAACACCTAGACAAGCAGAGTGCAATAAGGCTAGTTTAGACATCCACTGGAAGATGTGTTCGCATTACATCAGTCTTTGTAGCAGCTTGCAGAGTATGGAGAGAGGCCCAACAGAGACACTTGTCACCTGTGAGCAAGTGAGGTGCCCTCTGGAGGGTCCGATGTCCCAGGAGCTCCTGGGCGAGGTGGCCAGCAGTACAGCCTGCCCTGGGATTCCCTCCCAGGAGTCCTGTCTGCCAGGCAGCCAGGACGTAGAGCTGATAATCTGGCTCTTAGTCCCTCTGGTGCAAGAAAAGGAGGCAGCTCATGGTACCTTGGTGCTATAAACATTTGACTTCTCTGTCCTCCTGCATTCATGGCAAGAGGGAGATTAAAACCCAGTCCCATATTTGCCCTCTGTCCCCAGTACACGGGGTTTAGGCGTAGCCTCCCGACCAGAATAGGAGACGTCAGACAGCATCTAATCATTGTATTGGTGGCTACATGGAGGGGTAGGGAACCACTGCAGGCGGACGACAGTTCACAGTCCTTACTAAGGGGGCAGAGGAACCAGTTTTTAACCGGGTCTCTTAAGCCCACTAGTTTAAGGGCTGCCAAAGTACTTGCTTCCCAATTAGCACAGCAAGAGCAAAGAGGCAGCAAGAAGATGAACGCTAAAGGGATGTCATTGGAAAGACTGGGACAGGCTTCATCAGGCCCATGCTAAAACTGCCACCTATCAGCAAAATTCAGCGAGATGGAGATCTTTAGTTATGCATTGTCATGGTACATTAAATAAAGGTGCCTGCCCTCAAACCCTCATTCCTCAATCCCTTCACCCCTTTTCCTGTGGGAGGGGTAGGCAGGCATCATTAGAATGGCACACCAGCCTCGGACCTGACAGGTCACGCTACCCGGAGTTGGTGAGCTCAGCATAGTATAAGCAACTCTGCTGAGATGCGTCAGAGTGACAGTTAAGGTCTCTGCCCTTTCCATTAGCTTTATTTTAATTTGCAGCAGCACTGTTCATTACTTCCATTATATCCAGCCTCAGCTGGCTGGCACGATACTTTATATTGCTGCTGACTTTGGGCAAGAGCCTGATGTTCTGGTCCCTGGGGTCCCAGGTTGCATGCATGTCATGGCAACAAACTGGCCAGCAGTGACACCCAGGCACCAGTTTTGCAGGTGCAAAGGCCATAGCTCTGGTAGGATATTGCTCCGTTTGTCTACACCATGTTCATCTCTGTAGCGAAAGGAAGCCGGGGGTCCCAGCACACTGGGGGACAGTCCATACTTTTCCACTGCCTTGCCAAAGAAATACTCCAGGATGGAGGTCATGTGATGTGGCCAGTCAGAGGTCACATCAGTTTGCCAGCAGAGATGTTTCCCAGCTTCAGCTCATCTTCTGAAACCTACGCAAGTGATCCAAGGCCAAAGGTTTGAGATGTTAGAAAATGCTACTGGTTATAGGACTGTCTTAGAGAAGGTGTCTTCAGAGCTCTGCCAAGAGTCCCAAGCCTCAAAGAAGCTCTTCCAGTGGTGGTGCCTGCTTGAATTCCCAAAGTTTCTGGAAGTCTTAGAAGACAGCGCTGGATTTTTGTGACGACAAGACTTTTTGGAGCTACTTGGATAGGGACCGGCATGATCCTCCCCAACACAGTGCAACAATACAAAGCCCTGAACATGCTTTGCTTCCCATGTCTCATCCTGATAACAAGCTCTGACCCAGAAGGGACCTGAGGCAGCCTTATATCAGCTGAGCTACTGATAGTGGCATTATCAGACACAGCATTGAACCTTTCCTTCCAGTGCATTACTGGGATGGATGCACAATTCTGGCACCTTCCTGCTTGTCACTTGGTGAGATTAGAGACAGGAGGAACGTTTTTGCTAAGCGGTTGATGCAGTCCCCCTTCTCCTTGCAGAAAGCCTTCGGACAAGCACGCTACGCATCTCTCACGCAGGCTCTGCGAAAGCTGTCACAGTAAGACATTTCAGCTTGCCTCACGGATTTGTTATCACATGGCTGCTATCATCTCCGGCACCTCAAGATTGCACTTGAACCCCCAGCAGAGTGGCTCAAGTGGTGTTTTTAACTCACCAGGGTCATCGCTCTTTCCCCAGGTACTCCCCATCAGGGGCTGTTGAGAGTGATCTGGAAATCCAGGTATTTTTCAGCTGGTTCACTTCATGCATTTAAGTGCCTTCTCCTGTCTCTCCCCAGATCTTCTCCTAGAACAGCCTGGGCAGGCAGTGCCCCAAGCTGTTCAAGGCTGCAAAGAAATCTCTTCGCAGCAGCCATGAGCTAAAGCAGGAGCCTCATCTCACTAGCTTCGGCGGAGAGTCTTGTGTTCTGCTTATCCAAAGGGATATTTTCAGAGTCCGAAGGTCATTTCAGAAAGGAAGTTTTGAAGCCTGACTCCAAGTTAAGGAGAGGTTAGAGTGAATAAATACACAGCTGATCAGCTGTGCTCCACTCGTGAATTGGATTCAAATAGTGCACTGCACAGAAAAAGGAGGAAGCTTGTTACAAAGTTTGACACCTACTTCAAGACAGCTTGATCTAAGATGGATTTTCTGCTTCCCTTTGATATAGAAGTTGCAAGCCTGCAACTTCTGCTATTTCTAATCCATATATTTACAGAAATCCTTGACTAGAGACTGGGAGCAATTTGCTGAGATAAGCATGCACAGAACCAAGGGGTTCACCTGAGGAGGAGCAGAACCTTGCAGCTGGTTTCCTTGCAGAAGACACTTCAACGCATTCTGCACATCATTACAGGTATGTGGACTTGGTTTTCCGCTCCTGGGGGACCCAGAGGATGCTCAAACAAATACATCAAGCTTGCCTGTATCATTAAAAGGCACCATCAAACGCAGCTTTCCCCCTGGAATAGCTATTGCCCTCCTCCTTGTGACTGTGAATCCAGTCACAGCAGGGGAAGTGCTGGCTCCTTCCTACCTGAGTGGGGTCACGGGGGAGCCCTTACCCTACCATGATGAGGGCAAGCAGCAGCACAGCCTGCCCCATCACCGGTGCCCAACGGCTGCTTGCACCCCATTCTGCCAAAATGCAAGGTTGGCCCTGGCCTGCAGGACAGTGGACCAGGACAGACCTGGGGCTGCTTCCCCTTGTTCATTCGGGGCAAATTCTTCACCTTCCCCAGACAGGCTCCAGTACTGTGGGAAGGCTTTTGGTCTTGATGGGTTGAGTTCAAGATGAAGCAGAAGCCACAGGAGAAAAAAGCAGTGTGGGGAAAGAGGCCTTTTCAGCACAAGAAGAAACTCTGATTGCTATAAGCATGGCAGAGCCATTGAAGGGTCCGCACAAGCCAAGCATGGCAAGCTTATCTGCATCTTGGAGCCTTGGCAGATAAAGGCAATCCTCCTGGGAAAGAGACTTCACAGCGAAGCATCTCCCCTCCCTTACTCAGGAATAACTGAAGCTTGAGTCCAGAAGCCACTGAGCAGTAGAAGAAAGGATCCTCATTGCAGAGGTGGGGAGGGGGGTTACTGCCCCAGATCAGCTCTTCTGGAGAAATCCCACAGAAATAGAGGGACAGAAATAGAGTAGAGCCTTTGACAAGTGCTACCACAAACCCTTGGTCAAATATGAATGACCACAGAGCAGTTAAAATACAAAGCTGGAGTCACAAAAAATGGGGAAAAAAAAGGGATGCTTAGCTTTCTGTGTTGTGCCAATACAGCCTTAGCATGGTGTTTCGAGAGCGCTGGTCCCGGGCTGCGACCTCCCGGAGGGACGTGCAGCTGTCCCAAGCTGGCCTAGAGACCTACTTGCTAGCCAGCACGGCAGGAGGTTGGGCAGCTGGAGAGCCATCAAAGCTGCTCAGCAAGGCAGCTGGGAGAACGGGGTGTTAAACAGAGCTAAAAGGCCATTTTTAGTTCAATGCATCTATCTACTGCAAACAGACTTGAAAAACAACCAGTTTTAGTAAAACTTGCAGTAACTTCTGGGAGGAGATCAGTTATGTTGAAGTCATTGACAATTAAAGAGCATTCCCAGGCAACAATTTTTCATCAAAATTACTTTTCAGCCCCTCAGTTCAGGCACTTAAGATATACATTCATCAACAAGGTTACATATTACCTTGTAAATTAAATATACAGCGTGCTTTCTCATCCCACCAACACTGCAGTTTAAGTACAGACCCCCAGCCAGTGAAGTGGAAAGCATTAAAACAGCTTCTGAAAACACACAGATAACAAGGAAAATCCTGGCAGTCAGTGTTAAAAGGTTTTGTGTTGCAGTAAAATATACATTTTTGTTTTGCTTTAATATTAGTGTATTTATACATTGTTAGTGTAATTTGTTTAAGCTGTTCTCTTGCTTGCAAAAGCCTGGGTTTAGCAAATATTGGCTGGTTAACTATGTTGTTACTTAGCAACCTTAATTGGATTTCAAATTAGAGATTTTGTTTTGGAAATATTACCTGTATCACTTAGCACTGTGAAATAAGTTCCTACCTTCCTCGTGCAGATAAACCCAATGAGCGCTCCTCAGTTCACAGGGGTTTAATCTTGTTTACAGGCTTGTAAGACAAGAACGGACACCTTCCCTCCTCCCCTGGAGGAGACTTGGGAATCCAAAGCCGCGATCAGCACAAGCTCCTGCAGCAGACACCGGCTCTACCGGCCTCCACGCCAACCCTACAGACACGCTACCTCCCTCCTCAGGCATGGGCAGCACTCCCATGAGCATCTCAACGTGGCCCAGCGGTGCTGCAGAAGCAAGCCAAGCCGCTGCTGTATACACTGAAGGCCCCATCCAAGGCAGAGAGGGATACCAAGCGGGAAGAGGCAGGCACAGGATTGGTTGGGGTTACATTATCCCTTCCAGCAGCAGGGGTAACCACAGCCCCTCCTTTGCAGTATCACCCTCTGCAGTGCATCTACTCATCTACCCACCCATCAAAGGGCTGCACAACAGACACAGCCTGTGGCATTGCTGCAGGTATTTCCCCTCTCGAGGGGAAGAGTTTAACCACAAGCTCCAACCCCAGACAGGTCAGGCAGCTCCTGGTCTTCTCACAAGACCACCAGCAGCGCATACCAGAGCTTCACAGCCCAGCAGAACTACCTTTTTCTTCCTGAAGCCAAAAGGATATATTGTGCATTGGCTGATGGTCTTGCGTAGCCCAGCTCACCTGCTTAACAGGGCCCCTTAGACATAGAGTTTCTCACCAGACTGGGTGTCCTCTACTCCTCTCCTGTCTGGAAGTGGTAGGAAGGAGTCCCTATCCCGTCGTAGCAACCTTAGCTCCTCCTGCCAAGGGCTTACCCTCCTAGTCTCAGCTCCCACAGAGTATGGTCAAGTGACAGCCCATCTCCTTCCTGGAGCAATATCATGGGGCCTGAGAGGGTCTCCTGAGGGAGGATGGGGCACTGTGGTCTATAACAACTGGAGCTTCTTGTTTCAGGGAAGAGCAAGAGTGGGGCTGCTCCATGAGGGAAAGCAAGCTGGGAGCCAGGGGTGGCCACAACACAGGCCAGGCAACGACCTTACAGACAGGGCACAGTCCCACGTGACAACAGGTTCCATCAACTGATCATCAGGCAAAGGCAATGGAACAAGTCAGGTCCAAGATCACCCAAACGACGGTTCAGGAACAAGCCTGAGAACAGGTACACACATTACATTACCCAGGCCAGGACTGAAGACCGAAGCCTGAACTTAAATGAAGCTTCTGGTCCATGGGCAGAGGGTATGTGGGTGGAGGTCCCAGCTGCGGAGAGTCGGTGCAATTAAGGCCTATTGGTGCATTCAGGGTGCTGATGACTTGGTTGCTTTGGTGGCCTTTTGCCTGCCTGCTACAGTCCAGCAGCAGCTCTGCACCAATAAAGATGGCCAAGACAGGCAAGGAAACCTTCTGAGGTTGCCCAGAAAAGGACGTTGGTTCCAGAAGCCTGGGATCTCTGACCGGGACTTGATCTCTCCTAGTATCTGCTCTACAGGCTCTGTGACTGGGGTGTACCAGAATCAGCAAGAATCCATCACCTTCATTTGCTTTTTTCTGGATGTCAAGCCATGCAGCACAAGGCTGAGGGAGCTCCCTCTTAATGACGTCCTCCTTAGAGCTAAGTCCCAAAGCAGAATTCCTTTGCCTCCTTGACTGTGCCTGAAATGTTATGGCCTGCCAGAGCTGAGTGTGCATGGCACTGGCAGCTGGGATGTGAGGAAGAAAGCTAGTCAAGTCCCCTCTGAGAGCAAGCAAGGTGATGGTGTCAGGGCTCAGAACAGCACTTGGAGTTGCTGAGTGGAGAATGAGAGCACAGGCAGCCAAATGTAGCTATGGACTTGGCCCAGACAAGTACAACTTCCTACTGTGCTGCCTTCTGGCCCCCCAGTATTTGAGATGAGGCTGGAGAGACAGAAACTGAGTAGTGAATTAAGCATTGCACTGCATCCCATCAGCCAGTAGCATCTGCTGCTGGAAGAACCAGCCCACCGGATGAAGCTTGCAGGTAGTTCAGAAGATGTGGCGAACAATGATTTCTGTAGTCTTCCTCTCCTCTTTCATCTTCTTCTTCCGGGGCAGAGGGGGTTGGAGGGCCCTCGCAGCCTGGCCCCTCCGTAGGCTGCTCTGCGGGGTGTGCAGGAGGCAGAAAGTGAGCAGCAGATGAGAGCCCACATTGCCCCTGGAGGTGGTGTAGGCAATGCCCGGACCATGGGAGGCCCAACAGGCCATCCCTCTATGAGCAGCTTGAAACAGTGGCCTACGACTAGGAGGTGGGGAACTGCTGCAAAAAGTTAGCGAGCAATCTGCGGCGTGAGCTCAAACAGTTTTCCATGCCCGCGGAGCTTTATTTCTGGTGCAAGTGGAAGACAGCTGATGTTATGTCATTTAGCAATACTAAATGGGTAAGCCAAGCATTAAGCCAATTACAGCCCACAAATCACTGCACAGCAGTGCAGCACTCTGACTTCAGCAACGGCCCAGTGACTGCAGGGATCAGTAGGGAATTAGCACTGATTGGCGCCTGGGGCCCAACGCGACAACCCAGCCGCCAGGTCGTGCTGCCCAGTCAATAGCCTAGAGCAGGTTGGTCCTCCTAACTACGTTCACTGCAGCCCTTGCTATGACACAATTTTGAGGCAGAAGAATGGGGAAAGGTTTGAGAAGATCAAGTGAGTTGCAAAAGCGAAGCCTGGATGTGCAAGACAAGGCGCCCGTGGAGAGGCTGGCAGCTGCAGCGGGAGAGCAGGCAGAATGCTTTTGGGACGTCCTGCTTAGAGATAGTCTACCTGTCACTGCAGGACAGGCTCATTCTGGTCAGATCGTTTCCTACAAAGCCTGTTATCTCTGAAGAGATGCAATGGGTGAGTGAGCTAAACAATTAAAGAGGGATGCTGACATCCTTGCGCAGCACAGAGAGAGAGGCAATTATAGCAAAGTGTCAGCCTGAAAGCTGCTCCTCAAGCTCTAAACATGTGAATGGCCATTTATAGGAGGGAGGAAGCAGTTTATTCCTGACGGGGAAGATGCTGAGGGTTCTGGAGGTGGTTGCAGTGGGGCTGAAGATGCAGCAGAACAAGCCTCAAGCCCCGTGCAACGGGAAGGCGCCAGTTCCTATCACAGCAGAGGGCCACGGTTTGAGCTCTGGTAAAGTTGTTCCTCTTCTCAAAGGCACGGGCAACATGGCCTGCTTGGGTAGACATACTTCCCTCCTCCTTTCAAATACAGAAAGGCTCTGGCAGAGATACTGGCTCAAGATACAAGCTTCAGCCACATCCTTATGGCCAGATTCCTTTGTAAATAGACTCATTTGATCCTAGGAGGGAAAACTGGGGTGATTTTTTGGGGGGGGCTAACTGCTTATCAGCTCAAAAATGCCCTCTTGAGTCATGCTGAAACCAGTTTTTCTTTCTTTGCAATGCCTTGGGAGGTTTCCAATCCCTGTGCTAGCCCAAGTACAGGTAGGCAGATTAAGCCAGGGAGATGAGACACATGCTTTTTAGACCCTGGCCTAATCATATATATATATATTTTTTTTTTAAAAGGAGGACCTTCAGTAGCAGAAATTGAAGGACAGGACATTCACCCCATAAAACTGCGACAGGGGGGTTGGCCACCCCTATGAGTTTAGGAGGAGAATGAGCAGACGCCTCCCTTGTCCTACCCATGTACTCCATCCACCCTTTCTCCAAGGTGCTGAGGGCAGCAAGGGATTTGAGAAGGAAAAAATAGCTTGGAGGCATCTCACACCCTCTCAAAGCAAATACATGGTCTCTCTTCCTTTCAGTAGCTGGTTTTGGGGGTAGCTGGGGTGGACAGCAAGGTCCGTCCTGGGGCACAACTAGAACGACGCTTAGCTCCTCAATAAGCAACCCTCCACCTTCTGCCAAGCCAAGGAAAGAGCTAATGGGAAGCGTTTTGCCTCACTGTACTTCTATACACCCTTGAGGCTAACCAAAATACGGTAGGGCTTTCCTGGTCTTGCTTGGGCTATTTCCTCAGAACTAAAAGGTCTCTTCCAGGGCGCTTCAGTGAGACGCTTGAAGGCAGGAGAAGTTCAAATGAGAGAAGAAACAAAATCATCTCCGTCGAACCCTGTGGTTTTGAGGCAGGCCATTAGGATGCCGTGGACAGCTTCCCAACAGCAGAAGGGAGTCTGGTGGTGGCTGCTCTATAACGAAGGGCCGTTTCCTACTGGAAGTGGATCACATATTTAGAGGGGAAACTGGCAGGAAAACATAGCCTCGTTCTGCTGAAAATTTAAATAAGGGGGATTTATTGTGTCTTTCTCAAAATTCTCAGGAGAAGGCGTTGACTGATGTGTTGGAAAACCTAAACCTGCAACTGGCAACTCAAATTGTCTTAAACCCGCCACCTCCCTCCAAAACCCCCTCAAGCAAACAAAAATGTGACGGAAGCCGCCGATTTTATTTTTTTTGGGCTCAAAACCCAATCTGTTTGTCAGCTTCCAGATGCATTTCAGAGCGGCCGAAAGTTTTTTTTGTTGTCATTGGGTAATTTTAACAAATCAAATGTTGAAGAAAAGCAGATACAAAAGTAAAAACATTTCTCCGATAAAGCTCAGTTTTCTCCTGCAAATTGTCAGGGAGAGTTTTCAACTAGGATGAAGCTACAATTATATGGGATCTATTTTAATGGAGAATTAAAGAGCGTGCTGAATAGAGATGCTGTTGTGCTCCGTTTGAACACCCACAACTGAAAGAATATCCTTCATCTTGAAAAACACATTAGTTTTGCCTTATATTATTACTTCAAAAACAGTATTCAGTTACAGCTAAGGCTGTATAATATCTGCCAGTCGATCTTCCTTCTGTAAGCCCTTCAACACACCTAGACAGCTATTTTAAGATCTTAAGACGATATGAAAAATAAAATGTTAAGAGAACGAGTGAGATTGCCCGCATACATGTCCCCTTTACAATCTTATCAGCATTCAGCTCGGCTCCAAACTGACCCCGATCGGCATCAATGTTCTCGATATTCCCACAATTGAACAACATCTGAACTCGTGTTAATAGCAATGGAACAATTATCTTAAACAGCCAGCCACTGAGTAAGCAAGCCGTATCACGGTGCAAATAAAGACTTGCCCTTATGAGGGGAAAGGAGAGAAATCTTTAATATATGGAAAAAAGATTCTGTACTTTACAAGCAGCACCATAAAATCAGCGCGCAAACAATATACTGAATGTCACAAGCAAGTATCTACTGAAATTTAGGCAGCATTTGGTTGCTTAATTGGAAGCCTTACAATTTATCCCCCCCACCACGCCCCAAAACCCCCAAAACTTTAGTATTCTGAGACTGTGAAGAGGCATTTGCCTGGTCCCGATATCAAAAATATTCTTGTTATGCGAGAGCTCTGTGTGGGAAATGCAAAAGTAGCAAAACAGCCTGTAATGATGTAGAGCGGGAGCAGTGGAAGGCTTTTAAGAGCCTGAATTTATTGCGAGAGTTTAATGAAAGAGTCATTATATTTCTGGAAAATTCAGAAAGAAATGAGTAGGGGGCTTACGCAATAGGACATTTCCCATGGCAGATTCTCTTTGTCTCTCGTTGAACAAAACCATCCCATGCTGATGGGAAGGAAAGAAAAGAAACTCTACTTTTTAAGTTAGCGGGGGAAAAAAGCCAGAGAAGCTTACCATCCCCTGTGTTTTTCCTTCTTTTCCCATCTCCTCTGCAAGAGTGACATGAAAAATGTCTTTCTCCTGAAAATGGAGGCGCGGACCTGAGTCAGAACCTGGTTCTGCAAAGTTTGCCCAACTGCATGCATCTATTACAGAAATAATAAAAATAACGTTGGAAAACTTGATCAGAGCTTTTACATTAGGTAGGATAAGCTCCTTGCGGATGGGAGAGAGAGTTTCTGGGAGCCTGGTGTCGCGTTCACATGGCCTCACTTACAGGACGGGGGGGCGGGGGGCCCTCCGGCATGCTGTGTTGAGGGGTTTTTTCTTATTAGATTTCTCACTTTTTCTTCCAATAAAGCTCATTGTTCATCCCCAGCTGAAAGAAGACATAATAAAGATGATGACGGGAAATTGAAGGCTAGCCGGCGTTAGGAGAGACAATAACCAAACTGCTTTTACAGGATAATCTACAGCCCTTTGCTAGTGAAAGCTAAAGAGGGCTTCGAAATCAGCAAGAGAATTAAAAATACTGAGATCAACTAAAACATTCTTTCCCTTTGCACATCAAAGAGGATACCCACAGGGACAGATTTGCTGCTACGGAGTAATTTCCACCACTTTTCCCTATAAAAAATGAAAGCGTTCGGTGTGTTTCCCCCACACCCCCCTACACCCCTTTAGCACAAATCCACTATACAGGGCAAAACTACCTTCCCGCGCTCCCTATAAAAGCCGCCGTGTAATGCAAACACTGATGCCATTAAAATGCAGGTTCTCAGCCTGGACACAGGGGGGAACGGGGCTGCAACCCATTAGCTGTGTCGGAGAGCTGAGAGACGAGGGGTAGAAGGAGGGAAGGGGCAATCTCTCTCCCAGCTGAGAAGTGGTAAGTGGGTTGAGTCCATCAGCCAAGATCAGACCAGAACCAAACTGAAGGTTTTTCACCTGGGTCCAAACCACGCAAGGTGGGGCTGAACACAAGGAAAGCCCCTGCAGCTGGGTGAGGTAGGTCTGACCGAGCGCAAAGCATTAGGTAGTTCCCCAACAGGCTGCTCTGAGCCTGGTTGGCCCTCGCTTTAGCTCAGAAGCAACCTTCCTTGCTGGTTCTTTGGAAATCCCTGGAAAATCAGCACCTTTAGGATTCCAGCTGGTCCAGGTGAATGATCCAGGACCTGTCCCTACGCCTTGGATAAAGGCCGAATTAACAAGCAGCGGGTAAAATAAAATACGTCTCCTCCCGAAGCAAAACAGTCCCCTTCCTTCCCTTGGTTCGTAGCGGCCAGAATGTCTCATTTTTACTTTTTCTTGCTGAAAAACAGGTATGATTTTTGTTCCTTTTTCTTCCCAGCCCTCTGCCGAGGGGAAGAGCCAGAGTGCAGGGCAGTTGCTCTGCTCAGCAACCCCTTCTCTGCCCTGGGGCTGCAGAGCTCCCCCTCGCCTGGCGTCAGCAAGCTGGCCGTAAGCACTCGTCTTGGCTGCTCTCCATCACCCCTTCCCTAATATACGATTTCACCCTGTGTTTTCTCTTCTTCTTTCCTGTCCTGCTTCTCATCTCCTGTGCTGCTGAGTCGGTGATCCGTCAGCGCGGGGCCTGGCTTTGCTCCCTGCTGCCGGTGCTGGAAGCAGCATGGCTGGCTGGAGTGGGGCGAGCTGGGGAGCTCTGGTGCTGGAGCCAGGCGAGCCTGGAGGATGCCAGCCAGATGTTGCCGAAGCCGCAGCCCGGACCCGGGCTGCTGAGGCTACCCAGCACGACGCCGCTGGCCCCAAACAGATCGTGCAGCACGTACTTCAGTCGTATAAAAGAAGAGCTGATACAAAACAGACAGCTCCCGTGTATTAACTGGAATTTAAGCTCATAAACATGTTGCCTCTGTACAGTGCAGCTACCCGGAGTCTCTTTGTATCTCTACCCTAGCAAAAAGCTAAAATCGACTGGAAAAAGAGCTTTCAGGCCCACAGCTGGCAGCACATGGGCTGCAGAGAGACCGCTGCCGGCTGCTTCTCGCCGCGTGGTGCGCAGCCCCCGAGCAGGAGCTCGGTGCCAAGCAAGTGAGATCCCCTGGCCCATCCAGCTCAGATGTGTCTGCGCTGTGGTGGACTGAGAGGGGAACAGTGGGTTCACGGGTAGGCTGAGCTGGGCTGAAGTCTGTCACGTGCAGGGTTTCCATCTAGGTTGGTGATGGCCACCACCGACAGCTTTGTCTCAGAGCGTACAGATGAGGCTCAGGAAGAGCCAATCTTGAACTACGCTCTTCAAACATACTCCAGTGTTGGTAGAGTAGGAGGCAGCATGTGAGGTCTTCATCTATGTGGACTCCATGAATGAGAGCTTTGATCCTATAAATGTGTGCGGTGAATGGTTCGGGCAGGTCTGCAGTGGCAAGGGGTGGAGAGTATGGATGGGAAGAAGGCTGGACTCAAGGATATAGGCTGAGATGTGCACCTTACTGACAGCTGTGTCCATGCCTCCTCGGTCTCTTGGCTAAGCACATGCTGTCTCTGCCCAAGGCGAAGCATTTCTGCCACGGGAATATCTCTGTTTGCTCTGCAACAGAGGCAAAGTCCCCACCTTGAGACAGGGAGCAAGGCAAAACATAACTGCCCCTTTCAGGGCCATGTCCGTCTCCATACCTTGGGGATGGCAGGCAGCTTGCATCCTGCAAAGTCCCCTTGAGAAAGACCAGGGCAAGCAGGAGGGACATCTCGAGGTACTTGGCTTTTTCTCACTTGGAGGAAACATCTCCAAGCTCTGATTCTCCCCTTAGTTCTTTCACTCTCCCCGTTTCAGTCATCCTTGCCCTCTCTCTCCCTCGCAGGCAGAGCAATGCTGGCACTTCTGCTTTGCCATCCTGAAAGACAGCTGTGTACCAATTCTGCAGCCATCACGGAGAGAGACGCTAATTAAATTGTTTGAAAATCCAATAAAAATGCTTTACGAGAGTGTCTGCAAAGGCTTAGAAGAGAAAACCAGGCTTCTCTGGACTCCCTTTTAGCCTTTCCACTCTCATTAGACACTCGCTGTCTGTCATTGTAGAAGGTTTCCAGGTGCTGCCAATGGAAAAGACAAGTTTCTGGTGGAACCAGCTTCCTGGTGCGAGGCTGAGGGGCAGGGAAGAAGACTTCTTTGCTGAGTTCTGAGGAGCTTTGCTCTCCCACGTGGGCCCTCTACAGCTTCTTCGCTTTGCATGACAATGTCTCTGGCGTGTGCCGGGGTGGATGAGCGAGACCCATGCCGTCCTTGTCATGGACGGCGCAGGGACTGATTCATAAGGGGGATTTATAGCTCAGCATTGCTCCCACAGCTCTCAGCTGTGCATCTGGCTTTAAATGCAACATGGCAATAGAGTCCCAGGTCTCCTTTAGGTGTTGTCTAACTGCAGGGAGACCGTGCCCGCCTCTCATTCTCCTTCCTCTATGCCCCAGTGCATATGCAATTATTTACACAAAGTGGAACAGCATCTCTGCCTACGGCTGTCGCCTTTTCCTCCTCCGGTTTGTGGCTCTCGCCCTTGGCGCTTACTGAAAACGCTCGCAGAGGAGATGGATGACACGTTGGTTGGCGCGTTGGGGCGGGGGGAATTTCCGAGCCACTCCAGGAGAAAGAAAAACACACGTCGCAAGGCCGATGACATAAATATCACGAGGAGGCCAAACGCTCTGTAATTTCTCTTAATTATGTAAAGAGAGGGAATTTCAAAGGGGTTTCGGCCTCAGCTTGCCAGGAATTTGGACGCGGGGTCATCCCTTTGAATCCTCCGGGAAAAGCTGCTGAAGCCCCTTTTGTTCAGAGCATCTCCCGCTAGGAGGGACTTTACGGTATTTCTAAGCCTCAGCACTTTGGATTGGTTTAACCGTTTCTGGGTGTCCGTCACACAACAGCCCAGATGAGCTCTGAAGTCTCCTCAAGAGCACAGGTCGAAACAGGAGATTTGGGGAAGGAAGGGAAGAAATGGAGTTAGGCCGAAGGAACTGATGCCCTCATGTCCAGACCCCCCTGAAAAGCTACCACGTGGCAAAACCTCAACGCTCCCTTTGCTGGCGGTGATTTTCTGCCCGCCACGGGAGCCGGGGCCCGCCTTTGTTTTAAGGCTGTCTGTGTGCATATGCAGGTTCGTCGCCCCTGGGCCTCCCTGGGATGAACCGAACCGTACTGCAGCCCCATTAGGCGGAGAGGGGACTTCCTAGCAGAACGGGGCAGCGCTTCTTTGATGTTAAAACAACAAAGGCGGGCGCCCCGAAAGAAAGGCAATGTAAATGCCGGCAAACAGCAGGCTGCATTTCAAAAGCGGCATCAATAGCTTTGAAAATCAGTTTTTCCCAAGGAAGCAAACAGCGTTTCCTAGGCTCCTCGAGTGCCCCGAGCCCTGCTCTGCCCACTGCCAAAATTTCTGAAGCCGGTCCTCTTTTAAACGCAAACTTTGCAAACCTCTTGCAGGATGCAACCCTCACTCCTGCTCTCCCACACATGCTGGGATTTGCCGAGGGCGGGTTGGGAAGCCCAGGCTGTTTCGGCACGTTATCCGGTCTGCTGCCTACTTAGTATAGGCAGGAGAAACGCAAGAAATATTCTTGGGTCACATCAGCTCTGGCCCTGATGGCCTCAAGGTGCACAGAGAAACCTATTAAAAGCAATTATTTACCCAGCAGCTGGCAAGCGTGCTCTGAACGCAGACTCAAGTGCGAGAAGTGAATGGGTGGCTGTGAAGGCAGCAAGAGGAAGAGCCCGTCGCTGAACGGCCTCAAAGCCCTGCTCTCCGCGGCGGCACGGCAGGGTGGTGCGGGGTTGCCACGCTTAGGGCCACGCTCCTCCTCGGGAGCTGCATCCCTGCCAGCCTCTCGCTTCCCACATTCAGCAGCTTGCCTTAAAAATCACTGCTTTTCATTCCCCTGCCGGTTGGTGGGGCCTCTCGCTGTCTGCTGTCAAGAAATAATAATCAGATTCTAATAATCCCATAGCCAGAAAAGCCACGGCTGACTTCAGCTTTTTGTATTTGTTTTTTATGAAAGCTGCAGCTCTCTTGCGTTTGCAGGACTCCAGGAGCTGGCGGAGAGGAACAGAGAGTGAATGCTTTTACTGCCTAAACAATTGTCAGCGCTCCCTCACATCCCATCTTTCAGATTCACGGTAACTGAATTGTGTGTTTTGGGAAAGTTCCTAAAAGAAAAGAATTAGTTCTGTGCCAATGCTTTCTAAGCAGGATATCTTGAAAGTTTTGAGTTATTTTTTGAAATTTTTGTTTGCGATCCTCATTCATGCAATCTTTTAAAATCAGAAAACACAAAAAAGCAGCACGACTTTGCAGGTGATTCCTGTGACCATGAAACGCTTCAGTTTACCTTCTTGATTTGCTCAACATCAACAAAACAAAACAAATCTGTCCTTTACAGCCATCGCATGTTTTAGAAATCATCAGCAAGCTTAGAAAAGCCTTCCGGAGTGGCCCAGCTCAGCCCCCGAAACCTTCCCTCGCAGAGCTCCCCTTGCGCCACCCTGTGCCCACATCTTCCCGGGGGCCGCTTAGCCAGGTTTACGATTACCCAATTGTATTATGTTTTAGTGGTTTATTATTTTGATTTTCATGCAGAGCAGCCTGTTCCGGCTCCTCATAACAAAGACAATTATGCTAACTTTATTGGATTTGCATTCAGGGCTGGTTTGTCAGAATTGTATATTGGCTCTGGGAGATAGAACGGGAGAAAGAGATGGTGCATTTGCTTTTCATGATTACAAAAAAAAAAAAAAAGGTATAAAAATCATCTCTATTTCCACACGCAGCCACTGACACTGCTACACTGCTCCGAACAGTCGAACGCTGCTGCAATGCAAATCCTTCTGCCTGGATGTGGCAGCCGGTGACTGCAAACAATGAAAAGGGAACAGGAAAGCTTGCAAATTGCCAGTGGTTTTGCCCTGCCAGCTACTGGGAAGAAGTCAACCCAACAGCTGAGCGCTTGCAGCCCTTCTGACGGCTTGCAGCATGTTGGACACAAGTAGCTGGCTTTCACAGCAAAGCGCGGCGCGCTGCAGCGGTGTCATGTTGTTGTCACGGCCCGGTGTCGACACTGAAAGCGAGAAGCTGAGCCCTGCAGGGATCTCGCCAGATCCAACCCTGAAAAAGCCGATTTCTATTTACTGTTTCTAACGCGATCACGGGCAGCAGCCCGTACCAGGATCCCAGCACGTTTGTGCAAGGGGCTGCACAAAAACAGCACCCCGCTGTTTGGAAGAATGCAGTGAAGAGCGGTGTAAACACGGTAAGGCCACCTCTGAGCACGTGCCTGCAACTAAATAAGGCACGCAGCGGCGGGGAAGGGCAGCCCGGGATTTCAGGCCCACTTATACCTTACCCAGTCTCTCATGGTTGCAAGGAAATTCTTTGCCAGAAGCCGGTAAATCTCAGCCAGGCACTGAAACCTCATGACCACCCTCTTCCCATGGCAAACAGGCACCACCGCGACTGTGTTCTTGTGTGCTACAGTGGCCAGAGGGCGGTTTGGCACCGCCCGCCAGAAAAGCTCAGCCTTAGCGTGAGCGGTGCTGGGGCCAGAAGGAGCGCCGACGGGCAGGGAGACGGGAGAGCTTCCAGAAAGCCATGGGAAGGGAAAGAAGTGATGGGCAAGAACCGCAAATAGCTCAAATAAAGTGTAAGAAAAAAAAGAAATCAGGCAATTTCCAGCTGAGTCAGCCATACACTCGGCCTTCCCCAACCCAACTATGTTCCACCATTTGCACAAAACATTTCTCAAAATGCAGTTAGTATAACGCACCCCCTCACAGCATCTTAGCTTGAGCTACCAGGGAAGATTGCGGCTCTTTGACGAACGCAGTTGTCTCCTAATCGATTTTCTGAGTTTCATATCAATCCCATTTAGGTTCCTTTCATTTTTTTTACACTCCACAAGTCCCCACGTTCGGGTCATACATACCCTCGCTGTGCTTTCATTGAGGCCAGCCCGGCGGTCACCATGGCAACGCAAGCCCCCGTCCCCGAACCTGGGCTCTTGAGGTCCCGCTAGCGAAGTGGGAACTGCCGGCTGCTAAAGAGGGACTTAGTCCAACCCATCTCGTTTATGGAAAAAAACAGCGACAAACAGCTACGGGTTTTTACGACCATGCTCCTCCCTGTGCTTCTCACGCTTGCAAAGCGGAGACTCGAATGCTTAGCTCTGCCTCACTGCCATAGGACCCTCCTGCCAAGTGACTTCGCTCCTAGCTCTTGGGTGCCCATTGCCCCGCGGCACTGCCTGGCCTCCTCCTAGTCCGAGGCAACGGTCGGACTGGGAAGATGGGTGGACGATGGGTGGAAGATGGGCAAGGAAAAAGGGTGACAACGACAATGAGGTGGACAACAGGGCAGCCTGCCTTGCCAGCGGGGGCTTGCTCCGGGGTGGCTTCATGCACGGCGCGGCTTTTCGAAGGTGCATGTTTTTACAGAAACTTGCTGGAAACTAGGTGTTTGCCGCCTCCTTTGACAGCAAGTAATACATACCAAGAAGGTAAGTGGTTTTAAAAAAAATACGCTAATGGCTTTTCTTTTTTTTTTTTCCTGCTTTGCAAGACAGATCTCTTCCACCTGCCACTCGTCCAGATGTTCTGGGCACGAACAAGAAGGAACGTTTTTCCTGTCTCCTTGTTATGGTTTCTGTTAGTTAAAAGGACTGTGTTAATTTATTTTGCCTTTTGGAGCTCCTTGATGTCTACCAGTAATTGCAAAACATCAATATTTTTTTAGATCGTCCCATGTTTCTTACTCCAATTTCAAGTAAGTGTTGCCAGGGGGGTATCTTTTTTCATGACTGTTTGGGGGAAAAGCTCCTCACACCTATAAAAAATGCTGAAGTTCACAGCAGGAGGAATGGTCCACAAAGCCAAATAATGCATGCCAGAACCAGGAAAAATCTCTCCTCGAGTTTCCCTACATGTTCCCGGCATCATGAGCCAACGCAGAGGGCCCAATCTGCCAGCCCAGCACCCCCGCGGCATGGGATGGATATCACAAACCCCACATTTGAAGCGCTCGATGGGGTGCCGCGCTATTCCTGGGCACCTGGTGCTGCTGCTCACCGGGCGATACACATGAGCTGGGCTGCGTTATCATTGCTATCAAAATGCCCGTGGGGTGAAAGCCACAAACCCAGCCACAGCCCCAGGTGGCTACTACACCAAATAAATCTTTCCGCGTGCAACAAATCCTGCACAGCCATCAGGATTTGTCGCCTGCGCGCCCGTGCTGAGAAATCTGCCTGTGTTATTGGCTGCTTTACCAGGACCTGCAAGTGCGGCGGATGTCTGGGAAGGAAGGAGCATGTGAGCTCTCACAATACACCCGCATGCTGTGCATGATAATCAGTTGTGAAAAATATCTCTAGCCCTTCCCGGCTGGACAGTTGGAACTAATCTGGGCTCTTCCCCTTGCCTCTGCGGGAGCTGTTCTTCACGCAGCCCTTTGGCAGATCAGTCCTGGAAGAAGGAATGTTCAAGCTGCTTCCAAAAGAGGCTTATTTTTTTCCGTCATTTGAACCGTCGCAGAAAAAACCAGAACATAGATGAATTGAGCCCTTTAGAGATCGCCGGGCCTTCTTTAAGAAGTGGATGCCCTGTGTGCTTTCTACACTTGGTGAAATAGCCAGCTTGACTCATCTTGCGGCACTCAGACCACAGGCAGCATGAAGACACAAGTGAAACCCAGAAGGAATTCTAATATTGAGAGCTTTCGCGCTGAAGGTTTACATCATGTTAGCATATTGTTAGATACGCCCATCATTGCCAAAGCCAGGCAGTAAAGTATCAAAATTCAGGTCCCAAGCAAGTACAAGATCAGCTTGGAAACCTGATTTTATAAAGATATCCATTTGGGCTCCTCATTTGGGTTCTGGTGCCAAACATCCAGACTGTGCAGGGACACCACTTTCTCCAGAACCGCGGATGGTCAAAGTGCATTTGTGTTTAGCTCATTAAATGAAATCTTAAGAAGCATGCTTACCAGCACACAGCTCAGGAGACCTGAATGAAACCCAGGAGGAAGACGAATTTCAGAGACGATGGTGATAACAATATGCTTTGCCATTGATTTCTCTGGAACAAGTCAAGACAGGGAGTCTAGGGCATGAAGTCAGTGCCCGTAGGTTTGTTCCCATCGCACAGACAAAACCTCTGGATTTTATGAACCTCCCTAGCTCATGCTCCTGAACTAGTTCACATCCCTGCCAGTTTTCGCAGCCGGAGCGTTAATGGAAAGGAGGCCTAACAGATACAATTAAAAAGCGGACTGAAAGCAGTGTAACAGCACATTTGGAGAAGGGGTTAAGTGACACAAGTGAGTGATATGAATCATTAAAGGCAGTGGGCGGATCCTACAGCAGGAATAAGAAGCAAGGATCTGCAGCCCACAGATGTGGGGGCTGAATGCCATGCATCTGCCCTCTCTCCTACCCTTCCCCAGAGATCCAGGCCTGCAAATCATCGAAGCTAACCTACAACATGCACTTCTTCGGCGTCTGCCACCGCACTTGGCAAGAGCTGCCTCATGCCGCGAGGGCAGCAGCTGCGTGGCCATTTGCACTGCCCGCTCCCTCCTCTGCAAGTGCTGACGCTGTATAACCGGCAGTTACGGGACAGTGCGCTGCTGCTGCTTGGCACCTCTAATAGGAGCAGTGTTTTGGGGAGTGAGCGCACGTCTTCCCTTGCATCAGCACAAGAAAGCAGAGCTCTGGTTTGCCCCTTGTGCAGCTCGCGAGCAGGTTACTGCTCCCATCAGGTTGACTGCCTTGACTATTAAAGGTGCTCACTCACCACGCAGTAGCATGCAGGCTCTTTGATACCCCGTTATCATTTTAGTTTGGTTCTAGGAGCTACCAATGGCCTTAAACTAAGAAGGTTTGCAGAAGAGTTTCATTTTTGGGAAAGGACATGGTCTGCAAAGTTATCGGGTTGTTTAAGAGCCGCAGAAAAGCTTCAGTGCTAAAAAGTTTCTCCCTTGTCTTTCAGTAAACGTATATTGATAGGAACACACATTTAGTATTGATTTGGGCATGCTAGCTTATCCCTAGAGCGGTGCTGAGGCCCCGGTTAAAGTCCAGTTGTTACACGGCACAATCCCTGCTCTTACAGCTGGTGCTTGAAGCAGGCAATGCAAAGGCATGAGACTGCAGCTAAACCCAAGGACCTGCCTGAAGCAGTCAGGAAGACAGGAGACACACGAGGATCTGGAAAACTCTAGGGGTGACGGATACTCCAGTGACACCTGGGAAAGGTGTGGGCTGACCTTGCAAATCTCTGCAGATGCAGAAGACTGAAGCAAGAAAAAGAGAAGTTTTCCTAACTCTCTGCAAGACTGCACGCATACTTTTATCTTTATTGGCCTGGGGCACCGTTCCTCTTTAACTGGTTCAATTTAGCCCCTGTTCCCAGAGGCAATCTCTCCAACAGCTGAGCAAAGCAGCTGCTCGGGAATTTGTGGGTGCTCTGGCACTGATATCCTGCTGTGAGCTTCTTCTGTAGAGTTATTTCCAGCTGCTGGCCTGCATGAATGCTAAGGAGCCAACAGTGCGGCTCCACAGTTTATTAAACTTTGCATCTTTGTGACAAGGTGTGAACTTAAGACTCTGCATTAATTTTCCAAAGCTCTCATGTGCCAGGGAAATTACGAGCCACCCAACACAGAACAGCAAGGAAAAGAGCAGGCTTCACATGCGGGCTGATCATTCGGTACTGACTAGCCAGACAAGTGAGCAACGTGTAAGGAACCTCTGCATCACAGACCCTAATGAGGTCTGGGACTGGTGAGGCCAGGGGAGTGTCACTTGGATCATCAGATGAGGTGTAATTCGATATCTGCTCACTGCTTGGAAAAGCCAGGTGGGGCTCCAGGGGCTCTGAGGTGTCCTAGTGAGGACAGGGCCCAAGGCATTGGTTCAAGAGCCGCTCAGCAGCTTATTTATTCATCTACATGCTTCACTCCTGCTCCTCCTTTATGAGTCAAATTGCATTGCTGGTGACAGAAGACTGATGACTCTCATGACCTGGCTCTCTCTGCACAGCTTGATGTTTTGCAAGTGGGTGTTTTAGATGTAGGACTCCCCGCTCCATAAGCACAGCTGATTTTCAGGTGGATGCTAGCCAAATCAAAGTCACCCTGCTATCTCATGCCTGGATGTGTAGATCTGTGGATTGCTCAGCAATCACTCAGAGCCAAATGGCATGCCTCATCCTGCTCAGCATCACATCCTGTGAGTCACTGCAGGCCCAGCATCCAGCCCCAACAGCCCCTCGCCAGCACTTCCTAAAAGTATAGTTCCCCACACTTCCTGCAGCTACCTAGCGCTCAAAGAACATGGACTGATCCTTCCTCCATCCAGGCACACATTTGGACCAGGGATTTGATTTTACAGCTTACAGACTTTTTTCTCCAAGACACAAAATCCTTCCTCAGGAAGGAGAACGGCCCACAGGAAGGACATCAAACATTTCTAAGGGACCGTGAGCTCCAGGGACCCTGGAAGTTCTCTTGATGCACAAAAGCCAAGCTCTGAGCAGTGGGATTCACAGTGAGTCTGGCTGCCACCCAAGGCAGGACGGAAAAAGCTCTCAAGCACTGTGAAACTCTCAAACACTCGGAGGAGTGGCTGATACACCAGAGGGTTGTGCTGCTTCTCAGAGGGACCTCAAAAGGCCAGAGAAATGGGCCGAGAGGAACCTCATGAAGTTCAACAAAGGGAAGTCCTACAGTCTGGGAAGGACTAACCACATGCACCACTACAGGCTGGGGGCCCACAGGCTGGAGAGCAGCTCTGCAGAAAAGGACCTGGGGGTCATGGTGGACAAGTTGAACGTGAGTCAGCAATGTGCCCTCATGGCAAAAAAGGCCAAGGGTATCCTGGACTGCATTAGGCAGTGTTACCAGTAGTTCGAGAGAGATGATCCTTCCTATCTAGTCAGCACTGGTGAGGCCACATCTGGAGTGCTATGTCCTATTATAGTCTACCCAGTACAAGAAAGGCAAGAACCTGCTGAAGCAAGTCCAGTGAAGGCCCACAAAGATAATTAAGGGACTGGAGCATCTGTCATACGAGGAGAGGCTAAGAGAGCTGGAACAACAGTTCCCAGCCTTCTCCTGGGAAGGAGAAGACTCAAGAGGATCTTATCAGTTTTGTAACTATCTGACGGGAGGGTGCAAAGGAGGAGCCCGACTTTTCAGTGCTGCCCAGTGACAGGACAAGAGGCGATGGGCACAAACTGAAATAGCTTGCCCAGAGAGTGTGGGGCATCTCCATCCTTGGAGATACTCAAAACCTGATGGGACACAGACCTGGGCAATCTGCTCTAGCTGACCCTGCTTGAGCAGGTGGTTTGACCAGATGCTCTTCAGAGGTCCCTTCCCACTCCAGGTGTTCTGTGATTCTGTGAAATCCTCAAGTTTCAGTCTCCTGATCTTATTATGTTTCAAATCCCTCTCAGTAACAGGAGGGTGCTATGTTTTAATCTGGCTTGCCTACTTAGATACTGAACCCGTGGGTACTCTTATTATCAATCCCATACGCAACTGTTGCCGCTCTTAACTTGAAGGTAATATGGTCCCTCTCTGATATTGAATTTCCTGCCCAGGAGTGCTGGCCACGACACCACTGTGCTTGGTGCTATGCGTACTGGGCACAAGCAGAGAATCTGTGGCCGAGTCTGAGAGCTGACATCCAAATACAAAGCAATGTGCGGAGATGCAGAGGGAAGATGGTTAGTCCAATGGACAGCACTCTCAGGCTGTGTGGAGGTAACATAAACAAGGAGAATTTAAAGGAGATGTGAGAAGGGAGGTAAAGCAGGAGTTTCGTGTATATTCGCAGGACACTACTCCAAGCGCTAGCATTATCTGTGCCTAAGCCATGCCCTAGGGCAGCAGGTCCCTGCTGAATGAGGATGAGGAGGAATTTTGGAGGCTTACCAGGCAAGAGACATGAGTGGTAGGGATGCAAGGAGAAATAAGGCTTTTAAAACAAGCAAGGAAGCACAGGCAGTGCACACATGAATAAAAGCTGCACTGGAGGATGGAAAATGAAGTGTGCCATTCAGGACTGATAATAGCCCTCCATTTATCAGATCCTAGCATACAGCGGCCACAGCAGCTTTAAAAATCAGGTTGTGTTGAAACACGGGCAACCTCCTCCTCTGGAGTCCCAGAGCTTGCAACGTGCTGGGGAGAGGCAGAGGGGCTCTGTGTAGGATGTGGCTGGCTGGAGGAGGGTGCAAGACATGCTGCCTCCCTTGATGTGGAAAGAGAAGGAAAGCAATGCTGCCTGAAGGCTGGTTCATGTCCACCCCTAAGGATGCGGGATGCTGCATGGAGTCCGAGGGCCAGCAGGAACAGTCGAAGCGAGCACATATGCTGAACTTTGTGTTTCCACACTGTGGAAAAAGGAGGGATTCTTCTGATTTCCTGTGACTCAACACTGAGCTCTCTGTCGTGAAATCCAAGTCCCAGGAGCAATTAAACACTTGTGTGCCCAATTTGTTGCTCTCCTCGTCTCTGTGGCACAAGCCAAGCAATGGCATGGAGACACTTCCGTTTTACTGCCAAACGTCAGAGCAGAGAGAGCAAGATAGGGCCTGTGGTTGGGAGGAGGACTTTCTTAGGATCTGTAACATGCTCGGAAGATGCAAAAGCCAGGTGACTTACAACCATCAAGGGTTTGTGTGGTGTTTTCTACTACATGATTAGAGCTAACTGGGCTGGCTCAGCACAACCCTGCTTGACTGCAGAGAATACATCAGCCTTGAGTGGCCAGAGCAGACTGGGAACCATGGCCTCAAGGCCCTTTCAGTCAAGAAGCAGAGACCTTCCTTATGTTTTGTCTTGCTGCTGGCTCAGCCAGAAGAATCATGCAGGAAGCTTGCCATGTCATGGAGGACATTTTTCCTGACTTTTCACACACTGGATTAATTTAATTTCCTTTTGGCAGTAGCAATAATAGGGCAAAAATCACTTCTGACACATGCTCCGCACTGAGCTGTCCGTATTTTAGTTACAATATTTATTTACTGCAGGCCTAATTCACTGCACAGCCACTAGTAGCTACTCAAGACAAATAACGTGTCTTGGTAACCAAGGAGTGACAAGGGAGAAGAAACGGGAAAGCAGTCGATGTTGTACAGTCCTTGTGGAAATAATCTCAGCTAGCCCAGCTGTCTAACAGCGAAGGGTCTAGCAGAGGTAGCTGTAGTCTCCTACAGCAGTTACTGAAGGGAAACTGGGCTCAGGACCATTTGTGGAAAGGCATGACCACCTTTTGGAGCTACCTATCTCTGATTACAGCAGGAACCCAGAGAATCAGGTTAGACTGGTCTAACTTTGCGATGCCCAGAGGTAGGTGAGATGGATGTAAAGGTCAAGCGGATCCCCTGCAGTGATCTCACTCAAGATCTGGCATGGGATGTGCTTTATACCGACACTACACTGAGTCCCTTTGTAGCATTTGAGGGGTGAGTCAGGGGATATTGAGACTGAGAATTTCCACAGTGAGATCTAACAATGCACCTTTCCAACAAAATACCAGCAAGACAGAGAAGATAGGACGAGACAGAGGGCATACTGCATTCATTCAGTTGTGCTATTCTTCATTTACATGGTATTTCCTCTACCTCCTCTGGGTCTGAATTCAGGCGTGAGTCTACAGGCCCTGACTATGTTTCATTTCTTTAGAGAAGTGTCTACAACTGAGAGCAAAAATGAAACCTGCTGCTTTGGATGAAATCCTGGAAACACATCCTAGACTCCCTGATGCACCACAAAGCTGCTATGCGCCCAACAAACAACATTCGCTCTGCTGTGGGCCACCATGACCTGCAAGTCTCATTAAAAATCTGCAACTTGTACAGCATATGGGGACCACACTGACTCTAAGACATGTAGTACAAGGATTCCTGCAAGCACAAGAGAACCTGGATCAGAGGAGATTAGGTTCAATGACAGTACCAATTTGGCCACACTGCCTTTTTTCTTTTCTGTTTCGAAATGCAATGACCACTTGTTTTCTTATGGCCCAAAGACTCTTTTCAAAATTCACCTCTCAGTGGACAATACACGTTTTCTGGAATCTTTGCCCTCACTGTACCACCTAGTGCTCATTCATTCACTGATCTTGAGGAAAGTATTCAGACTGTTATCAGTTTTGCTGACATTCTGGAATTAAAACGAATGAGATGTCTGCAGGTAACCGCTAGTGCTTCTCCCCATTTCTCTCTAACAAGGCACTTCCGCTTATCTGATAAGGGCATTTTGGAAACCTGTACAAAGAAACACTGCTCACTCTGTCCTCTTCAGCTTCATTTTGCCCAGTCTTTGCGTATAAGTGCATTGGCAGCTTTCTTTTCTTTGTCAGCCTAATCAGACCCACTGGGAATTAAAAAGGAGGATTAAAGTGAGGTGAGGTGCTGACAGTTCAGCTTCTCAAGTGGCTCCTCAAAGGACCTGTGGAGAAGCCTTCTACAGCCTGATCTTTGAGGCATGGAATGAATATAAATCCCATGAGTTGATGTGCTTTCAGCGTAACCTCTGAAATGTCCTTTCTCTACAGAACCAGCTCTGGGCAGTGGAAAGGAGAGTGGAGCTTGTGGCAGAGGCTAAGCTGAGTGTGAATGAAAGGGGCTGGTGGTGTGTGTGATGGATGTGGTGGATTTAGGAATATAACGGAGAAAGACAGAAAGGGCTGACAGAATAATTCCGACTGTAATGAGACACCTCCTTGCAAAATGAATTCTGTACTACTTCAGCAGAAGGTGCAACTGAAGTGCACCAGGACAGCCAGTGGGGAAATCCAGGCCCTGGAAGATTCAGTGGGAAGAGCTCTGCTATCTTGGAGGTATACTGTGAAGGGGCCATGCCGGTGCTGCAGTTTGCATGAAGGCCTGCATGGCTCAGGACCAGGCAGTTCTTGTTTCTGGGGAGCTATCCCATCTGACTGCCATCAGTCAATAATGACCTCTCAGTAGATAGGAGGAGGATGGGGACAAGCAAAGGATGGACAGTTTCAGGGAGGTCCCACTTCCAACAACGCCAAAGGCTCAGGAATAAACCTGGGAGCAATTGCTTCAGAAACTCTAGAGGTTTGGTCTCTAGCCGGCCTCTCGGTGTGCCCAGCAAAGTTCTCTCTCCTACATCTCTGGCCACTTGCTCCTTGCTAATGGTACACAGCCTCCACAGGAACAGATGTGGTAGAAGGAGACAGAGGCTAAATATAAAGATAATGAAAGCAGTATGCCGCATCCACACTGCTGGCTGCTAATAAAAGAGTGTGCAGTACCGCTCTTCTGCCTGCAAGGTGGCAGGGATCCAGGGGACGTGAGAATTGCTTGGAGGCCTCCCTGGTGGGATACACCCAAACTGCAATGGGAACCTGCACTTACCCCACAATGTTCACACAAAGACCAGTTCTCTCTCCAGATCTGCTCCATAAGCAGAAGTAGCTTGAACAAAAACTAGTCAGACAAGATGAATTCAAGTGCCAGCTGTACGTAAGATGTGTATTCCTTCAGCACGCTGCTGCTGTCATCAAGGTCCAGTGCTTGGCCAAGATCAACAGCTGGATGAGGTTGACTCAAGCAGAAGTTTGCTGATGCTGGCTGGCAGGCAGAAGCGCTTGAAAGAGCACACAGTCAGTGTAGTCTCATTTGAGATCTTCACCCATAGCCTCCTCAGAAACATGAGGCACCATGACCAGCCTCTTGCTTTTTACGTTGACGCCCTGCAGAGAAGTGAATTAGGACAAGGTCTTGCCCCTTGTTTTCGCAGCACTCCATGGTGCTGACGTGGGCTTTTTAGGGCACAAACACCCCAGGGTGAGGGTTGCGTTGACAGCCTTGCCTCATGGCACCATGGGGTGCTCTATGCATAGATGAAAGCTTGCCTATACCGCAAAACAGAGACCAGTAAGGAGCTCCTCCAGAAATGAAGGACCATCTCCAAGTGTGAGGAAAGTTTCCTCACCTTGTTTTTTCTAACATGAACACAAATTTGTGTGGACACGAACTATGAATAAATCAACGGAAAAACTCTCTTCTGAAAACAAACCAAGGATCTCCCCCCCCGCCACACACTCTCCTGCATTCCTTTCTCCTGGGAAACAGGATGAAAAAACAAACCACACAAAGCAGACACTAGCTGAATTGCTGAAGGCGCTACCAGAAGGTGTTCGATAGCAAGGTGTTAGGAACACAGACAGACAATTGGATAATGAAATATACTAGCAAAATAATTAATTCTGCCAGCATTTCAAAATCCCCTGGGCAAATCACTCACTGGAAAGAGCATGCTCTCAGGGAAATGATGTCTGTACTCACAGTCGGTTGTTCTGTGCCCAGCTCTGGCTAGAAGATCAATACTTCAGCTGCACAGTCTCTACCTCCTTAAGCTCTGGGGGAAGTCTTGAGTAAGAGTAAAGGCTTAGGAGGGAAGAGCAGGAGGACATGAAGGCTATCGCTACAACTAACAAAAGAAAAGGCCAGTCTGACCAACGCTGTCTCTTCCTTTCTTTCCAGGGAGCTCATCATACCTACATGGTTCTACCCATGAAGGTGGCCTTCTGCCAGCCACCTCCAGATATTTTTCTCGGAGCACAGGCTCATTGGAAATGTGCTCTTATGTTGCTCAAAGGAGTGAGCACCAAGGGAGGGATCCCTGTGCACATTGCTTTCTTCTCAGCCCCCTTCCACCATCTCTACTGACAGAGCAGTGCTTCAACCCCAAGGCACGATGTTCTTTGCTGAAAAAGCAAGCTGTACGACTCACACAACATGAGACTCTCTACTATTAAGGTCATGTAACTCCTCCGTTTGTCCACAACCTGCCAAACTGTAATGACTCATGAAAAAACTGTCCATGCCTACCGCCTGCTCTGGGCTCAAATGTGTTGTCCAAAAAATTAACAAAAGCAGCGATGCTGTATTTTCAAAGGGAGCCAGGAAAATGTTGCCTGTTTTGGAGGGACGATAGGCTTTTGTGTTACAAACTTGAAAATAAACAGAAATTTAGTTTTCTGTGATAAAATTGGCTGTTACCACAAAATCCAATCCCGACTGGATTAAAATACATGTATTTTTTACTGCTACTTTCACATAGTGGTGCTTGGGAGAGATGCCTCCCTTTCTGGTCTTTCCATTAGCCATAAATGTATGCACGAACTGCGGTAGACCTCTGCAGCCTTAGAGGCTGTGACACCTCCATGAGACATGGACACAGAGGAAGCAGTCGAGTTCACTCCTGTTACAGGGAAAGAGTACTGGGCAGCCAACCAGCAGACCCTGGTCTTAATTCTCATGGGGCATCTCACAGCCAGGAAAGTTCAAATCCCTGCCACAGTCTAGTAATTCACAGTCCCCAAAACGTATAAGAAAAGTAAACTGAAAGACCCAACTTCACTTGTAGGAGCAAGTAGGAACAGGATACAACTGCCTACTGTGACAGACCAAAGGCAGCCCCTTGGTCACACCACCCCTTAAACTGAGTCTGTCAAATCCATACAGTGGGTACTGGAAAAAGACTGCTCGGCCATGTCCACTGTGCTGCTTCAGCACATGAAACTGTTGGTTTACAGAGGGTACCGGACTTTTTGTACCCACAAAATGGCAAGCAGTGGTGCAAGATTTTAAATGCCAGGAGACCACAGACCATCTACTCCAACTCTATGCCATCCACCACAAAGAAGCGCTTGTCCAGAGCCTAAGGCAAACTCCATCCCCAGAATGACAAAGGACAAAAAGCCACAATCCTGACCACGCAGGGAGGGAGCAGGAAAGTCACGGGTACTGCAAATATTTTGAGGTCCTTTAAGTCTAGGAATATAATATAAAGAAGAAATCAATATGACATGGGACTGGGTAAGGCCAGAAACTGCAATTCTTAAAGTGGTGACTGGCAAGAAAGCTTGAGACAGCTCTCCTATGCTTATCAAAGACTGCTGGGCAATGCATTAAATGACCATGCTTATTCTTCCAGTCTGCTTCTCCCCTCCAAAAGAAACTCTAGCATCAAACACGATGAAGAAAAATCATCATAACCTCGCAAGCCACTGAACAGCCACTACTGAACTGGGCCTCCTCTGCCCCCCCAGGGAAGGGAAGGTGTTGAGTCCTAGTCAGAGCCAACAGAGTTGGTGGATCTATTGCAGTTACATTCTCTGTGTGCTTAATAGACTGATATTAATAAGCTCCCTTCTCAAGCTCCCCAAAGCCGTCCTCATGCCTAGATGACTTACATCACAGGGCAAGAGCTTCACCAAGAACAGCTGCAGTACTTTTGACAGAGCCGGTCTGGCAAGTGTGCTTTCCCTTTGCCTGCTAACAATGTCGTCCCCCCCTCACCACCCCGTGAATGCAGCACGCTCCATTTCAGCCCTTTTCCATCCCCGTCACTAATGAAGCTGATGGAAAGCAAGGAGTAATTGTGTTTGCAGGTGACAGGGTTGGAAGTGCATTGCTGGGAAACACGTACTTGGCAGGAAGTCCAGGTTCGGAGGTGAGGGAGGACAGCCAAATGCGAAATCCCTGGCAAAACTGATTGTGTCAAAGCAATGTCGCTCTGCTCAGCCCAGCTGCCGCAGAAAATACAGGAGGAGCGTGCTTACAGGAAAGCAGTGCAGTCGGAAAGGACAGCACAGAGCTAGAGAACCTGCCTCCAGGGACACGGTGAAATGTCTCGCCATGGCTGTTTCCATCATATATTCCCAGGTTGGCTCATGGCTTCTTGCCTGGGTGCAACCACAGTTCGTATAGACGGGGAACAGGCTTAGGAAGCCTGCTCTCTAGCAGGTTGGTGGACTGGCAGAAGCGCCTGAGAAAGACTGCTGCTGGGAGAAACACAGGCCTTCCAGCTCTTAATCCCAACCAGTAAAACGGAGATCTGCGTTGGTGGCCGACTGTGCCCTGTGCAATGATAGAGCAAAGCTCCTAAATTCTGCTCTGGGGTACTGCGGTGTACCTGATGTGAAGGTACCAGCTTTATCATGCAATTGAGCTAGGAGTTTGGTCCCCAGTTTTTAGTTCAGGAATAGGCTCTTTGGACGATTACCGGAAGGATAGGTGTATGTGCCACTGGGAGACACACAGATGGCCAACAGAGATCTTACCTAGCTAGAGTTGGGGAGCAGAGGTGGAGAGCGCTCGCAAACATTCCAGTGACTGGAGAAAACCATGTTTACATGCAAAACAGACCTCAGTGAAATTCCTCCAGGGCCCAGACCACATCAGAGAGGACAGAGCAGGCACTAGACACTTGGCCAGCATCCCCATGCGGGGCTATGCAGAGAGCCGCCCCTTGGCATGCATAGTCCAGCAGCCTGGTAAAAGGGAGAGGGGCCTGATCATTGGTTCAGTTGCTATCTCACCAAGCCTTACTCAAAAAGCCTTTCTTGGTCATTGGGATACTGCGCAGCTGTGAATTCCCCAGTGCTACATAGCTGTATTTGCTTAGTTGTTCCCCTCCCCGCACCCCGTTACTCCCCTTAGACATGCTTTGCATTTGAGTTAATGCCAGATATTTCATCTGTGAATAGACAGTGGGGACTGAGGCCACATTAGTCCTGCTGGTAACTCTTTCTTCCTTCCCTGCGTGCCAGTTATTTATCCAGATCATGTCACCACTGTGGTTGGAGCAAGGGCAGGGACATCGTAACCTCTTCAAGGCAGGGATATTGTTCTGTGCCTGCTGTAAAGTGCCACACACATTTATGGTACCGTAGAAATAATAAATAATAATAGTAAGTCATCAGAGAAGTGCACCTCAGGGAGGAGTCAAATCATGTACTATACTGAGAAGCTTTCACTTTGGGCATAACTATTACACATGAGTTGGTTATTGCAGAACAATTTCCTTCAAGGGTCTGTAGCCTGAACTCTATTAAAATGAATGTTCTGATGGTGACTTATGAATTTAGAAACCAAGGGCTGCACTCTGCTTCTAGCTAAACAGGCTGGAAATCTGGGGTCACTCCACTGGCCTCATTCACACAAGGCTACTACGACTCAAACAGCCAGAGCGACAAAAATCCATATTGCCAGAAGCACAAAGGCCTCCTCCACCTAGTCGCCAGACACCATTTTGCCCTGAATCCTGCTCAAATCAGCTGAGATTTGCAAAGATATGAAGGATATGTAAGCACAGAGAAAAGAATAAATTTGATTAGTGGGGCAGGGGAAGTAAAAAGCAGTGGCACAGCAGGGTCCATTTGCCTCATACCAGATGTATAGAGGAGATAAAATATGTGAAATGGCCACTTTCCGTCCTATTTTGCTTCCACTTATGTTGCATGAGCACACATTAATGAGATTCCAGCAAGCAGACATCCTGAGGAAGAGCCGCTCATCCGATCATGTGGCCTGCCTGCTTAAGCTGACCTTCGAGCAACGAGGAATATTTTATTAATTGAGGTCTCTCAAATTTAAAGAAAGTGTAACTTTCCCGCAAAGGAGACCTTTGTGCCTTCCATCTGCTTTCGCGAGCCTGCTGGGTGAGGTGCAGCAATTAAAAGCACTCTGAGAAGATGAACAGGGTTTTAAACAGCTGCAGGGGGGAAGTTTGGGAGGGTGAAACAAGAAGGTCCACAGTAAAAAAATGGGGTAAGAAGGCTGTTCATTAGCAGCTGACTGCTTCCACCCGCTAGCTTAACAAACCTCAGGAAAGTAATGCTCAAGTGGGATGCACCTTATCGGAGAAGGCAGGCTCCTCTCTCCTGAGCACTGCGATCCTCCTGAGGTAGCAGTTTTTAGCAGCACTGAAAATTCAAGCGTTGCAGGTAGTCAGCCGGCATGACATCATCGTAGCACAGGGAAAGCCTGGCACACAGTATCCAGAGGCTGTTAAGCACTGATTGTAATTGTTCTGATTAACTGCTTCCATAAGCAAACTCTCTGCTGCTAGAATGGCTGCTCTCCCTCTCCCTTGCTTCCCCCTGGCTAGCAATGCTGCCATTTCTAAGGGATTTTGGCCCGGAGGGACCATCTTTTCAAAAGACTTGTGGGGAGATCACAAGAGTTAGGTATCTAAAGCCCACTAGAAATCCAGCGCAAAGAGTCCAGCCCAATGTTAGGCACTGCTTTATAGGCCTTATATGAGACCTGAGCAAGGCACGGTTTCCAGTCAGGTGATGCCAGAGTCTTCTGAATCTCGAGACTCCTTGTGGGACTGAAGGCACGGCTGCCTTTCCTCCCAGACACAACCCTTTTGCTTGGTGGTACTGAAAAGACTACACCTGAGCATCCTAAAATTAAATAGAGCTACAGTCATAAAGTTATGTTCCATGCTTGTGAAAGGCAAAAGCAAGATGGAACAGAACTCTCATGTGCCCACCACACCTGCTGCTTACGATGGACTGTGTTAGCCTGGACCACAGGGTAACACCCGAAAAGGCAACCTCCAGGGCACACCCCTCTAGCTGCACGCATGTGTGCTGATGGGTTGGTGCTCCAGGTACCAGGAGCTGCTTGTGAAGGGCTATGCTGGGCTGGGACAATCAGTCTGCCCAGGAAACACAGGCTGACCTCCCAGGCATGTGGCTTCATCCTCTCCCCATGCTACCAGTCCTAGCTTCCTATCAGGGAAGACAAGAGACCTGTGGAGCCCACCCTGACGCAAGGTAGTGGCAGGATGTAGCCCTGGCTAAGTTAGCAACACGGCACTGGGAATTTCACATGAATGTCTCCCTCGACTCTCAGGACTGATGATCGCCTCTAGCTGCAATTGCTCTCAAAAGAGAATCAGTTCAAACCACATGTTTGTAACTAAAGATGTGCATGGTAAATGGTATTCGGGGTTCTCCATGTTTTTCAGGACCAGCTTCCCCTCAAGCTTGAAGGCTCATTTCTCTGGGGAGCTCTGCGAATTGGAGGGCAAGGCAGCGGCAAAGCAGACTCCTGGTTAGAAAAGCCAACATTTCATCAGAGCTACTGTTGGTGCCGTAGTGTTGGTGAGCTGGGCTGACAGGATACATGGGGAGGGAACAAGGCAGGAGGTAAGTTCAGCCTTCAGTGAAGGCAAATTAACAAAGAAGCTTTTCGAGATGAATAAGGAAATGAGTGGGGATCACAAGTCCACGAAGGCCTGTTCAGGAGCCCAACGAAGGCAGTATAAACCCTCCCACTGATTTCAGCAGGCTTTTAGATCCGGTCTTCATGTCCTGCATCCATAGACTTAAATGTTAACAACAAATCCACTGTAAGAAAACCTAGGCATGGAGCAGCAATGTTTACTGGCACAGATAATCCATACTCCTTTCAGAAAAAAATCATAATCCTCTCTCCTCCTTTTCTTATTAACAGTGTGCAGGCTGCCACTTTATAATCCCAAAGCTATCGCGGTGCTAGCAGGGCCCAGCACAGGCCAGCATATGCGCTGCTTGCCGTGGCTGGGCACTGAAGCACTGTGCAGTCAGCGATAAGTGGATTCCCCCTCGTCTCACATGCCTTCAAAGAAGGAAAAAAAGGGAGGTGAAAAGGAAAGGAAAAAAACGCCGCACAGCAAATAAACGAAAAACATGCCGTTCTTCTCAGCAGCTGGAAGCAAGGCAGATAAGTAAGTGCTGGCACCCCTCCAGCACCACATTTTCCCCAAATGAGGAGCGCGTGGGATTGGAAGCTGTTTTCCAGCCTGACCTTATGCCTCAGCAAAAACTGCGAGGTGGAACGAGCCATTTGGAAGGTGATTAATGGCGTGGCGTTCCTGGGGGGAATTCAGCTGTGTCTCAGGCCGTCACGGGCAATGGAAGGAGCAGTATTTACTTTCCAACAAATTCGAGATGATTTACCTATGTTTCTTTTGTTGTTCCTCAGTGGGGGTCTGGAGGGCGACGAGAATCCAGGCCAAATGCACAGGAGAAAAGTTCACCAAACTTTACATTTGTTGCAGCCTGGAGGCTGCGGAGAAGAGCGAGAGCTCTTCAGTCCTGGGGCTGGTGTTTGTTTAAAAGGAACCAGAGGGATCAGCAGAAGATTCACAGCCCACTGAACAGTTATGACTTGCAGCAAGATGAGAGGAGGCCAGTGCTGAAACCAGGGCTTTCTGAAGCCCTCAGCTCCAGGTTTTGGTCTCGCCGGGTGCACACCTGCTGGGTTTACGCACCAGCCCCGTGACCAAGGCCTGGAGGACTGGATGGGAGTGAGACCTCCTCGCTTATGGAAATGGAGTCAACTGCTTCTTTCATTACACCCCATAAAGTTCAAAGCAGTTGAAGAGAAATTCTCATTCAGGGCTGTCTCAGTCCTACCCTGTTGGGGAGCTAATCAACAAAGAGGAGAAGAAAGAAAAAAACACTGTTTCTACATGGAGCCATGTCATTTCTTAGGTGCAAGAGACGTCCCTCCTCCCCATTTCCCTTTCCTCTTTCCAACCATTTCCCTTCTTTGTCTCCTCTCCTAACACTTAATATAACCTTTCGAAAAGCCCGCCCTTGTAGGAGTCAAGTTAAGGTTCGTAAAGCCCGGCACCAAGAGTCAGTATAGCCAGCACGTCATTCCTTCTGCTTGCTTACATGCCTGAGATGTGTAGCTGCCTGTCTTGTAGCGCCAAGGGAAGCGTCTTCTACAACACAAAAGGTTTCTTGCCCTATACCCATAGCACGTAACTCCCACAGAGTCCAAGAGGTCTGCTTGAGTGAAGGCATCGGATATAGTGCAGCAGAAGCAGGGACAGAAAAGTCCAAACTTTATCCAAGTCAGTGGAGAGAGTTTCCTCAAAAAAGACTGGGCTTTGGAATCAGTGCTGTGCAGCAGCACACTTACAAATAAAAACCAAGCCAGGGAACGGTTCACCTACTGTAGTAGGGCAGGAAAGAAAGTAAAAATAATATAGAAAATGAAAATATAAAATAAAATGCAGTGTGCACCATGGCTTTGAAATTCTGTAGGATGCTCTAGAAGCCCGACAAAATTCCAGAAATTCTTCCACCAACAGAGATGGAGTGTAAAATGACACTTCAGAGAAAGCAGGGGATCAGAATACAGCTGGATTCACAGTACCAGCAATGCCTCCTGCAACTAGACTTAGCACATTTGACCAGTTCTAAGCACTTATTACTGAGCTACAGGCAGCATATTGCCCTTCTCTGGCTCCCCGGACACCACCGTTCAAACGCCACAACTTCTGTCGTGGTCTCTGACCAGCACAGCCACAGCTACCCAACCACCCTGAACTCCAGGCCTCAGACAACTGCTAACCTGTATCCCACCTCATCCCATCTTTCCCACCAAAACAGTCTCAGCTCCTCCAGGGAGGAACATGACAAGCTCTACTGCGCTTTCTGTCCTCCAAAATCCTTCCTTTGTCCCCACCTCCTCTTTCCTCTCACACGCTCAGCTCCATTAAAGGGTCTCCACAAGGTTTTGCACTCTCTCGTGTGGACCTGTACTACCCTGTACTACCTCAGTGAAGACCCTGAGGTGACAGTTTAGCCTTGCTTTGCTCTGGGAGCCGAGGGAATGTCTTGGAGCTAAATGCAAGTGAGGGGACTTGAAGCACAGTGCTGAAGAAGGGAGACTATTTAAAAGCAAGAAATCATTATCCATAAAGCTTACAAAGCGCAGTGTCTAGCTCAGGTTGTCACCCAGTGCCCTGTTTTTCCATGAGCTCCCCTCAATTCGGGAATGAAATGCTCCTGCAGCAATGTTGCTGCCCGCTGTGATTATTTCTGGCCTTTTCACCGTGGTTTATAGCATTATTTCTCATCCTTTTGTTGGGATTGCAATTAGAAACAATCCGGCCATGTAATGGCCACTATCATCCCTAGGGGGTCTGAACAGCTTTTTCAATATCCCTCAGCTCCACGTCACTCTGTGGCAGCTTCTGCTAGCAGCCCTGGAGACACACAGGCACAGATGCTTTCTCCTTGCTCAGTCTGCTGAAGGTCATGCAACAGTGTGAAGTAGACCAGAGGATGGAGGTAAAATCCAAGGGAGAATGATCGCTGGTCATGGGAACGGCGAAAGGCTGGGTCATTTTGCCAGTGTATGTGGGAATGGCAAGAGATTGATTTAAAGTGGGGAAAAAACGGAGGGAGAGATGAGGCTCTTCCTTTCTCTAGGGTCTGTGACCGGCTGACAAATCCAGGCTCCAAAAATGCTGAGGGTATCAATCCATAGCAGTTGGCTTTCCCTCTTAGACTTTCTCTCATAAATATTATATGCTGCCCAATCAGGCAGGAAAATTTCACCTCTACCCCTTCATTTACCACTCTTTCTGGGCAAAGGAAATACAGAAACACTACTATCAGTGATGGCCTTTAAACAGCCTTTGGATTGGGAGGACAATGGACATGCCACCCTCCCCCAGAGCACCTAGGAGCTTAGATGTTCTGCCGTGAGCAAATGTAGAGGCCTCACAGGCAGGCAGAGCTGCTTCTGGCATGAAATGGCACAGCATCACCATCACCAACAGAGCTGCCAAGCGTGTTTCTTCACGCCATCTTTCGACCTCTTCGGCAGTGGTCATGAAGCCACCACTCTACCCAGCTCCCTGGTCCGCCTCACCTTGGGCACTGCAGTGCTTGAGCTTTCCTGCACCAAAGATCTCACCGGGTGCCGGGGAAAGGGGTGGGTGCTGCATAACAGGCACTATGTCATTCCTTTCCCCAGGAAAAGTCTCCATGGAGAGACTGAAAATAAAGGCTCCTGTCAAAGGTCTAGTGGTAATAAGGAGAAACGGGAGGCTGCTGGGGCACGGGACCCATCTCAGCTGTGCCTTCATCTTGTGGAAACGCAGCCCATCTCCCTCAGTTTTTGGTCGAATGAGGGAAAGCCTGTCCTTTTTGACTATTTCAAACTTGCTGCCACATCATTTCACCAGGTGCCTTTGAGCCCTGGCACTGAGTGAAGCAGTAGGTAATCGTTCCCTCTCTCACCTCTCGCATTTCAACAGACCCCTGTTGCATCTGGCCTTCTCCCAGCCGAAGTGCTCCAGCCTATTCCATTTTGTGTTGATTCCTGTTGTAACTATGTCTAAGGAAGGCAAATGCCTGGAGGAAAACCAACAAGGCGGGACCATGCAGGGAGGCCTCCAGGGCTGGCCAGTTGCACGGTACCCAGGGAGAAGAGGCCTGGAGAAAGAACACTGCAGGAGTAACTACGTGCAAACATTTGTTGGAAGGAAAGCAGTCACTCGGGCTTATCTGTACTCGGGCGTTTCTCTAAATGTCTACGCAAGCAATGTTCTTGGCAAACACGAGGCTATCCGTGAACAGAGATAGCCTCATGAGTCTGCAGCCTCATAAAGTTGTAGTTAACTTTAAGCATATGCTTAAAGCCCAGCTGACTTCAGCGAGACGGCAGCACATGCTGCAAATGAAACATGTGGCTAAGCACCAAGCTGAAAGAAAATCCATCCCGATCCGCTGTGCTGGGGAATAGGAGCTGCGAGGACCATCTGAGACCCTTCACTGGGACCCTGAAAGCATGGATGCAGCAGCAGGAGGTTCTGTGTTGGTGTGCAGGACAGCTGTGGATGGAGTCACTCACGATTCCTTCCCAGAACAGCAGACAGTTTAGTTTTTCAGCGCACTTCTGGGGGACAGCGGGTGTTGCGGATACCCCAGGTCAGGTGGGGCCCATAGGCAGGAATGTATTTTTTTTAACTTCTGGTTTTGGCCAGAAAATGTAGCTTTCAAACAGCAGCTCTTGACTTTGATGTGTTAGTTTCTCAAGGCCCTGATGACAAAGCTGAGGGAGAGGCAGATTCAGCAACAGCCAGAGGGGTAATGTGAAAGCCAGACTCCAACCCGTTCTGAGACACTGCCTGAATCATGGGAAGAGGGAGACACGTCTCTCAGCCTCATCTACTGGGGCTCTTTGGCCTTCTCCACATGATTAAATGTCTGCGGGGGATGCAGACCCTAGAGCTGGGATGTAAGGCGCTCATGTGGCTCCCATCAAAATACAAGTCCTTGTTCCAAATTACACCTCACCTGGAGCCTCCCCAGGACCTCTCTGGGCAGGGGGTTTCCCCAAGGCGCTTCTCCATCTCTTGTTTTGCGTGAAAGCTTTTGCAAGGCCTGATAATCAGTTCCAAAGCAGAGCGAATAACAAAGGCATGAGGTGTTCTGCAACCCCCAAACCCTATTTCTCACCCCGGCGCTCCCCACGGTAGCACAGGCAGATGCTCAGGGCCGGCGGAGCAGTGCCATGGGCTGCCCTTATCCGTGGCCCGCTTCTGCACTGGGAGGGCATGCAGCTCTGTGCCATCCGCCTGCCAATTCTGCCCTGCGCCCTGGAGCATCTGCAAAGTCTTTCTCTGCTCCGACTCAAATTGAATTCATCAGGAGAGCGTGAGTAGATGAAACCGCCCCGTCCTGTTTGGGCCGCAGGCGTCAGGCACAGCCAGGTCAGCAGGCTGCGGTGCTGAGCGGCGAAACGCAGAGTGTCGTGCCCCCGGCTTTCGGCCCGTCACGACTTTCCCAGGCCCTGTTTGCACGTTTTCCTTTCTTCTAAACAAAGCAGCCCTGGGGAAGAGGGATGGCTTGAGAAGAGAAGATGCTACCCCAGGGCCGGCGCGGTGCCCGTCATTCCTAATTCCAGGGGAGGTGACTTTTCCAAGAGAAGTGCAGGGCAGAAGGAGAAATCGATGGCAGCGGCTCGATCGCCGTGCTCGTTGGCATGGTGACGCTCAGCTGCGATCCTGGGGGGACCTGAGCACAGGAGCAAGCAGCGCCTTTCCCGGCAAAGTGCTCAAAACCGAGGGAGCGAGGGGTGCCGCCTCTTGGAAATGGAGCCCTTTTGCTCCCTGAGCTCTTTAATATTCCCCTGGGCTGCCTCAAAAGCCGGTTATTGTCTACCGCGTCAGGTAGAAAGCCTTTCCTCCCCCCCCCCCCGTCTTCTTTCCACCAGCGGTTCAGCAATCTGGAGATAAAGTTAATATAATGCAGGAGCAGCCGCGGGGAGGGAGGCTGTCGTAAGCCATTACCACTGACTTTGCCAACATGATAATGTTGTCCTTCATCAGCAAGAGGATTAGGAGCACGACGGGCTGCTCAGCGCAGTGGATTAATGCCTTCGCTTTCCAAGGTCGAATCCAGCTCGGTAGCAGAACCGGGAGGTTTTTGGGCTCCTCAGCCCAGCGTGCAAAGCTTCAATTAGGTGGGAGCAGCTACTCTTTCGGCAAGGGGGTATCTGTGTAGATCTTTAATTCCCTTTGCACTCAAGGTGCAAGACTCCTGGGCTGCCTCGCGCTGCTGCTCCTGGTTTTTGGAGTGGGTGGGAACGGGAAGGGTTTTATTTCTGAGGGGGAAAAGAAATACCGGTGCAAATAAAATTGCCTCTTCTGTTGGCAGTTCACTGGCTGCAATGGAATGAAACTCTCCAGGGGTTATCTGCGGTTGTTTTTATCCAGTTTGCTTTAAAAAAAAACAAAAAAGCTTGGTTTTCAAAAAAGAAATGCGTGCAGTGGTATGTTAGGAAGTTTTAGCTTTCAAATTGTTTAACAGGAAAACTACTGCTGCAATGAAAACATTTACCCCATCGTATTTCTGTTCGCCTTGTGTTAGGGAGGAAAAAAAAAAACCCACGCAGGGTACAAACTAGGCAACAAGGCAAGCGAGCAAGTAAATGAAACTTTCCTGGTGAAGCCACAAAATAGCTCTGGGCACCACGTTGCTGTTGCAGGAACTTCCCAGCGCTCGTAACCACATCCGATATATATAACCCATTCCACTCTATGTTTTTAAAAATGTATTCAGGTCACAGAGAGAAAGTTTGATCCATCAGAGTAGGCATTTAAGCAGTGGGCACTGGCACCCAACAGAAAAGCATGAGCAAGGTAGGAAAAGAGTTGTGTGACATTTCTGAAGTTAATACGGACTCTCATGGCTGCGCACAGACTGTTCACATGCAAGTTTTCATGTCAAGTTTAAGCCAGGCTGATAGCGGGCACGGTTCTTCTCCGAAATTGTTAAAAGAAAATAATTTAACTTGATATATTAGCCAGTAATTCTATTTTACCATCACTGCAGTGAAGGATAAACGGAGCCTTGCTCCCATTCTTGGAGGACAGAATTTAGACAGACGCAAATAAACACATCTCTTCCTTACCCTTTGCAATGTTATTAGAGGGTAGAAGTAAAGACGAAGTAAAGGACAAAAGAACACTTAAAAATGGATCCATACCAGTGCTGTACCTGTTGCTAATGAAGTCCCTTGTCCTATTTTCTGTAATTCCCCTTGAAGAGCTGACCAACAGCGGAGGCCAGAGCTGGGTGAACACTAATCAAAACCAAGACCTTAAAAAAGTATGGCTAAATCTAGGAAACTCTGACCTCTGTTTAAAGTGATCTAATACATTTCTGTACAATATAAAGCTGCATTTTTCCCCAAATCTGCTCCAAACCTCACTCTAAAACTTTTCCGATCTTTTTTTTCCCCCTACAGGAAGGGTTGTTGTAGTTGGTTATAGCAATCCCAGAGCTTTTTCCTGACTGAGGGGAAAAAAATGAGAACATAAGCTAGATTTATTGGCTGTCGGGTGGGATTTATTTTCAAATCGCTCTTTTTACCTGTGGTACCCACACAATTCCCATTGCAGGCCTGTCTGGATAGGGTACGCTCTTTAACACTTCTCTGGTACGACACCCCTGTGTGACGGGTGAGGGCTACAAACCCTTCTCCTACAACCAGGGACCTGAAGCACACGGTGCAATTTTCTTCCAAACCACCTTAGTGACTTTTGGAGCCAAAGGCTCATTTTCACTCACAGCTCCGAGGCCCACATTTCAATTAAATTAACTTTGATTAATTTACCTAGCACATGAAGGGCCTGTTTCTCCTTTCTCCCACTGTCCCACAAGGACGCAAGCACCCTCAGAGGAACTCAAGTGGAGTTCAGGGATGGAGAGAACTTCCTGGCATTTCCAAAAGTCCACCAGCGCTGCCCAACTCAGTGACCACATCCTGCCTAAGCCTGCCTGTGTCCTGCCACCTCTGCTGTCCGAGTGCTTTGAGCCAATCAGTCCAACATACAAATCGTAGCGAGGAGCCCAAGCACCTACAATTCCCATCTCTTCCATCTTCATGTGGAAGGGAAAGATGCAGATTTAACTCCTTCCTCAGCCTGGGTGAAACTATGTCTTCTACCTCCACTGAAATGCCCTAAGAGCTATGCTTACTGGAGCACGTGCACGGGGAAGAGACGGATTGTAACTCTGTCTTCTGTTCAAGCTGGGCTACCATACAGTGAAAAAGTCAAGATACCTAGAGGGGAGAGGAGGAGGAGAAGTTTCTTCATCAGGAAAATGTGGCTCCCTAGACCAGTGGTTGGACTGCTCCCAAGAGAAGGTCTGGTCTCTGTTTCGAAGCTGCATTACGCATATTTTACAAAGCAGTCATGGCATAAAATACAGCAATAACCCCTAGAGCAGGAATTACAGTCCAGGACCTCTTCTCTCCCAAGACCCAACTCCTTCACCTCACTACCCTCCAGGCAGTTGTGTTCTGATCCAAAGAGGAAGGAGAATACCCTGGAGTTGGGTCTATTTGCATGCTACGGCATGCACCAGCACAGAAAGCTTTTCCAGGCTCCACATGCTTGCAAGAACAAAAGTTCCTCTCTGTACATTTGTGCAAATAAAAAAATATTTGCACGGACATGGTTGAACGGAATCCCGAGTTGGAATTGGCAACCATTTGTGAATACTTTATTTACACTGTTCAGCTGAGTGTAACCATGCCTCACTGAGCACTGCAACATGTCTTAGCAACACCAGCAAACACTGAGAATTTACATCTTCTTTGACTCTTGACTTACACTTAGGAGGAGGGTTATTTTTACAGAATGACTTATATATCGCTGATGTATCTAACAGCAGTAATAATGATGATGATGTCTTCATTTTACATAGCTCTATCCTTCCAAACATTCCCATACACTTTGCAGATCTTTTTCTATACAGGAATAATTTCTACTACTATACAGATTAGCAATATGAAAGGTAAGTGTATAAAGGAAAGGCATAATTTTCAGGCAAAAACATAGCATTTGTCAATAATGACACCTGGTTAGGCTGCTTTTCCCGGGGCGGGGGGAGGAGAAGGGGAGAACTGAAAAAGCTTTTCATAGATCTCCACTTTCATCTGCTCTAGAGAGGCAACCCATTTACTGTTGATTTTACAGAAACACAAACCACGCTACTATGTTGCTCTACTAATGTCCCTCAGAAGCTTTTCTGAACATAATTTTGAATATCATTTTGACTGGGGAGCGCTGCCTGTTTAGTCTCTCATATCCTTGTGAATGAGTATCATTCCAGTGAAGTGTTAGGCCTTTGTAGAAATGGGAGATCCTCCCTTAGCTTTCTTCGCTGAGAAACTAAAATAAAACAAACGAAAAAATGAAATGAAAGAGGAAATGGGGAAAAAAAGTCAAGTCCTTCTGAAAATCAACACTTCTCTACAGGTTGACCGCTCCGACAAGCTCTTCAAAGGTAGACCCTGGGAAGAGACACAAACGATGAGGAGCTCTGTGAAGGTCCGAGGCCCTAGCTTTCTGGTGTCCATCTCCCCGCTTTCTGGCTCTAGGGGACAGTTACAATGACCTGCTCAAACAATTCTGGATTTTGACGTGCTGGGGAAAAGACCAAACTTCAAGGAGGTATGTGCTAGCGTGGAAGGGTCAGTGGCATTCTCTTCAGGGAGAGAAAACAGCCCCGGACCCCAAAAGGACATGTCCAAGGAAGATAGGGTGTTATCTGGTTCCACACTTTCTGTTTTGTCATTCCTTGAAGGCCCAAGACTCTAAAAGATAGTTCTCATCTCAGGACAGCCTTTACCATGCCACTGACAAAAGTTTTCCAGTAGTTTCCCTTTGTCTAAAGGACTACGAATATTTGCTGACAGCACAAACAAAACGTGCAGTTGCATGCTGAGTCCCTGGGTATCATAGCAGGATTTCTGGTGGCCATATCCAGGAGGGGACAGTATAGCTCCCAGAAGAAAGAAAACATGAGACTGATACAAGACTAGCAATATCTCTATTTAACAGCGTTGAACCATTGCATCAGAATCAAGTACACGGGATCAGAGGCTCCACACATGACTAAGAGAGACGCAATTGGATTTGGAGGAGAAAAGATGATCTCCACTGCCTATGCTAGAAGGCACCTGTCCATTCCTCAGCTGAAACTGCAGTGGGAGATCTTCTACCAGATAACCAGCCTTGCCAGTTCCTGACATCTTCTTCCACGCATCTTCCCCCTCTACTGTTCCATTACAGGGAGGTGCTCTGCTCACACAGAAATGGATGGGAAAGGAACTCCTTTCAGAAAAAAGCAGCAGTAGCAGGACTGCGATAGCAATGGCAGCCTTGAAGAAAATAACAGACTGTTTCTCTTTGTGGAGATTTGGGGAATGACTAAGAACAATAGCCGGCTATCACTTGGTAACTGCAAGCAGGAGGACTAATGACTTGTCATAGCAAAAAATCAACACTTATTATTTACAGACCAAACGCAGCACTGGCTTTCGCTCCCACTCAAGCCACTGAGGTCAGATCTGCTTTCCTGTGTCCAGCAGTCAAACCACCGGTACAAGCCGTATTTGAAAGTAAACTGAAAAGTGACCTCAGTTACTGCTGTGTGGCAGGAACATATTTCTGGTTACTGCAGCTGCCTGGTATGGTTCCTTGCCTAACATATTCATTAGAGATTAATGGCTACTTATAACACTGCTTGGCACCAGACTGGCTTCTCTGCTATATCATTAGAAAGGCATGAAAAAGCCACCAGGGGTTTGCTCCTTTTTGGGGACGGCAGAGCGTTGATGTTCACATGTCTGCTGCTACCTCCGACGTAAGGCAGCAACTTATTAAGTGCTTTCTTCCAGGAGCAGAGATTAAGGCATAGGGAGAGAAACACTTGCAAAATACTTATTTTATATAGATGCACACTGCCTTGCTGAATCTCCTCCCTCCCAGGCCGTATCAAGGGGAGCAGGTATTGGGGTCAGCCAACTGTCAACCCACAAGCGGAGGGGAAAGCAGAGCCCTGCGGACGCTGTATTTCCACTGGCGATGCGCTGCAGGCAGTTCGGTGCTTGTGGGCTGCCCCCTCTCAATCTCAGCCACCTCAGGACGTGAGCAAATTTCACCCACCCAGACTACAAGCACTGAGCAGAGCCATCTAGCTGCTGCCGGCAGCCGCCAAATTCCAGCAGGACATTCAGAAACGATGCCGTCCATATCACCTAGGTGCTGCCTGAGCCTGCCTGGTATTTTTATTGTTTAAATAGAGCGTGCAAAAATAGGTATTAGACTGCAAGGTATAATATACATGGGAATACACTGGACCATAACGCAAAGAATGTTTCCATATTGATTTGAATTCTCTGAGTCACACTGTGGGTCCCATAAATTCATGTGTCCAAGCAGAATCTGTATTTCAAAACACATATTAGAAAAAATATAATTGAAGTGGAGAGGCCAAGACAAATTTGTGTTATCAGCTGTAGTTAACAAAGCAGTAAATCATTGTCACAGCATAAGCTCTTATCCATATTTCCATATTAACACCAAACTTGTACTCTGTATTGGTGCTGCTACACATAAAAGGAATCACCACGTCTAACGTTGTCTATTTTAGCTGGCTTCTGCCATGAGGTATCAAGCTGAGAAAGTGCCGCCCCACGATCAGTGCCATCAGGAATTACCCTAATGCCTGGGGTGCTGTAAGGTCCTGGGGGGTGAACACACAGAGCTCGGCTCACCTCTCTGCTCAAGTCACCAAGCATCCCTAAAGACTAGGCACGTTTATGAAATACAAGGTAACCACAGAATAATTGAGGTTGGACGGGACCTGTGGCGATCATGTAGTCCAACCCTCAAGACTGTGTGATCACTGCACATCAGGAGGCAAGATCTGAAGGCGCAAGATTGCCATCCTTAAATCCCTACCTGCCCCTGGAACTGTGCTTCCTAATCCTTTGAGCCTCCTTCATCTCATCTGAAAGGGTACTTCCCTCCAGTAAGACCTATCAGTTCATGGTTTCTCCATGGGACGCTCCAGAGGATCCTAACAGTTAGCCGGAATCCTGTTGCTTGGCATGCCCTGTCCTGAAGCACTTGCTCCATGTCCTGGAGGACAAACCAAGCTCTGAGGACAGCCCACGGCTCTCACCTCTGAAATCTCTCCTCTCTCTGAGACTACACACAGGGCTCAGCTATTGAGAACGCTCTGGCTTGGTCGGACTAGCTGGGCATATGTTACAAGTAACAATAAACGGAGCAAACATTTGGTAATACTAGAGATAATGGCTTGGCCATGAGTTTGTATTTTATAGGCAAGAAATAAAACCTTGCAGGAGCAGGAGAAGACCCTTTCCCTAACAAACATGCTTATTTTAGAGGACTTAAAAGTCTCGCAAGAAAAGCTGTTTTCGTCACCAGCTTGACCAATGTTTGTTAGTAAAGTGAAGTTGAGTTGAGCCTGTCCTGAAAAAAGTTCCCAGTGAGAAATGGGATTATTAACAGGCTTGGTCAGTGTTGCAGTTTTTGCCTCTCGTTTGCTTGTTTGCTTTTGGAAGAAAACAAGAACACAGATGTTCTCAATGAAGCGAGCGTTGTAAAAGGAAGAAGTCATTTCTGTAAAAACTGTCAACTTTTAATGCAAAACCTCACACCTTTTTGCTGAAACCGAATGCTTTTCCAGCAAAACCTGTTGGTTTGGGAGTGTGATTTTGTTATGTTTGTGCTACTAGGTTAGCATTTTCCTTGCATAATGTAGAAGCAAATTATTCTTTCTGATCGCATTCAGATTGCCTTTGGAGGAAAGGGCTGCAGTTACAGAGACCGCGCCTCCCATGCACAGCCTGTCCACACTGAACAGAGGATAGGAATAACGAAAAAGGCAGCAGAAAAATCACAGTGAGGAAATGACGATGGCTTTTCCTACCTCCGTATGTCAAAAATGTGACTAGTTAGCCTTCTACTTCTTCGCTGGCTTTGCATCCTGGTAAATTGGAAGTGGTAAACTGCTAACGTAGCCATGACCTGAGCTGAGACAACTCCTAAGCATAGTATTATTCCACCTAATGACAAGAGAAATCACAGTGCGGTGATCCTGTTGGATGCGCTCTTTCCAGTACCTCCAGTCAACTCCATAAATGACCTGCCTGATTCAAGACTCCCTGCAGAAGCAATCAGAGATAAGCGCCCCTAGATGACGATTCACCCATCTGCCTCGCTCGCAGACTGGACCCGGTCTCCCCAGCCCGCCGGTACACAAGTGCCATCCCTGCAGCATCACAGTACGGCGCGCACGAGCACTGCGCTTACAGATGTGAGTGGGAAAGTTTGAGCCTGGCATGATGCCAATGCCTTTTTCAGTAGAAAAAATGGAACATCCATCTGGGGTGTTGGCAGGAGTCCTCTGGAGAAACCACAACTCCCTTTTAAGTAAAATGGCTGTGGCAGGGGACAGGATATATGGAGAACATCTCTTTTATTTTCAGGCAGACAGTTGAAGCCCATCATGACTTGTTCGAACTTCTCACATCAGAACAGACACATGCTACGGGGTTTGGTTTTTTTTTTTTTTTGATGGCCTGGATGTAGTCCAGAAGCCCTCACACCTTCCCATGCTGAATCCAGCCCATCCACTGCCTCTCCCTTCCTTCTGACTCTCTTAAAATTTATTCTCCTATTTCCTGCCTGAGCAGAAAAAGCAAAAGAGAAACTTGCTGATTGATTTCACTCTCGGAAAGTCCTTGTCATCTTGTTTGATGACTTCATTGCCAAAATGAAATAGGCACGGGAGAAGCAATGTTTTCAAAACAATTTGGAGCAAGAGGAGGAAGGTAGTAGGAGGGGAGCCATGGGAAGTTGATGGCCTTTATTCTTCAATTCCCATGTTGCGTCTGGCTTGCTGCAGGCTATAGAGAGAAAGCAAAATTGTTATGATTCTTATTAGCTTTTATTTTATAAAGCCTGAACTACACTCTGTAGGGGTTTCAAACCGAAGCTGCAAATCATACGCCCGCCTGCCTGCCTGCCTGCCTGCCTGCCTGCCTGGCCACCTTATCTTTACATTAATGTACTACCTGTCGGCGGGGAAGAAAACTCCTGTCTTTTTGCCAGGCGCAAGTAAGGAGGCTAGTTAAATGACAAAATCTGCCTTGGTGTACCGGAGTCCTTTTTTCCTGTATTTCGGAAATACACCTGACACACATCAGAAATGACTGTTGTACGCCATTCGCCAACCGCCAAGAACAAAGGCAGTGGTCCCAGCTTGGTTTCCCTGGAATAACAACCAAGTTCATAATAAAATACAGCACGAGACCGAGAGCTGTAAAGGAGCCTGCAAGGAACTGCTGATAAAAGTAAGTGGCAGAGAAGTATGTGAACCTTGCCTCACCGTGCAATCCTGCCCCTGCATCTCCTCCTACTCTTTCTCACATGCTGATATCAAGAGCTTCATCAAGACCAAAGTATCTTGAGGAAATGTGGGTTTCGGCAATGCTGGCAAAACCCCAGCACGGTTCTCGTAGGACTGGTCCCCACTGCCCTGTCTGTCTGCCTCCTCCACAGCCCCTTCTCACACTAACGGTGAGCCCCAGAGGTACCAACAGCATTCCCCAATCCTCCCGCTTCTGATCGGTGTCCATGCGGGGCAGCTTTTCTTTCCTTTCAGGCTGACCCGGAAAATAAAAGGGTCAGCTATAGCACTTGGAATATTTCAGTGTTTGCACCAGCAATTTCTGTGCTGAATATTCCTTGGCAGTGAGTCTTTTCCTTCAGCGCTGCTCCATGCACCAGTCACATGAGCTTCAATCCTCCAAATACTCTCTCGCAACTACGTTACTTGGTGGATGAATAATAAAACTAATGGACTGCATCATTTATTACTTGTGCTGCAGCATGCTGGGAGGCAACAAATGACGTTGAGCACCAAGAGAGACATGGGCCCCAAAGATCTTGCAGACTAATTAGGTAAGACAGACACAGGGTAGGAGCGGGAACAAAGACCAAAAAAAAGGCAATCTTTTGTTCAGCACTAATCTCCAAGCTGACAACAATTTTTTTTTTTTGGTCAGCGTAGGTGAATGGGACAAAGGAATACAGGAGAGATTTGCAGTTAACGGGAGATGCCTAGTTGAGGTGCAGGCAACAACTTCTTCCCTCTCTAAAGAGCTGTCTCCACGACTATGACTTTTGGAAAGCAACAGGCCTTTCATGACCTACATACAGAATTAGGAAAGCACTTGGACCTGCGTTTCACCTCTCTGCCATTGCTGGGATCCCACTTACACTGATGCTTGATGCTTCTGAAAATCTCTTCCTCCTCCCCCCAGAGAACTGGCACAGAACCCAAATCCCTGCATTTTACTTGTGCACAACATAAGGCTAGGAAAATAGTCCTTATCCTAACCAAAACAGTAAGGAGCTCAGCATGATCTACACATATTAGAATGCTCTGCTTCCTTTTCAGACAAGAAAAAAAAAAGGCTCAAGAAGACACACTTCTTAATATACATTATTGCTCAGAAGATTTAAGGAAGATTATGCTAATCGTCACTACAAGCATAATTTTTGTTCCTCCTACTGTGTTTGCCCTGCAAATTTCAATATGCCCCCAGATGCATTCCTGGCTAGCGTCCTCACCTGTTTTCATGATTATTTGGATTGTGGCAAAAGAGTTAAATACTTTTTTTCGAGGAGTATTCTGGCGGTTTGATTATAAACAAGGTACCAAGAAAATAGCAGGGCTTAGACACCACGTATAGATGATAAAAGGGGAGAATTTCTTTCACAGAAGGAAATGCAGCAAGATTTCTCATCACAGTGGCCATTCTGTTGGCTCTTCTCTCCCGAGTACGGCTCCTGGGAGCCTGCCAAAAGGTAATGTTTCAGGGGTTGCAAGAGGAAGGAAAGCCCTGAGAAACCAATAGCACCACATTTCTATGCAACAGCACTAGAAGAGGCATCGATCTACGTGCTGGTGCTTAGGAACGCTAGAGAAGGCCACCTCATGCTGGTGCTTAGGAACGCTAGAGAAGTCCACCTCGGCATGGTGAGCTGTGCCCCGATGGGTAAGAGGAGAGAGGGACCACACTACACCTTAATGGACAACTCCACCATCCATGGAAAGTAAGAGGGAGCTCAGTCCTTTTATAAAGGGGTCTGATTTGCATGGGAGTACTGGAGCTACACCAATTTCATGGGTAACGATGAAAAGCAGAGATCTCTGCCCTGCACCAAAAAAAAAGGGAGCTTGCAAGAAAATCCTCAGAAGACATGGGTCCTTTCTTCCTGAAAAAGGCCTCAAAGATCGCTGTGCGACCCCTACCCTGAGTTGCTTTCTGGAGAAAGCTCAAAGCTCCTCCAAGTGGGAGGCAGCATTTCAAGCAGTCCTGATTCTTTCGGGGGTTTCTTTCCGCCCAGATTTGGAGACTTAGTGCCGAGTATCCCAGCTGCTACTCCCTAAGTGCCAGGCATGTGGAGGAGAGGGCAGGGAACGCTGCTCCCAGCACCAGCACCGTGACTTTCCCACCTAGAGCCAGGGACCGAGCTCAGGGTGTGGTGAGCCACAGCACTGCAAATACAGATCTCAGCCCTTTTGCCAGCCTGGCTTCTTGACAAAAGCTAACGGGCCTAAAACAGCGGTTTTACAGATGTGGCATTAGCAACATGAGAGGTCTGGTTACCGTGTACTCGTGTCAAACGCCCAGATACAGGGAAATGCATCATTAACCAAGTATACAACATCAAAGCCAGACTCGGCTCTTTCAGAGCATTACAATATCCTTTCTTTATCTGCTGCTGTCGCAATGGGACTAGAACTCACGTCTCTCTGTAGAAGTTGCCTGGCTTATTGCTGATCTATCTATCCCGCACCAACAAAACGACAAAAATCATGCCGCTGTAATCCCCCGATTCCATTTTTGCTCAGACGTGCAGAGAGCACAAAATGAAACTTTGGCATATTGATGCCAGTGTTTCAGTTTCAATGGCTCTGCAAGGTTCAAAGCTGCTTCCTATTAGGCTTGGAGATTTCCAGTTCTGAGCATGAACTGACAACTCCAAGTCTCTCACTCTTTTTCTTTTTTAATTAAATAATTAATAAGCCTCTAGCCCACGAGTCCCGCGTGATCAGCAGGAGGCCGTTGTGTTAGTTCCATGACAGACAGAAATTTTAAGAATAACAAACGCACATCCCTCTTAAAGAAAGTTGCCGAAAGGATTTTGCAAGCCATCTCATTGCAGAGTGAGGGCTCTGTTCGCTTTTTCATTAATTGGCCTTGTGTAGAGATGTTCAGCTCTGCATGCGCAAGCAAGCACTATCCGTTCCTGTTTCTGGCACTAACACCTGTGTGCCCAAGCGTTCCTGTTTGGAAAAGGCCACAAGCAAGTGCTTGCAAGTACGATACTAACCACTTGTAACAGGAGAACAGGTTGAGTCCTTGGAGGACTGAACAGAGAAAAAAGTGCAGGATGGAAACTGGTCCAGAAAATTTACAGATGAAAAAGATGGGTAAACGCTGCAACACTGCCATCTAAAAACGTGTGGTCCAGCTGCTCGGGCCTGGGAGCTAGGGGGCCTTCTTCGCTTTTCATTTAAGTCAGGCCAGATTATTATAATGACCTCTTGGCCTTATCAGCTAAGGCTCTAGGAACGCATTAGGGAGGTTTTAATGCATGGACTTAAGCAGACATATGCGAAGAGGTACGATAAGATATAGCCAATCTTATTACGAAAGAAAAGGAATTCCCCAGGGAAATGCCGATATTGTTTTTTTAAAAAAGCTTACGGACGACGATGATGATGGCGGTCAGATGAATAATTATTTTTTTGGATGCTATTTTCGTACAGTGCACTGGAACACCGCGGACAGCTAACCTAGCACTGAAATGCCTTATTTATTTGCCATAATTTAATACCAGTTTCCAAGAGATCTGATTTTTCATGGCACTTGATATTCTGGCACAAGAGCTGGACTGGCGAGGTCTGATGCAAAGGCAATGAAAAATGTGAGAGAACTCCATAAAGTGAAGCAGTCAGCTTTAAGGTTCAGCTGGATGAACTCTTGCTGAGGATTTATGCGGTGGGATGCAGAGCTACGATTGCCTTCGAAATCATTATGAAAGTCACATAGAAAATGGGAATGGACTCCAGCTTGCACGATGGCAGGGCAAGATTCAAAATAGGTTTGTCTTTTGCAGCTTGCTCTGGCCTGCTTGCTCTGGACCCACCCAGATTCAAAAGACACTTTGGAGAATAAATCCCATTGACTTGCAGTGAGAATTTGCTTCTTTGCTATTTATACGTTTTAGAGAAATCCCGCTCCTGGCCTTCAGATTCCTGAAACCTACTGAATATAAGACAGGGAGAAAAGGGCTTTCTTTGGTCAGAAAGAGAGCAGGTAAGGTCCTGTTCTTTATTTAAAAAAAAAGAAAAGAAAAGAAAAAAAAAGATCAGCTGGCCTTCCAGGTATAAAAAAGTTTAGTACTAAAGAAAATGCTTGCAAGCTGTCTGTGGGCAAAAAGCTGTCATCCTTCTTGCCCTTAATTCCTTTAGGGCTCCTTGCAAAATTAGATCCTGCTTGATGCTGGGAGGACATGTCTCAGGACCAGCTTCTCTTGCAGTGCGTTTGGCATTAGCAAAAAAATAAGTAGACATGAGTAAAACCAAACTTTCCATGTTATATTTACCATGGCAGAGGGCAAGAGAAAGTTCTCACTAGAAGAAACACCTTCTAAATAAGCTAGCCCATGAACTCATGCAAAAGCCTAGAGTCTTGATCTGTGCTTTCAAACCAGTTACTTGGGAGAAAGGAGAGGATAAAAACTTGAATTTTTATGAGAAAATGCAAAGTCACAACATTACCTAATCCCCGTCATTTCATGTAACAGCATTTTATTGGTAGGCTGCAAAATACCACTGTGTGAGAAACACTAAAGCTAATGAGCTTACCCTTCCCATTTTCAACCAAGCATATATATATGTGTGTGTGTGTGTGTGTGTGTGTGTGTGTGTGTGTGTGTATGTGTATATATATATATATATATATTCATTGGAATGAGGTGATAACTTGGAAAAAACTGTTCGGGGTTACTAAATAAGTTTTATCAGAATAACAAGCGTTTACTGATTTACAGATCCGTGAATGATGATAAAAAGGTATCCTGAAAGCCCTTGCTACACAGCCACTGATTTATACGAGTGTCCCAGAACGCTTAGGTTCAGCAGTCAAAAAAAGGCAGCATGTCCTTTGCTTGGGAAGGCAGTTGTTAAATGTTACCCATAATCAGGTCTGCACTGAGTTTCCAATGAGCAAGGGATCTTTTTTGTTGAAACAGTGGAAAATCTATGCAGCTAGCATCTTGCCCCAGCAGCTCCTTGTTTGGGGCTTTGGCAGGGCATCAGGGACAGAGCTGTGTCCAGGAGGCCAGAGGACCGTGAGGCTAGGCAGACCGGACTTGCTGGCCGTAGACAGGGAAGGGGTCAGTGGAAGAGAGATGCTTCTAGTTAAAGCTGATGGAGAATTCCCCCGTTAGATCACTTTTCACCGGAGACTGCCAGTTCACCAAAATGTAAATTTTCCAGTCAGCCACTGTTAAGTTGCAACGACATTTCACAAGAGAGGTGGGGGCTGAGTAGGACAGGATTTTGTCAGAAACAGGCAGTTCCTACTTAGGTTTGAAACTGTCTTTTAATCTTGCGTTCTATTATCAATCACGTAAGCCATTTTTAGAAGCTCGCACTCGGAGAGTGCCTGCCAAATTGGTTCCAATCTGACTTTAAAGCTGCTTTCATGGGAAGATCTGGAAGAATCTGCATCTGTTGTAGCCCCCAAACTGGGCAACTACAGCAAGTGGAGCTCTGATAGGTACCTTTGGCCAAAATAAGAAAAAAAAAAAAAAATCTAGGTTGAGCCTAGGAAGTGGGTACAAGGGATGTGAACCTGATGTGGAGAGGCTTGTGCAGAGGAAGGAAGGAGAAGAAACAGGAGCAGAGGAAGATGATGCTGATGATTTTTAACTGGGCATCAATGTTCAAGGGTCAGATACCTTCCCATCGCTTTTGGAGCAGTAGAAAGACATGGCTGTTTGGAAAAACTCTGCCAGGAACATATGCATTAATTCTGCTTTTGGAGGGATGCATCCTCCCAACACTCCCTGCCTATTCCTGTATCCCTTCGATCCTTCCCCTCCGCACACGGATTTTGCCTGGGGAGTTTTGCGTTGCAAGAGCTGGATGGCACGAGCCCTTGGGGGAGAGAAAGGGAAGTTATTAAAGCCTCTTGTCTCCATCTGCCCTGCACAATGCACTTGTCATTACACTGGAAATATAAGCCACTCCAGTTAATGCTTAGGATTAGATTGTAAAGAAAGAAAACAAAAGGGGAGCAGCCGCCTGGGTTAGGAGCACTTTGAGCTGGGGTTGTGTCGCATCCCTGCTTCTCGCCAGGTGTTTTGTTGAGTTCTAGTAAAACCTCCAAATCCATTATCTTCCCCGCATTCTCTTTTCTTCTTCCCCTTGCCCCCCAGCTTCTCGATTCGCTGCGCAGCATAAAATTAATTTGCTTTATTTCAGCCCAGGCGATAGCCGCCTATCTTCTCTGACTCCCTGTCGGCGAGGAAACGAATTTCCTCCTTAAGCGCTTTCCACTTGACCTGCTCTTTTCTCCGCTGAGAAAATTGAGGTCAGGGAGCCGATGTTGCACGGTGGCAGCCGTTCTCCGAGAGCCCCGGGTGCAACCTGTGGCGGCTGCAGGCCCAGCGTCCCTACACCACTGCCGCCGCCGCCGCTAGCAGCTCACAGCTCTCCCGGCCAGGGCTAACGTCTGCTCCTTGCTCCCAGAAGACTCGGGCAGATTTAGGAATGGCTTGGCTGCATTTCCCACTTGGTCCAATTATTTTTCCAGCCTCTTCTATGCTGTTGGAGAGGTTTTAGCTGATGAGCCCTATAAATAAAAATCGAGAGCTGTGGTAGAGGCACTGAAGGTGTCAGAGAGAGAGTCGGGAGCAGAGTTATTAACTCCAGCTGTCCATTTAATGCGCATATGGAGCACATTGGGCTACACTAATTTGGCAATGCAAGAAGGGGATTTGCTTCCTTGCTGCCTCCCTCCCTCCGGCCCTTGTGCTGCCCACCGAGGAGAAGACGGGAAGGGAAAGGACGGCAGCGCTCTCTCCAAAGCCGTGGCTCGGACAGACTGCTCTCCACGGCTCGCTGCACAACGGACTGACAGCAATTCCCTCGGCTCCAGCCTCAAACGGTTTGCTCCAGCTGGGAGCAGCCCTGGGCAGCAGAACGTCTTCTCGTGCTCCTACAGGTTCCGGCTTTAACAATTGCTCTCAGAGCATGGGGCAGGGACTTCTCTCTGAGACAGCCGGTCCTCCTTCTCCTCCGCTTGCTGTTTACCATTCCCAGAGCCGGGCAGAGGCAGGGGAGTGAAAAGTTTGAGGTCCAGGTCAGGTCTAGGGCTGAGCGGCCAAGTAGCTAGGGCTGCAGGCCATGAGAAGGAAGGTCACCCACGAGGGGAAGGGGAGGACCCACGCTTTCTAAAGAAAATTCTGCTCTGTTTCAATTTTCCCTTCCTGTGGTAGATGGGTATTAAGAGAAACCCAATTTAAATGCACAGACGTGGACAGGCTCTTCAGAACCTTCTCCCTCAAGGAGAGTATGGCATCCAGTAGCAAGGAAAGGATCCCAATCTAGCACTTTCTTTACCTGCTTCTACCTGGAAGACCCACCAACTTCACTCCATAGCCACAGGCAGTGCACCCTTGGAGAGGCAGATGGTCCCAGGCCACTGTGGGCAGTCACCATCCACTGAGATGGGCTCTAAGCACCAGCCTAGAGTTTCTCTAGCTTCTGTCATTGCTTCTGGAGCTTGCTAATCAGCAGATGCAAATTCTTCCAGCGCTGGCAGACATGATATATTAGTGCCAGCTGTATAGCTCTAATTACTGTTGGTATATTAGCTGTATCTTCACTCAGCACCCCCATTACTCCTTGATTATGATTTATTTATTTCATGGCAGTGCTTGGAGAACCAAAACAAAACCAAAGTCCCACCAGTGTAAACTCTCTGTAAGATAGGTCCACACAGAGACGGCTTCTTTTGGAGACAGACAAGACGCAGCTGCAGCTAGGGATGGCTGGTATGTCAATGGCACAGGGCGACCGGGGCATTCATGGGACAAACACGTGGCCCAGCTCTGCACCACCCCCTGCAGTCAAACTCTCTCTTGGGCAGGGCTGACATGCTCAACAGAGAAGTCCCGGGTTGCAAGCCACTGTGGGGAAGAAGAGAGTGCCAGTGCCAGCAGCCTCTGTCCTGATCCTTCTGGGACTTGTCTCAGATTTGGCTGGGATGGGCTTTGCCCATTAGCGAGCGATATTGAAAGAGAGAGAGTAGCTTTAACGTTTGAAGGTATTGCAGCATTTACGTTACATCCCTCCAAGTATGCGATGTACTACCCGTTGTAATATCCTCCTTCCCACAGTCACAGGGAATGGGATCACAGAACGGGACCTAGATTGCACTGAGCGAGCGAGTGTCATCCCTTAACCATACCCATTACGCCACACAGCCACCCCGACCAGGACACCACTTCTAGACTGATGCATGTAAGGAAATAACTGGACACAGTAATTTCGGCAGAAGAGAACATGTGTAACTGCAGTGCACCTGTGTGAAACACTCTGAAGCCAATAGAATTACTGTCCTGTCCTCAGATGATGCTGTAAACTTCATTTTACCCTACCCATATTGGGGGGGGGAGGGGAGCTGAATTGCTGAGGTATCAGGTAACTGCATTTTTTCCTTATTCCCATGCTTGGTTATTGGTTCCCAGGGAAAACTTCCTGCCTTGCCAGTACCTGGAGTAAGACGGAGCGAATAATTTACAAGAAACCATTTACTTGATAAATTTAGTCTCTCCTTCTGCTCCTGGAATGTGCATGAACTAATTGTGGTTTCTTTTTGTTGAAAATTATTCAACACACTGGCTGGTGATTTTGAGTATTTCTTTTTCTCTGTGTGAGCTCATTTTGAGCAGACATCTGATGTCAAGACTGGATATTTACAACTGGCTGATTGTGACTTGTTCACATTGTCTTCTTTTCTCTCCTCGTAAAGAAAAACACATCTATCTAATCTATCCAGAAGTTACAGTCCAGACAAGCATCTGAAAATATATGCCAAAGAGTCCCTGTTTTAAGTATAACAAATGTCCTCAGGACACCATATTAAAAGCCTCCCCTATCACACAAAAAGGCCATCATGCCAAAGGCTAATAAAGACTGCTAAGTGGCAATTATATTACAATTACCTATCATCTCATTTTCAAAAGCACAAGCAGTTAAAAACCAGCAAATGAAAGGATAGCAGACTTCCACTTCCCATATAATGAACAAACACATTGCCCATGGCAAGTGCAAAGGAACGTATCTTTCATTATCATAAAAGTGTCTTAACCTTGACCAATGGATTGCTGCTCAGTTGCTTTGCTTCTTGCTTTGATTTCAGTTGCTCCAAAACTCAAATGTTTTGTTTTCAAGCTCTTTGATTAACACAAAATATTACAAAATTATATATTTCTTACTCAATGGAAGCACAAAAGCTTTTTGTGTTTTTTCAGGTCACTGTGGCTTATGCAATTTAGAGTAGAAAACGACTGGCAGAAATTCACGGTTGCATTATTAATGCACAAACGCGAGCATCTGAAGTTAATATATTCCGCTAATGTGGGCTATATAATATATTAAGTCAGGTAAAGAGTGCTATGTAAGAAAGATTTGTGGTGTGCGGCATTTTGAGATTACTGATTTAAACATAATGGCTATTTTGGTCAATGTTTATAGAATTTTAATAGAATGCCCGTCATCTTAGAGCTGTCTGAAGGTGTAGAAAATGTTGATACCGTGAAGCTGTGTTCCGTACCAAAATGAAATAAACTGTTGCAATATTAACCCTTTTTGCAAAATGGAAACCCCAGCAAAATTCAAAAACGTAATATGCTGGCTGGCATTTGGTCAAAGCAACAGGAGTTTCTTGGTCTTCAAATGACACGAGTCAAGTGGCAGTTCTGAGTGAGCGCAGTCCATAGGCAGATCTTCAATACACAAGGAAGAGTATCAACTATTTGTGCCTTAAGACCTTGTTTTGGCTTTTTCTCTAGATAACAATAAAACTGAGCATATTTTACAAAGGGGAAAAAGCTACCTCCTAGGTTCAAAAAGCATGAATAGGCAGATGTATTTCAAGGACCCTCTAGTTGCCCTGAATACTTTGTGTTGCAGCTTCCATTTTACTTGTCACAAAAGGAGAGGATATTCGCTTGGCACAAACTAAATGAAAAAAATAATGGGCTATTTGGAGAAACCTATTCTTCAATTTTATACTCCTTGCTGATTTATTAGAAAAAAATTCACCTCTAAAAAAATCATTCTAGGGTAGATTTGAAAACCCTCTGGGCTTTCCGAACAATTGAAGTGTTCACCTGAACGCTGTGTTTTATTCTATGCTGAATTTCCCAGGGTGAGGTTTGAAGTGTAGAGCCCAATAACCCACAGCAGTATTCCAAAGCCAAGCAATTAGTGAGAGGCAGATGGATGTGCACAGAAAAGGATCTTCAGGTTCAGCTTTAACAGCTAGCACTGAAATACATGGCTCCCCTTCCCCTCCCGTGCAGTAATGCTGTTAGTGGTAAATGAGAGGAGCTTAAGTTCAAGCATTGTCCTCTTAGATCCTCTGCTGGCACAAACTGACACAGCCCCACTGAGGTCAAGAGAGTGACACGCCTGAAAGTCTCTGCCGAAAGCATCTCTGAAAAAAAGCATCAAAGCATAGCACTAAATTTAGGAGTCCTTCTAACAAAGGGAAACTGATTGCGGACTGCCCTTCTGCCACAGGAATCTTCCTCCGAGTGCTGCCCGAGGTTCATTAGTAGAGCAGAGGACTACAGAACATGTAAAAAGGGAAAGAGTAACCCAGACCCATCGTCATACCTCCAGGTGACTGAGATTGGCACTGTGCAAATAACAGATTCATTCTGCAGTAAATCTGGTGTTGAAATAAGTGTGATCTTGTTTTTGCATGCTGCCGTCTTGCTGAAATGCACAGAAAAAGACAGTACAATACAAGAAGTTGGACAACATTCAGTAGTATGAGTACAGACAGAGTCACCATGAGTAGTTAAGGACCTACCTCCATGAGTAAAGATACATATGACATGCCTATACAGCTCCCGAAACGGAAGATTTGGCTGTAGAGTTCTATCACATCTAACTCAGGATGGGATCAGATGTCTCTGGAATTGCAGGTCTCCCACTGCTGATGGTACACATATCTCACATAATCAGCTTGAGGCAGATGCCTAACTTTTAGTAAGGTGAGCTGTATTCAGCGAAATGAGTTGTGCCCTTAGTGTCTAACAAATTTCTGGTGATTTGAATACATTTTATGACTTATTTCTCAAGCTTTACAGGTGGCTGAATAACAACTGGTAATTCATGTTTGGGAGATTTGTGTGTTTATGTATTTCTGATTAAATTATCCTCAAATAAGCAGATTTATGCAGCGCGTCTCCCAGACATGCTCTACCATCCTGCCCTATGGCTGTGAAGTCCTGTCCTGTGGCCATGATGGCAATGAGCCACTGGTCCAAGAATGCCCTGCAGGCCCCATGTTATGAAGCTGACACCTCCTCTGAGGGAAAGAGGGGAACAGAGGGTGTCTTCCTCTCAAGAAATGTGATTCTGCTGGCCCCTTACCCTGTCCCTTCACTTTTGGAAGCCCAATTCTGCTGATGGAACAGGAGTAGCTGCCTGAGCTATTTCTATACTTTCCACCCAAGCATCAGAAGAGAGCCCTCTGCAGGCCCCGTTAACAGGAAGGAAAAGATGCTGAGCTTCTCTCTCATGAGCAACATCCGCCAACAGCTTGCAGAAGCACTGGGCTAACATTTTACACATTCTTCACTCCTTCAGCAGGTGGCTGCAGCTAATCCAGGCCAGCATTCACACTCCTCAGAAATAACAAGCTGCATAGGAGAGTTTAGCTGAAGAAACTCAGTTTTGTGCTAGGCTACATCCATATAATGCCACTGCATGGAAATGTGCCATTTTGTACACCTAGAAAATGAGACACGATTTATTTAGCTGTCTGTTCTCCTTCATTTCATAAGCCTGCAGATAAACGGAAGAACTTGAACAATATGGTGCATGACCTGGTAGGAGAGGAGTCCTGTATGGTCCTGACATCTGCTACCGTTGGGAGACAATTGCAGGCAACTGAAACTCTTTCAGTCACTCGCTCAGATAATTGCTTTTCTCCTCCAAATCATTTCTTAAGCAGCCATGGACATGATGTGTTTTGTTATGTACCTGGTGAACGGCGTAGATCTTGCTGGCATGTCAGCTACATTTCTCAGAATGGACAAGGGGACCCACAGAGAGTGGGAAGGCCATCATCTAAGAAGCATGATTCACCACCATCTTGGCAGAGACCCACAGTCACTTGAGACCGCTCCAGAGCTAGTGGCTGGGGGACCCAACCTCGGGGTGAGTTGAACTACCTCAGCTCACCACCGGTCAGGTGATCAACTGAACCACCTGCCAAAGCTCGGTGCTAGCGGCTTAGCCGTGAGGTCCACCAAGCACAAGCTTTGCTGGCTTCCCAGCAGTGTTTGCAGAGGATCATTGGCAGCCCATGCACAGAGCTTCTGTATCTGTTCAAAGCATGTGTGCCTCCCAGGACGTGGCAGAACATGGAGTCAGGCTATCAACCGACTAGCCATGTCCCAGGAACCTGTCCACTGAACACTAGACCTGACTGCCAGTCCTAAGCACAAATCCAACACGATGTTCTTCCTGGCTGTTGCAAGTTCCGCTCAATTCAAAAGCCCTCCTGGCTTACGACCACGAATGCTGCAATTCTTGAGCGCCAGAAGTACCAAGTGTCTTCTGTCTATAGTGCAAGGTTTGCTTATTTTTCAAAGATGTTTGTAACAGCTGTGACCCCTTCCACTCTAGTTAGGGTCTTGTCAGCAGAGTTGCAACTGCTGGGAAATGCCTCTGAGTCTGCTCACAACAGGACTTTCAGGAGTCACACTGTTTCCAGCAGATAAGTCACTGCAATACTGAGTGGCAGAATTTGCAAGCACGTGGCTCGGCTGAGGAGATCTCTCCCAATAGCAGGGCTATCAGGCAGCTAGTTATGTGCTCAAGTAATACCACTTACTAGAGAAGGCTTGAGCTGGATCAGTTTTGGTTTTCATTTTGGATTTGCAAGCTGTAAAGTAAACTGGGCCTAGTTTGGTGTTGGATTTACAGCTGATGTAGACGATCTTCCCTAGTCACTTCCCTAGGTGCTAGGAAGGACTGTCAAAAACAGTAACTGCATGAGTGCAAGGAAAAAACATCGAAAGTATGAACTCAAAGAAGAAGGAGAAATAGCAATCTAGGATCAGCTGTTTGGATCCTGATGCTCAGAAAGAGCTCCAGCCAACCCCACCATCCTCAGAACCCCGAAAAGTGACCCAAGAGAATTTGGTTAATAGGTCACATCAAACTGTGGCCTTCTTTCTTTGAGATGCCCTCTGAAGGGTGTGCTGTCTTGGAGCTAGTCCTGACAGTCCATGATTGCAGACAGAGTACTCATTCACAGATGAGCTAATCTGTCACAGCATGGACATGTTTACGAGCAGCTGACAGCCCACTCTGGGAGGTGATTGATACTGATTTGAATTGTTATGCAAATATACTTCTGCTAGGCTCTTTGCTACAAATTCTCTCAGCTTGTGATAGTGGTCATTTGCCATGCTTCAAAGGCTCGATTGCTCTTTTTCTTCTTCCCCCCCTTTTTTTTTTTAAATAAGGAACAGGTGAGTTGGACTCTGTGGCCTTAAACACGATGTCCTCACATAGAGTAAATAACGTGACAAACCCTGAGGATGGATGTTTGTCAGTGCCGAACAACAGAGATGTCTCTGTTACAGTCTCTTTTTTCGCCTTGTACAGACAGTCCTTTGCCAGTACGTGTGACCCTCTGTCGACAGATAAAATTTTCAAAGGTACTTACAAGGACCTAAGTCCCACCTTCGAAAAGAAAATCGGGTTTCTTGCAAATACAGGTTTGCTGCAAAATGGCACAATAGAAAAAAAAAAAAAAAGTGATGAAAGCCAGACCTCAATCCCTAAAAACTCATCCTGGGGCAGAGCTTGGAGACAGGCAATTTGAAGGAAGAGAGAAATTGGGAACAACTCAAGTCTAGATATTAGACAGCAGGCTGTCATGATTCTGTTTGTCCTCATAACTCACGGGAGAATCCTTGCACTGTACCAAAATGTGATGTTCCGGTCTCCTCACCAGTCACCTGATCCCACACAGAAATGAAAAACTGTACTAAAGAAAATGGGAGACACACCTGCAACACTCTTGTGTTTCCCTGTCCAGGACTGCTTTGGAGTGCACAAAACCACTTTGATCTGGAATGAAGGGTTTTGTTTGCATTCAGGAGGAACTTTTTAATTTAAACCTAACTTTTGAATTAGAAGGGAGAATAATGCCTTCAGATTTCAGTTAAATGACTAGGCTCAATTTGGACTTACTTCCTAAACATTTGGCTCTATGTGTTTTTTTCTTTCTGTTTTCTCAGTTTGAACCCTTCATCCAAACATCCATGCTCAAGCTATCAAGCTTCTTGGTGCCCGGCAAGAGATGTGTGTGATAAGCGGATCCAGTATAGAAGAGAAACCTCAGAGAAATCTGTAGGAAATCAGAGAAGCCCCAAACCTAGCACTTGACCTGCTAGTTTTATTAAACTAAAATTGATCCTGAGCCTTAATTTTGAAGTTTTGCTGAACATGAGCAAAAATTGAGTTATTTTTCTTACTTTTCTTACTTTACCTACTTTACTTCATCCTAGCTAGTGCCAAAGACTCAGTCAAAAGGAGCAGTTTGCCTCCTGGGAACTACAGTCTCTAGAAAGTAAAATCCTGTTCCTGAGAGCAACTACAACCAGAGACAAAAAGACTCTCCAAAGGACCTGAGTGCTTTATGATGACTGTGGATTATCCTGCTCAGAGAATAAGTCTCTTCTTAAACTTCATTATTTTTTGGTGACCCAATACCTTGCACCACAGTCTTCCAAAACATGATCTGATCGTGGCTCTCCATTCCCCTCATTCACAAACTCCCTCTGTTATTTCGAGTAAGCTTCTCTGGTCTTGACTAACCAAAACAATTGTCAAGAGCAAATCTCATGGCATGTGCTGCTGTGCTCAGAGAGGGCTTGGTCAGCTCCCTCTTGCAATCAACTACCAGGTCTCCTTGCGGACTTTGCCTGATGGCTAACAGATTAAGAGACACATCAGCGGGATTTCCGAAGTGTGGCCTAGAGAGAACCATACTTTGTCACCAAGAGAATGACTCTCCAAAATGGCAGGGTGGACCTTTGACCATGATGTGTCGAAGCAACTAACTCTCCTTAACTCTCTCTACTTGAGCTGAAATCCTAGAGTGTCAATCTGCCCCTCCCCAGGGCTTGCACATTCATTGACACATCAGCCAGATCTCTCCCACTCGGCCTGTCAATTTTTAATTGCTCTTCTCTTCAGCCTCTCAGTGATCCCTGCCATGCTGTGCAAACTCATCCGTGTCTTGAGCTGTCTGCAAATACTATGGCAGGCCTTTATAGTTGAGGTGCATGAGCAGAATACAGGGCATTAATGAGAAACACCAGCACCCCCTCTATCAGTCCTTTGGCTACCATTCCCATCGATCTGCTGCTACCTCTGCTCTTTAATCAGACACCTTGTAAGGGTGGAAAGGTACATTTACTGCCACACTCTTTCTCCTCCCAGACAATCAATGGTTATTAAGTGCATCTTTCAGGTGGGTAGACAAGGAAAGAGAGAGTTTCACATTGCTCATCAACCTGAATAAACTTCATTTTCTATTAGGTCTGATAAACAAGCTAAAAAAAAAAAAAAAAAAAAAACCTACCCACTTGTACCTGACAGGCATAACCAAGGAGCTCCATCTGCATACGATATGCAGTGGTAAGTTCAGGAGCGCTTATACATATATTGCTTGTACTAAGGAGAGGCATTGCTTTGGTGCAGTCGTGCATCTATTCCCCTTCTGTCACTGCATCTACAGATACCTATGTGCAGCACTATTGCTCACGTCGGGGAGCGCAGGGTATTGCCTTGCTAAGAAATGATGGGGATGCCAGAGTGTTGACAGCCTTCCCAAAGGGCTTTTCATTTTCTCCGCTGTGGAAAAAATGTGCGGGGTGCCGATCCGTTGCTGTAGGGCTTGGAAAAGGCATTCCAGGCTGAACTCTGCCAAAGAATAAATGAGGGATAGGTGCCTTCAAGTGGTGAGCCAAAACCCCAAAAAGCCCTGCAGGCAGCAAAGTCTCCCAGTACTCACCAGCTGCAACATTAGATGTTTAGAAGGAGGTCTGAACCCTCATCCTGCTTGCAGCAGGGAAGTGAATGTGGGCTGACTCCATTAGGTGACTCCATTCAGAACCCAAGGTCTCCTCTTGGGAATGGGTGCCTTGTTATTTTAAGAAACATCTAGGGTTGTTACATGACCTGGTTAGCAGGTCAATTAGTCAGCTGTTACATGACCTAGCACCTGGTTAAAACATTTGCACAACCAAGTGGGGCAACACATCCATGTCCATCCTCACCCCAGAGGGAGTGAGAAGGGATTTAAGGTCCAGGGAGCGTGCCCCAATGCTAGATTGAGCCCAAGCAGATGGAAATTCAGTAGGCAAGCGCAGTAACAAGAGCAGAGATTTAAGGCTGTCAGGAGATAAATCAAGGTGCTGAGTGCATGAGAAAACAATTTCCTTTCACGTGTGTATCACAGCTTCCCACAGAACAAGTGCATTTCGACAACTTGGTTCCTGATTCACCACGCCTATCCATGGGGGCATGAAACAAATATGAGCTTTTTCTGAACGGGAAATTTCAAATGCTCCATTATATGCCCAGCTACTCATGTATTTCTACTGCCTCTTGACTTGTAGGCAAGCCTTCGACTCTGAAAGAGAATTTTCAGAAAAATCAATAATGTCCCTTAATCGCTGTCGTAATAACTCACACCTTAAAGTACAGGCAGCGTCTTAAGTTCAATCTAACCAAAAAAATCAAATTTTGCAAAAACCAGTGGATCACTCATGCTTTCTGATGCTTTCTGTGATATAGGAGGGTGTTGCATTAGGATAATGCAAATTCCAAAGAATATCAAAGTTTTGGTGGAGTAAGAGGAGATATTCCAAACCACTGCTGTCAAAATTAAAAATGCAACATTAATAAAGTCACCTTGGTCAGAATATTGCCTGAATGTGGATCCTCTGGTAGGAAACCCATCTCTCCACCTGAGAGCTCTGCCATAGCAAGGCAGGGGAAATAGACTGCCCATTCTGGGAGTGCCAGGTGGGACAAAATAAAGGAATAAGCAGAAATGATAAGTATAAAATCCAGTCAATGGCCTGTTCCCCCAACACTGTATATATGGGCTACTTCCCAAGTGCTAGATTTGCAATCCAGTTATAAGTACAAAAAAAGACACTAAACATTGTTAGAAAATTCATCATTTATACTAGTTTCAGTTAGCTGTAATGAAGATGCAGGACCTTTCAGTTCAATTCAATCAGACCCATTCACAAGCCACCTTATGATCCATTAGTTCAATCCCTCCAAATTTGATTGTGGTGTGTTTTGATTCAAATCAATTGTTTTCAACTCTTCTCCATTGATTTCCATGGACTCGCATTACTCTACTGAGACTTCAGTTAAACTTGGGGAGTGTGCTGCTGTGAGCACGGAGCAGGGGCAGCCTGTGGGCTGAAACAGCACTCCCTGGTCCAAAAGAAAATAAGGAGCATCTCTAAGAAAAGACTGGGGAGTGCCACTGCTGGGGAGGAAGAAGAAAATGGAAGGAAACTTTAGGAGATAGAGTTCGTGTCCTGGTAAATCCAGCTGCGTTTGAGCTGTGAGCACATTTGAATGGATGAGTAGCACATGGACTGCTGGCTTATAAAGGAGAAGGAACTGATTTCCCAAAAGGAGATCTCACAAAGGAGACTGGTTCACTCCCTCCTCCTCCTTCCGACACTTTCTACAATCTAATCGACGGGGCCTATTTCCTCCTGAAAACCTCTTGAGTTGGTCTAAATCATGCAGAACTGACATCTGCCCTAGCAGGAAGAGAGCGCGTGCTTCTCCTTGAGCTTTGTCACAAAATAAGGTCAGTGAAATGAATCCAAAGAGCATCTTTCAAATGCAGTGAAAGAGTTTCCATCAAAACCCCAGACCTGCATTTTTTGCCAGGAAGGAAATTAGAAATGTAAGCACGGGTCTGTAGTAAGATTGCTGCAAATCTCAGGTTGAGGCAAAAGCAAAATTGGCTAGCCATCTTTTTCTGGCAAAGATGAAAATGTCGACAACCTGGATGTTAGTCACGTCAAAGACGTTGCTTAAGCTGAAGTTACTACACTGGCATTCCCAGTTATTCCGCTGGAATGGGTTACTCCAAAAACTTCACACTTTACAATCATTTCAAAACAAGGCTGCAAGCACTGCAAAATATGATCTGTTCTACTCAAGGGTAACTGGGCTTCCAATAGTTGATTCGGGGTATGCGATAGGGGGAAAAAGAACTAGGAGATAGGAGGAAAATCTGACTAGTGGGCTGCTTAATGGAGTGAGAATGAATCGGACAGCACTCCTGCTAACGTGTCAGGATTATGCTTAACAGTGTGAATGACCTTGTTGAAGCTAAAAAAATGAATAAATTCACAGCTACGCATGCAAGGGAAACCAGATCGCCCCAGATACTCGCTGCAAATCCTCAGCGCTGCAGTTCTGCTGGTGCCTCCAGTGAGGTGCAATTCTCACCTGCTCCTGTTCGAGGTACAGCCCCCAAAACTGCAAAGGCCTGGAGACCTTTGAGCAGGGCACACAAAACATTTGGGCGATTGATTCTCCTTCCTGAAAGCAGAGCATGCTATGTTCTAACTTCGCCCTTGTAAGAAAACATCAAACGTAATGTAACAGTATGGAGTTACGGGATTACATGCGCGCTAAATTAAGCCTGGGAGCACGTGGTAAAGGGCTTGAGCCCGAAGCAGTTCATTTTGCTTCAGCTTTGTCCATCAATTTTATGTGTTTCATTACCAAAAATCGCAGCAAAGCAGCTATAGAGTTAGCCAAATAAATCGATTTGCTGCCTTGGGAACGCCACACATGCAGACAAGCCGTGGCCTATGCAATCCCATGACTGCCTAAAGACAAATCCCATGTTTTTTATTTGTTCAGTATGTAATTACCGTGTGTGATTATCACCATGAATTCTGATTTCACATGGTGGCTTTTTTGTAATGCCTCTCTTGGTAAGAGAAAGAGACAAACACACAAAACCGTTGAAATTGAAGGTTTGCTCTCACCTTTGAGCATAAGTTTTTGCTCCGCATACTTTTAAATTCTTTCAGCCAAAGAGTCAAAACCTATCTGTACTACTATCAGAAAGGAGGAGCATGGAAGAAAGCTTACCAAGAATGGGAGAAGATCAGCACATAAATCAACACCACGGCGGTCAATAAAAGGTAGAGTGTGGATTACCAAAAATCAAGCTGAATTAGCGCGTGGCGGTTTGCTCAGATGCAAGCTCTCGTGACTTGGGTCTGCCTACGCTTCCAGCTGTTAAAAAAACCTTCCTGTCTCAGCACTGAAAATCTTCTAGACAAACGGGTGTGAGATGGTGCCCAAGTGAGCAGTGGAGGCAGTACAAAGTGAGAACATGACGCATTGCTTGTACTGCCCTTGATGCAAGAAGCAGAGCCCTACAAACGGCCGTATTACCATTACCAGCAGGCGGTCATGCAACTTTCTGTGTCCCAAGGGGAGAAAAGCACCTTTATATATAAATCAGTAACAGGGCTTAAGGCAGAGGAGGTCAATAAAATCAGAAGGCGGGGGGGGGGGGGGGGGGGGGGGGAGCTGAGTTTTCTTCTCCTTCCCCTTCCCTCCCCTGATCTCACATTAATGATGGAAATTTCTCACCACACTGCTCTATCTCAGAGGGAGGGAAGGGCACCCTGCTGCAGTTTAGCATAAAATCCGCTTATCGGGAACAGGAGTCTGCTGCCTCTCCATCCCTTGCCCAGAGGAACTGGCGCTTGTTTGCTGTAATGCATCCAAATGCCCACACTTTTCAGGGAACGGTACAGCTTAAACAGGATTGATTTATGCCCCCTATACGGTGTTCGCCGGTGTGTCCGCACGCTCTGAATGCATTTATATACATAGTCCCTAACAAGTGCTGCAACGCACTACTTAGACTGGTGTTATTTAAAAATGACTTTTCAATGACCTATAACATGCCTGCTTTTGCTTTTGTACAACATGCAGCCGATAACAGATTTGTCAGCGAAATTGCCTTGCTATCAAAATAATAAAGCCCAACTTGCAAGGTGACATTTAGGTGGAATTCAATTCACTTCTTTGTGTTTTTCTTTCTTTTTGTTTTATGTATGATGTCTTTTTCCCTTTGATTCTCATTTTAAGGTCAGCAGAGCGGAGGAAGTAAAGCTGTTATTAAAAGGAAAAGCTTTATTTGATTTAGAGTAGACTCCAGGCTGTTAAGGAAGATTTCTGACAGTGTGACATAGGATCTTTCATTTCTTTAGGTGTATGTAGTCCAAAGGTATAGCTCTTAAAGGAACATGGCCAGTCCATTTTACTCCAGATTTTCCTCCTGCTCAAAGAGGAGTCAGATCGTGGCTCCTAATCTCTGAATTCCCAGCAGTTTTGTGTTATGACTCACCACTTCTTTGTTCACAACAGCATAAAGCAACAGTTACCAATTAATTATAGATGCGCTGGAGTCCAGACATGAGCTCACACTGTTGGCTCGGCAAACAAAGCTAATTAATAAATAATGATGATGATGATAAATAAAGATGGAAATAAACAAAGGGGATCTATAGCTGGCAAGGAGCATTGATGCTTCAGCGCCTCAACAGACTACTTGTGCTGACTCCCCCGTCACTTCACAGGACTTCCTTGCTTTCTCACTAGCCACCCAGCAAGCTACCGGTAGCTATAAAACTATATACATGTGTCAGGGAGAATCAGGACAACGTTTCTAAGCTAAGGCACAGGAAAAGACTATGACTGAGGATCCGTGGATCAACAGTCTGGACAGACCTGGCCACGGGGTCAATACATGCCACGATGCCGACCCAGAAACGTAGCAAAACAAAGTAAAGAGAGTGACTCTCTTCGAGGATGTTTCAACCCATTCTACCCTCTGGCACCCTCCTCGCCCTCGTTTTGTGCCATCCCTAGTGAACTCTCAGCGTGCCCCCCTCGGGGAACAGATGCTCTTCCATCTCCTCATTGCCACATCTGCGTGACAGACTGAAGTAGAGTGAGCAGCCCTTCCAGTGCTAAAGACGTGGAGCAGCGAACGGGCAGAAGGTACCCCAACCTGAAGACAGCGAAAAGATGTCCCCAGACTCCCAGGGTGATTTATTTTAGACTGTATCATGTTATCTACCAGTAAAGGAGAATCAGAGACTGATACTGTCCATTCCTTTCTACCCTGCCTCTGGTCCTCCGCCTCCAAATCCTTGTTATATTTGTCCTAACGGAAGTATCGATCCAAAGAGAAATGATTGATGAGCTAAAATTCCAAGCTTAACCGACTCTTTCTTTCCTTCAAAATAGGGCTCTCAGCAAGAACACCAATTAAGGGACGTTTCTTAGAAGCACAAAACCCACATTAACGCTCATTTCATTTTTCCCATTCATAAAGATAATCTAATTATAGAGGGAAAAGATGTTTCCCCTTTAAAGACTGGACAACATTAAATGCATCTCTGGGGTAGAGTTATGGTTTTGCATTCAGCTGGAACGTTGATATTCACTTTGATATTTGGGGAGACAACCTTGAGCTTGCAAAACCAATGCCATACGAAAGACCAGACTTCATGCTTAAAACCACAGGATTCAGGCAGGGGAAAAACCACCAGGAGAGAAGCTTGCAACAGACTGAAATGACTGCAGTTTCCTCATTTTTAATGTTTTTTTCCCCAACACTACTGTTGTCAGTCATTGTTAAGCATTAAATTGCATAAAATACAAACTCTTGGAAACAAACATCAGTGCTTATCAGCCTATGTCAAAAGTCAATTTTTTCTTTACAGCAATTTCGTCTGGAAATTACTTTGGGCGCGATGCATTCTGCAACTCAGCACTGGGCTCAAAGCAGTACATGCCTCCAGAGCGCAAGAGCTCTGGTAAAACCTCAGAGACAAGATTAGCGCTTTTCTTCTGATGCTCACCCCGGATGCCGACAGATTTGAGAAAGGTGCAGGCTGCCTTCATCCTGTCTTGGGCCTTTGTCCCAAGGACAAAGCACAGCTATGCCCAGAAGTTCTTGTCTCCTCTACCTCCGGCTCACAACTTGTCAGGAGGCACCGAGCAAAGCCCAAAGAAGAGAGCAGTGTGGTGACTCTGATGACCACCTATCCGGCTGGGTGAGGAGTCATCTTCCTGGCAGCTTATTTTGGATTATTTTGGAGTAGAGGCAAGAAGGGACTGACCTGACACCTTCTATTGCTACACAGAAACCTAGGAGGACCCTTGCTTGGCTGTTTAGAGTCAAGATGCTTGATGGGCTCTGAGAAAAGTCAGAAGTGACCCATGTCCTAAGGCCTGTCAAAAAGGCAATACACAGAAACATCCCATGCACAAAACCCTCATGTGGAACTATAGTGAAACTGTTCCAGAGCTTAAAGAGAAAAGTATCCTGTAGTGTGTGGAGCCCCAGTTTGAACTTTACTTTAGAAGTGTGAAGATAGGTCATATGGGAAATCTAAATGATTACATTAGCATCTAGGCTAATAGGCAGAGGAAAATAAGCACTCTTTTAGGGTACTGCCAGTAAAATCCTCTGAGTGTATTCCTGAGAAACAGTTTGTAAATTAATGCAATAAACAACTACTGCTCATTGATAGACTGCGTCTATGTCCAAAGGGAAAGCAAAATCATACAGACGTGTAGAGCTGCCTGTCGTCTATATAATTAAAATGACTATTACTTTATGATATCAAACTCTAACAGCTCAGAAATATGAATGGTGGATGACTCTTGCAAAATGCTGGGTTTCAACTGTCATTACTGTCAGTATGATTCAGAATAGTTCCCATTACAATTCCTAGCGCTCAGAAAGTTGTCTTTTTCAACTCATCTTTCCCACATTTCATTCTGCTCCAAGGTGAATACTCTTGGAAAGTCTGGACAAAACTTTTTCAGTCAGCTTTGACAAAGACGGAAGTGAAGTCTTCCCAAAGTGGGAAAAAAAAAAAAAAAAGGTATTAACTTTGAAATATGGCATCTTTGTGTGGAGTTGACCTTTATTTAAGCCCCGGAAAATGCAGTCTTAACTGCAGTGAAGTCTGAAACCCCAATTACTCTAGCAAAACTGCACACGTTTGTACTGAGAGCACCTTACCAGACTACTGAAAATTCCCTGAAATGCTCCAAAAGAGCTAAAAGACACCAGCATTGCCATTGTGTGGATGTCGTTTTGGGAGATCTTGAGGAAATCCTGCCCTCTCTCCTAACCTAGAGTGAATGGTAAGGTCTATTAAACTGCAAAGAAACTCAAGATCTCTTTGTCCCTCTCCACCTCTCTGTGACTTATCCCCTCTTCTTCGATTTCTACATCCGTTAAGTTCCCTCCTGAGGTTGTACCTTGCTCCTCAACTTTAATGATAAAGACACAGAGATACAAAGAGGTTAAATGTCTTGCTCGGGGTCACAGTGACTGTTGGTGACAGATCCAGCTTACTGGCCTTGCACCCCACAAAATAAAATGACCTGGGCAAATAGGTTCATGCTTTTCTGGTTAGGCCAAGAGCTGTACCCAGCTATCAAAAAGCTGAAAGGGTATGTTAACAAATGCGCTGCTCCTCGGTGGCCTCCAGCCTGCTTACAGTGTGCCAAAGAAGCTCGCTTCATTTCCCAGGGTACAACATAGCTGCTGCACTGTAACCTGGGGCAAAGGATACCTGGCCAGCTTTAGATTACAGTGCCAGACAAAACAAACAAACAAACAAACAAACAAACAAAAAACCCCAAAACCCCAAGACATAGGAGACACATTATTAGACCCATTTCACAGCTGAGAAAACTGAGGTCACTCAGACATGGTCAGGAGGGGGAAGCAGTTAACCCTGAAATCAGTGACCACTGAACTGGGTTGCAAACCCTAGAATTCAGTGCACTCTGAAGAGACTATTGCCTCAGTACCCAGTAAATCACACTTCCCAATTTTGTGTATCAGCAGTAGACTCTCTAAAAATTGAACGCTTCTGATTAATATAACATGAATGTTTGTTTTCTTGGGTACTGCTGCCTTTGTGTCGTCAAAGTCAAACCACCATAATAGCCTTATGTCATTCACACAGCAGCTGAAGTAACCCCAGGTACAGGTCAACAGCATCCTTGCAACAATTGTCTGCTTTCAGGGTCTTGGTTGAGAACTTTGACATTTTTGGCAGAATAATCACATTTCATCACATTTCTAAGCTGAAGAATTTGCGAGAGTGAAAAGGGCAGCAGGTGGGAGGATAGCCCTTTGCAGTCACTGAATACTTCCAAAACACCCACAACAAAACAATCCCTCAAAGCAGAAACCTTTGCCCTCAGGGCATGGGATGATAAATGGGCGTAGCAATCCCCGAGACCCAGCTTCATCTCCTTGGTCTGACCTTGACTTTCCATGTGACCTTGGGCAAATCACTTTTTGCACCATACTCCAAAGATACTTAAGTTCTCAAAAAAGTGGCTAGCTGTCCAAGGGGATGGGTGAGGAGAAGAGTTTTCAGAAGTGCCTAACGCACACTGATTTTAAAATTCTTGTAGGTGCTGAGTAACACCTTCAGAGATATACATGCCTTTGATCATCTGGCCCCCATGTCTCTATGGCTCCCAGATGCCCCTTCAGCAAAATAACAGCAACCTTATTTTCTTGAGCAAAAGCCAGTGAGGTGATCAGGTACTAAGATGATGCTCTCAGGATTATCTGACTTTAATAAAATTGTTCCACGAATTGTGAGGGAACTGCATTGCTCCCGCAGTGCCCCCATCCCAGTGGATGGGAAACAAGCTGCACGGCAACAAGGCAACATTTGCAGAAACACATTTGCACGTTCTCACCCACTGCAGGGAAAGGTAGTATAACACACATGCGCTGCCAGTGGAGGTTGTGCCGTCTGTTATGCCAAAGTCATAACTCACTGCCAATAACCTTAATTAAAAATATTAATGCCGGAAAAGTGTGTCTGAAAAGTCTGCTCTTCCATTCTCCTTTCCATACAATTGCTCCGTAATTGCAATAATTTCTGTATCTTGGGGAGGATCACTCCCCAGGGCCTGCCTTCCCGTGCCTCCAAGTGCAAAACCCTTTATTATTTTACAGGCTCGCTCTGCCACCAAGGTGTTACCACTTAATTAGAGAGAAGGAGAATATATATTAGGCAGAATCCATTACAGACTGGGAACGAGGCCACGCATACGAGCTGCTGAATTGTTCAACGACAAGCTTTCTGCACGCCTCGGCCGGCCAGGAGGGAGGAGAGGATATAAACCAACCTCATCGGCAAACCTTTGACTTGGGAGAGAGGAAATGAAGCAGGCATTCCCAGCAGCAGCATCTCTCCTCCTGCAAGATACGCTGGGGTGGCAAGGAACGTGAGACAAAGCAAATCATTCTCCAAAATGCAGAGGTCTGGAGGGATCATGGGGAAGGATGCGCCTTCTACCCTCCAGAGTCCACAGCCTGAGTTATTCTGTACGGGAGTAACTCCAGGGGAGGAACATCAATGTAAATCAAGGGAAAGACAGACGAATCTGAAGGACATCATTGGTTTACGTTTAAAAACACACAGTGCCATTAGCTGGGTCCTTACTGCCATTTGAGGTCAGAAACTCTGCTGAGATAAACTGGCACGTTTCATGATCTTTAACTAAGTCTCCCTGAAAGTCACCTCTGGAAGCAACAGCTACGGCCCTGAGCCTACTTCAAATTCAGCTTTGACACTTCCTCTCCGCACTGTGGTGATCTACCCTGCCTCGTGCAACGTTGTGGTAGAGGGCTGTTTCTAGGCAGAAAGATTAGACAATGTTAAACTATGGGGAAGCTGAAGGAAGAAGAGCAAATTACCAGAAACTCATTTAATTTACAGCTTTAGGATCCAGCAAAAGGAGAGGTTAGACTGCGAGCTTCAGTGAAGTTCTGTCAACGCTGCATGGGGAATGGGGACAGCGACAACCGAGGAACAACCATTTAACCAGCCAGAGCCAAAGAGATCCAAACTATCCACGCTGTTAGACTCCTTACAGCGATCTCCCTCTTTCCAAGACAGCTATCCGTTTCTGCCCTACCAGCTGGCCTGGATTCCAGTACCCATGGGAACCAGTGAAGCACACAGTATTAAAGAATAGGTCTACAAAGCTCAATTTCTCTCTGACAGCGGTAAAGAACTTCCAGAAGGGTGCTCTGATTCATAATAAATAAATAAATAACTGATATCCAAAATTAATCCCTGTTCTTACATACCATGTGCAAGCAAAATTGTTAGTGCTCGCTGGTGATGCAAGTTAATTACCACACTGTCACCAGATGTTACACATGTCCTGTCAAGATCTGACAGGCCCCCGTACCACAACTCCTCATTTCTGTTGGAAAGGACGGCAGAGCATTTCCGTGTGGCATTGCTGTCACGTCATCATATGATGAGCCGGTGATGAGCACCCTAGGAGCAGCGCTGATAAAGTTATTCTATTCAAAGTAACTTTTGTCTGGGTTATTGCATTATGTATTCCAAAGAGAGATGCTGGTAAACCTGGCATGATTAGTCTCCAATTTGCAAACATATATTCCTCTGTGCAAAGTGATTGCGGTGTATGCAGAGCATATGCTTCTATAGCTTTAGGTAAACCCTGTTTCAACTTTAAAAAGTGATATGCAACAGTAGCGTTAGGCACTACAAATCTCCTTCCTTACCTATTCTGATAGAGCAATGCAGAAACTGTGGTGAAATCATGTTCTCCCAGCACGTTTTTGATGAAATGTTTTCATCTTGGGGGAATTTTTCTTCCAAAGATTCCGAGTTTTTCACAGAAACGTGAAAGTGTTTGGGGGCTTTGGTGGCAGCAATCACACAGCAAAACGCTATTCTGTTTTCAACAAAACCTCCAAAATCCTTAATGGAAACTAATTCCTGCACACTGGTGACGCATTCCCTCGGATAAATCTCTTGCCTCAAGGTGAAGACCTAATGCAGCACGGCTCAGTGACAAAAGCAACTAACTCTTTGACTGATCCTGAGGCAGAATATCTAATCTGCCTCATTTGTAGTAACTTATTACATTTAACGGGAATGTCTTTCGCCCCAAGTATCTTAAGGAAAGCGTCCCTAGTTTGCAGATTCAGTTTTACATCAGTTTTCTGTTGCACAAAGTGTAGCTGGAGAAGCGTGCGGCCTTCACGGCTGGGGACCCCAGGCTCGCAGTAAAGCGATCGCCCCACTCTCCCACCCAGTTCCCTGCCATCAAGCGTCAAGCACAGGAGGAAAACTTACAAAGTCTGTGAGCACAACCAAAATAACATACGAAAGCCTTGACAATACAGTCAGCGCTGGCAAGTGAGACCAGGTTTGGTGGCTGTTCTCAGCTTTGCAAGTGAGCTCCTGCTCCAGTAGGTCCCACAGCTCTTCCCAAGTGTTGACTTGCTCACCACAACAGAAACATCATGGTCATGCCACCATCATGGAGACAAGCAGCTATTTCTTCGCTCTCTGGGACTTATTCTGACTGAGCCCATGAAAACTGGGTCTGGGACTAGAGTTCTGAAGAGCAGAGGTACCATAGCTACAGATGCTTCTTCACCACTTCATGTTACAGCTGTAAAAACACAGAATAGTTCCTCAAACAAGCCCTAAAAAGGAGGAATGCCCATGATCTTCTTCAAACAGCCTGTAAGTCCCAAAGGTGATGGATGTCCTCTGGTCTGGGACCTTCTCTTCCCTTGATGTTGGTTATATGACAGGATGCGTTTATAGTACGTTTCTGTTCAATGAACATACAAAAATCATCATGCCTGGGACACAAGAAAATACTCCTAAAATGCCTTGCTTCGAGCAGGTTGCAATACTGTCTAAAGCACTAGAAAAGAGAAGGATCACAGTTTCCCTTTGGTTATTCTTCCAAGGGAACTGAAAACCACCGTGATTCCTATTCGTTTCAGTTTTGTTCTGTTCTAGCATGGTGCTACACCAAAGAGAAAGCCCTTAGCAGCACTCTGTGATTCAGATGTTGCAGATATCACAGTATCCAGATCTTTGCTCCCATTAAATGATCTGCCCCTGTATTTCACCTTGCTGCACCAGGACCCCACTGACTGCCTCAGAAGAACCCAAAACTCCTTCTAAACTGGATCAGTGCTGCCTGGGAGGCTCAGTTTGCTCCAGACCATGCTTATTTTTGTTTTCTCCAAGTTTAAACACATACTCATAACCTGCCTAGCACACATGAGATCACAGAGGGAGTTCCAGACCACCAGACTTCAGGAGGAAAAAAAGCATGAAACAGGGACAATATCGCTTTTCAATAGTGCTTTTCAATGAAAGAAACTTTAAAAAATATCCCTGCCGTGGCTTTGGGGGTTCAGCTGACCATGATCATGGTTACTGGCCCATCGTTCCCCGGGAGCAGCTCCCGGCCATCCCTGAGGCAGTCACCGGCACCCACAAGATGATTTTGTAGATCACCCATCATCAGCAGTTTGAGTGATCTAATTAGAGTTAAATTATTTTATGTCTTCAAAAACATCACAGAAACCGTTGGAAAACACACTGTGCATGTGTACCCACTTGCCTGCAAGGAAGCATTTTATCCTGCCAAAAGCATATGAGCACAGCATCCCAGCCCCGCGTGGCCTGCCACAGGGTGAATTTTGCTGGCGGCCAAAGCCAGCTGAAACACGTTTCTGTGCCTGCCTGGAAAGACGACTGCACAGGGAGAGAAGGTAGTTAAAGGGAGGTGCAGGCTTCGTCCTCCTCTGCTCCCCAGCAAGCGCCTGTCTGCCTTTGTGCTTGCTGCCGCAGCCCTGCTGCGACCTAACCAGGAGCGGGAGAGAAGCGAAGGCAGGAAGCTTGCTGAATCCCCCAGTCAGAAACACAACAAAGCAGTCGATGGCCCCTTGATTTGTTACAGATCTGGTTGGGCCCCCGCCGAGCCCCTTGGCCCCTGTGCCAGATAACGCGGATCTGCAAAAGCTAACGCATCACAGGCACCCTTCCTGCCTCTGCTGGAGTCGGGGTCACGCATCCAAAGTGGGTGGCCTTCCTCCAGCAGCATCTGAGCGTTGTCTCGCCCGTCTCGGCGAGCGGAGCCAGTCGAACCGGAGAAAGATAACCGAGCGCACGGGGGGAGCCTGGGAAGCAGCCTGGACTCCAGAGAAACGACTGAAACACTGCTGACAGCTGTAGGTCTAGGGAGAACAGTGTGACGAGAGACTTCTGGTGCGAGCTCGACTGAAATAATTAACGGAAATCTGAGCCCAATGGGAACGAGGCTAATTCCTTGCTTATTCCTTTGCAAGTTGTGCCAAAGAGACAGACACCGATCTCAAACCTGCCCCAGGACCGTGCGGGCAGGGGAGAGGGTGCAAGAAGTTACTGTGCTCAAGGCAACGCTATTAAGCTGCTCCACTGGGGCTAGGTCACGTTTTTTTTTTACAGAAATCACCTCTACCTTTTATACGCTAATAGAAGCGTCAGTCAGGAGCAGGGCTGTTCTCCTGGCAGCTTGTATGAGTCGTTTTGAAGTCATGCTGTCATGCAAAAGCGTATGGGTTAAAAACGCTGCCTGGCTTTACACGCTAAGTCTCGCTATGAAAAAGGAAGAATGAACTATTGAGAGCTGTTAAGGGTGTCTATGATATGGAATAGGAAAACAAACAGGAAGGCAAATGAGCCACTCTTTGCCCGGCAAGGGAAACAGAGATGCTGTCTTATCAACAGCTTAGTCAACTGCTGAGACTACAGCATACACAGCCCTACGTAAGATACAGAGGAAATAGGGAAGGCCCCTATGAGAGGATGGATCTGAATATGTATTAGGGTTCCTAATAGACTATTTGATTCACCCAACAAGAAGAAAAAATACAGGAAAAAGGACAAGAAGATGCAGGTGTGGGGACCCAGTGTCAGGCTCTGGATCCACCAATCATTGACCTGGGAGCAGTGGGGAGCAGTGCTGGTGCACCACTCCAGAAAGGGGCAGCTCGTTTCCCTAACGAGGATCACTACAGCAAATGCGGAGCCGAGCTATCCCGGTTACACCGTTTCCGGGCTTGCCCTGCGACGAGTGCAAGATGCTGCATTGCATCAGCCAGACGCATCAGGCTCAGTGCTGTACTACTCTCTGATTCCCACTGCACAGGAGAGGAATACCCAAAACCAAAAATGACAACACAGCTCTGATCCTGCAAGACACTGTAGCATCACTGCTTGCTATATTATTTTCTTACATTTTCAGTAAAGGGATCTACACAGACATTCAACCAGCTTTGGCTGAGCACCTAGTAGGCGGAAAGGGAGTCCTGGCGCACATAAGCTGAGGGAATAGCGCTCAACAGCATCTAGGAAACCGAGAAATGCAGGCAGGCAGCAGCCTTGAGAGACCAAGGTAACCATCAGGTAACCAACCTCCCACAACCTCTTCCCATCAAAGATTACAAAGACTGTCCTGGATTAAGCAATCTAGTGCGGTCAACACCATGCCAATAATATATGTTTTCTGGAGAGCACTGACGACCAAGGAATTCCTGTATCTAAAGAGCAAAGACACGCCTTTTAGAAAAGCAACCGTGTTTGGCAGAATCCTCTGCAGCCCATAACTAAGTTGTCCAAAGAGCTGAGTGCCTTTTATCTTACCCAAATTCCAAACTAAACCTAGCTAAAAATTCTCCTGCTTCTGTTTCCAGGACTGTTTGGGAGCTGGGGAACCTCCTGCTACCTGACCTCTGCATCTTGGATAGACCGTGTGCGACAGAGGCACTTGCTGACACCAGCTGCAGAAAAAGGCAGTATCAGCAGTGACACGTGTGCTGCACTAGCATCGCTGGCAGAACTCCCACGGACCCTTCACGGGGCCGGGGTCCCGCTGCTTGCTTTTTTTCCATTTCTGTTCTCCATTTTCTAATCAGTGTGCCTTGTTTGCTAGATCAAAGGACTTAAAAGCAAAGCAAAGGTGCTCCAGCCCCGGGCACGAATAGCGAATGAGAAAGTCAAGTACCGCCTACGCAGGTAGCCCAGAGGGGATGGAGATATTAATTTGAAAGTCACCATTGTAAGATTTGAATATTGTCGTTTGTTTCGGCCTTTAATTCTCCGGTCTTCCACTTTCTTGTTCAATTTCAAGGAAAGAGCCTCATGGCCAAGAACTCCCACGCTGGTCCAGATTTTAAGGTTACAAATGTTCAGCTATTTCATCCATCGCTGCCTGGTGAAGATCCCTAGTGCTTAGTAATAGCCACTGTGCAATTAATTTCATTGCAATGATAGGGCAGCACCAATTACTGAGCAGACTCTTGTAGCAATAAAAAAAATATACTAAGTCTTACTTTCTAAGTCATGGTGTAATAAATGTCTCTTTTTTGGAGGACTTCCATCTTTATATTCCTACCTCTCAGCTCCTCATTAGTTGTTTTAAACCTAATGCAAGTCTTATTCTTGGAGCAGTCATCTTGGAACTATATATTCAGTCGGAAGCATGCCAGACCCAACAGTCCCTTGGTCTGACTTCTTGTCTAACACAGAACATTGAGCTTCATCTGGCTGTATACTGAGCTCAGCTCATGTCCAGATAAAGTAGGTTTCCCAGCAGCGCAGTCATGTTCTCCTGAAAGACCTTGGGAGGAGAGAAAAAGGTACAGCACTAAGGGAAACCAGGAGGACGGAGTTCCAGAATAGTGTTAATGAAGAAAAACTATGGGAAAGGCATAACTCTGAAGGGGGACCTGCTTGGAAACTTCTGACATTGCAGGTTCAATGGCACTTAATGACAGTAGGAGATTTGAGAGGGCAGGGTTCAAGGAGGAGAGAGTGACTATTACAGGGGAGAATTCAGCAGGAATTTGAGCTGAGCTAAAGGCTTTCCACGAATAATACCGAGCCCTCCAATTTGGAGGCAATGCCTGTTGGGGTTATTCCCCTCCAGCATCTCTCTCTCCCACAGCTCTCCTTCCCCACCGAAGAGATGTTTCAGCTGCTCAAACACCATTGCTGAGCTGCTGCAAACTGGACACCTGGCTTTAAGGCAGAGTGAAAGTAAGTTTTATTCTGGGCTGAAAATTGCTGTGGTTTGGTGGAAGCTTCATGCTCAGCTGAGCAACTCCTGTAGCACAGCAGGAGCCTTGCAGATGAAGACAAGGGAGACGGCAAGGGGCAGGGAGTGACCTCAGGCTCCCCAAGTCTGCCGTCCTCGCTCATGAGCTGAAGTTCTTCGCTGTCTCCCTGTCAGCAGGTGCTGCTGCCATGGGATGAAGCAACTCCTAATTACAAGTAGGATCACACTTTCCACTCTGCGCGTGAGCCTACTTTGGCAGGGCCAGCTACTGAGAGGCAGTACATGTATGCGTATTTGCTTTTGTGTTGACTGATCTCCACAGCCTGCATAATCCTCACCTTCAGCCTGACCCTGCTGATTAGGTTCTGGACAAGATTTATGTTTCTGTGCATAATCCAGATTCCAAGCTTTCTTTGCCAATTCCCTTTAAACTTGCATCCTCATGGTTCAGCTAGTTTTCTCCTTCCCTCTCTTCGCAGGCGCTCTCCTCTTGCTGTTCTAAGACTCTCTGAATCCCCCTGTCCTATCCCGAACCAGTCAGCACATACTGAAATTATGTTCCACTTCTGAGTTGTGGAGAAGTAAAATGTGATAGAAAAAAGAAAGAGGGAAAAAGAACGGAACAGGAAAAAGAACAGAGGTGCGCCTCTCTGCAGCCAAGCAGGGAGGCCGGGGCATTGCCGGACCCACACCACTCGAGCCTCTACTGAGCAGCATGTCTGTGCGCAGAGCCTTGACCACAGACTCTTTGCTTTAGGCAAAAAAAATTGGACTTTTAAAACCTAAAATGAAAACACTCTTCAAGTAAACTCTGGTGAAGTGAAATTCTGATTAGGGCTTCATCACCCTGCTGCCTGCAGACACCCTCTCAGTTCAATTCAATAGTCTGTCATGCTTGTTACTGGGAAATGAATTCCCTTCACACTGACATTTCATATACTTACTGATATAGCATATAATGAACACTCCGCCAACCCTGTCAGCTTCTTGCAAAACTAACTTTTTATTACATGTTTTTTCTTTATTATATTTAAATTTTCTTTTTTTTTCTTTTTTTTTTCTTTTTTTTCTTTTTTTTTTTTTTTTAGGAGCAGCCTAGAATAACAGATGTTGCCCATCCTCCTTTGGGCCAGGGTTTGGCACCGTGTGATACACTGATTCCTACAGACTCTCCACACAACCATGGCCAGCCCACAGGGGGTCCCAGGGACAAAGCACCAAAACTTCACAGAGACTGCAAAAGATCTAGCGCCAGCACCGCCAAGAGCCTGCAGAGACGTCAACTGTGATAAATTATAAGGCCCTGACTTTGCAGTGCACTGGAGCACCTCCTGAGCGTTAAGCACACAGCAGTTCTCTGTTATATGATCGTGCATATAGCCAACCTAGAGCTAACTGCATCTATCCCATCAGTATGATACTTATACCTAATACCGCTGTCATTCTGATGAGACACTCCAGTCAAGACTTTTTTGCTGCCATTCTCCTACAGCGTCTAACACAAGAGCATAGAAGTGCACAATATTGGTTCGGTACTAAAGCAGAAATACTGCTAAAAAAAATGACGGAGGACCTGCAGAATCAACCCCGCAGCGCTTTAGCTACGGGCTTTGGCACTAAACTGGCCTTTGGCTCCTGCTGGCTTCATTTTGGGCTAAATGTACCTTTGATGACAAGATTCTGTGCTGGGAACCGGTCTCAGGAGAGACATCCACCAGCAGTAAGCATGATTTTTTCCTCCTCATGTGGGATCATGGTCTTCTAATGTAAGTGTTCACCCTCTCACTTGACCTTCTTTTCCTTTGGTACAGAACTTCAGATAAACAGAATAAACTGCTCCTGAAACTCTATGACAGGAGCCTGAGACACCTGAAATAACTTTGCATTGATGTGCAAAATAGATAGAAGTGACAAGCGCTCCCAAGAGTGGCTTTCCTTCTTCCCCTGCGCTGTTCTCATCTTTGCAGAAAGGTCTGATGCCTTCACACACTGTCTAATCTCACTTAAAAAAACCACAGGACTCCTGGGGAGGGGAACCTGTTTTCTTAAGCCTTTAAAAGGTCGCGAACTCTTAGACAATAAATGATGATGAACACAAAGTGGTATTTGCAGCTTGTGCAATTTTTAGGTTAACAGGTAGACACTAGAGCATGAACTGAAAAATGTTATTTTCGAGTTGTTGGGTTTAGTCTCCATTTTTCCTCCCTTTACAGAAGAAAGGCCATATTTTATCAGATAAGAGTTCTATCAGCCTGAGGGACTGGCCTGAAGATAGCTTGGGAAGGGTAATCGTGCCAGTACTACCTGAATAGCCTCCAGCAGTTGAGACACCAGAGGTGTTTTCTTAGTATCCCTTAATGGACTTCTCCTCCATGAATTTATACAAACGCTGTTCAAACCTTTGAGTGCTGTAAACTTTCAGCACTCAAAGTAGCCACAAGAAGCCAGGAGCAGCCTAATTATGTGTTGTATGAGGAAGTATCTCCTTTCATTTGAGCCTTCCACCTGCTAGTTTTGTCTGACGGCCCCCAGTTCTCGTGCTGGAAGAAAGAGTCAACATCTCCCTGCTCCAATTCTCTTGCCTCTTGCACTTTTTTAGGCTAGTACTGTATGACTGGTGACCAGCACTGACCTTTTTCATAGGCTCTTTTCTAGGCTATGTAATCATTTAATCATTCTTCACGTGCATTTCACATGTCGCTCATGCTTGCTGCTCATCTCTGTACTTTTCCCAGTTCTAATAAGTCAGTTTTGAGAGGGGGAGTCTAGAATTGCAGTCAGCAGTCAAGACATAGTGCCCTAACAATGTTCCCTGATCCTTTCCTACCAATCTTAATGCATTTTGACAGTTGCTGGGCTCTGCGATGCCATTTCCATAAAATAATTTATGGTATGCTCCCAAGTCACTGAGGAATGAGATCCCAGCTCAGAACTCATCATCTTGTAGGTAAAGCGACAACTGTCTTTCCCCATGTGCATCACTTCGCGTTTATCTGCATTGAATTCCACCTGCTGTTTATTGCCTCGTCACTCAGTCACACAAGTTGGCTTTCTTTTTTTACTGCCCTCCACATCATCATCAGTCTTTACACTCACTGCTGACTCCTCTTTCAGACCATTTCTGAATATACTGAACAGGGCAGCTGCCAGCACAGATTCCCACAGAGCTTCATTGGCGACCTCCCTCCATGGCAGAGGCAAGCACTTCTTCCTCCCCTTTGGTTCCTATCTTTTAAGCAGTTACCCATCAGATGACCTTTCCTCTTAGCCCATGGCAGCTTAGTTTAAGATCCGTCATTGAGGAAACCTATCAAAAGCCTTCTAGAACTGCAAGTGGATTTTATCAACTGGATTTACCTTGTCTACGTGCTTGCTGATGCCTTCAAAGATCTTCAAGAGATTTGTGAAGCCTGACACCCTTTCAGAAAGATGTGCTGTCTTACTTATCCACGTGCCTGCTAATTCTGTTCTTTCTTCTCCCCCATTATCCCAGCTCAGGTCTGCAGTTCTCTCCACCTCCCTGGAGCCCTTTTTAGAACTGACATCACATAAGCTGCTTTGCACAAAACCATCTCTGATGCTAAGGTACTTTTAACTGAAAGGTTGCCCACTGCAGTCAGCAGTTCAGCACTTCCATCTTTGAGTTAGGACATGCAGCACACTGATAAAGATTTGGAAGAGATTCCTACTCATTTTTGCACTTGTACGACAGTTTGCATAGCCTCTCTTTGAGGACAAGTTAAGAAGGCAGTAGATACTTAGGATAAGGTCTGTTCTCTTAGCTGAAACATCATGAATTGATCTGGAGTCTTCAAGAGCTAAAAAACCTCAATGAAAAGAGATGTATAAGCCATGGCTGAAAAGTTCTTACCCAGACTGATTTTTTAGCATGTGATGCTGTTTTATCCATGACTTTTTCATTTCTGATGCACAGCACTCTGGAGAAGTCAGAGGTGACAAGGTCTGCAGGGAGCGAGCGGACGGCAGCTGGGAGAAGCTGAGAGGCGGCTAGCACGCGTAGCAAGTCCTCCAACACATGTACCCCCATCACTGCCCCCGTGCTCCTGCTGCAAGGCGCATCCTCTCTGGGCAAACAGCCCAGAGAGGCTCTCTGGCAAACAGCACTGCCTTGCCCCTGACCGCTGTGCCTCCTCTTTAAACACCGCTCACACAGGACAGCCTTCTAAAGGAATGGCATCTCAAACTACCGCGGCGAACGAGTCCCCGAGCTCGTCGAGCAGCGGCCAGCGTTTCTGCAGTGCGGGGAGCAGCTCATTATATTCAGGGCTCGGCGGAGCACGTTCCCATGGAAACAGGCAGGCCTTCGATGCCTGTTGACAGCTTTGGATAGTTTTTCCTCTAAAATGCTTGGACACAGAACAGGTGTCTCCAACCCAGGCAGTAACCAGATAGCACAAACCTAGCAGGGCTAGATAATGAGACAAGCGTTTATCTGAGCCGAAACGTTTTCACCCAGGCAGGGAAGCGGGCTATTGCCGCGCAGTCCCCGCTGCAGGGGCATGTGAAGGCATCTGCAGCGAGCAGCTGCTCCACGTGCCGGCTCTGCGCTGTGCTCCAGCAGTGGCTAGGCACTTGCTTCTGCCTTCTCTCCCCCCATATACTTCAGCAGAGATAGGCAGTTGGCTCCATTACAGCAGGGGTGCGAGCAAAGCCTCATCGCATTGCTAGGACTCTGCTGCTAAGCCTTTCTAATCATCCAGTAGTGATCTATTTGCAAAGCTGCAGCAGATCATCCCTTGGTTGTTTCTTTTCGCATGGGGGGTTGGACTTCCAAGAGGCACAGCTCAGAATTAGCAGCTGTTGCAAATATGCAACAGCCAACTCTCCCCTTGCTCCAGCCAATTCAGCCTTTTCCCCTCTAAACACTAAACATCTTTGCTGCTCTGCTTCTTCCAGAGCTTGGATTGCTACAGTGCCTGAGCTCCGTCCAGAAAGAACAAAGTAATTTTGTGCAGGGATATTTGTAATCTGTAATGTGATGTTACATCAAAAATGATGTTGAAAAAGTTATTCGGGTTTCCAAGTCAGGTGCTCAGAGGGTAGGGCATGCCAGACTTAAAATTGCCTGTGCAAATTTTATTAGGCCCGCTTCTGCTCACATGTTATGGTACAGTCTAATTACCCAATTGCCTCCAATTTTTTCCCAGAGACACCTGCTTTGTTTGGTGAATGGTTAATTGCTCACTACAGACTTTTATGACCTCAATTATTATTTAGTACACAACATCCAAATCCGTCAAACACAAAACTGCTTATTTCCTCTTGAACTTGGCTCAAGTTTTCTAATCAAAGCCGCTGAAGACTCCAGAAATGATTCATTTCTCAATGCCACATACCTGTGCATTAGAAATTTCATATTAAAGCCAAGAAACTGAGACATAGGGATATTAAAGAGAAGACTACCTAATATAACAAATAGTTTTGGGAGACTTCAGTCATCACCACTGTGATGAACTCCAGAGAATTTAGCATCTTACTGACTTTAATATGCGAGCTTACATCCATCACCTTTTGACGGAAGTTATCTGCATTTCTACACACCAGTTTTAAGATCTGCATTCAGAAAACGAGGGGCTCAGTCACTGGTATTTTCAGCTACTAGCTCTTCATCACAAAAAAAATGCATGGTTACATATTGCTATCTTCCAATTTGGCTTATGACTTTATTTCATGACACTGTTCTCTCTCCCACCCTGCAGTCTCTGCTGCGTGCTCTGCCAATTGCTGCAGGAGCCAGAAGAGCGTTCCTAGGGGACACCCGTCTCGCACACAGCGCAGAGCCTTCAGCGATCCAGACCCAAACTGCACAGAGCTCTTCTGAGGATGGAGCTGCTGATGGATTTGGTGGGGGGGGGGGGGGCACAATTTCATATTTTCAGTTCAAATTGAATAAGATAGGCACAACACTCAAGTTGGAGGCAAAATGAACTCAGGGGGAAAAAACTGCTGTGGGTCAAAAGAAAGGTCTCATTTTTTGCATCAACTGTCTTAGTTTCCAACTTTTTAATGTAAAATTCATTCCAATTCAAAGGAAAATGAACTCCACACTCAGGGAGCAAATGCAAAATGTTCATGCTAATAACGAGGCACTCCCAGTATTAAAGATGTTTTGTTGACATCAATACAATTCCATGAAGGAAAAAAAAATCAGTTTAATCATAGCTGTGTTTTACAGTGGCATTTGGGAGGATGAAAAATTTCTAAACAGCTCTCATCGCACGCACGCAGTGAGGCAGAATCATGCAGAATAAGTAATGCGTAACCACATTATTAAAGGTGTGACAAAACATCTGCATGGGGGAACGAACCAAAGTTTCACAGCTGTCTCTAAACTGACATATTCTAAATACTTGACACGGCACCCTGATCATGCTCTTTGTCACAGGGGTTGCTTTTCTTTGGAGTTTGCCGAAAGCTTTCTATATGTCAGTCAAGAAGCAACCCTGAAAAAGCTGGGAATTCCCTAACGGGGATCTCTAACTTACTGCAGTCCCATCCACAGAGCTGAGTTTGGGCATTTTAGCGCAGTAACTGGCACCTTCAGCTCCTCAGTTTCTTCTCCTGGCTCCTAGCTCCCAGAGGAAACCAGTTTCAAATATATTTTCTGTTTGTAGCAGAGGGTCACAAGGATGATTCATCGAGTCGCTGCTGTCACCATGACAGAGGAAGACAAAATGAAGTAAACATAAACAAAACATTTAGAAGAAAGGGCTAAAATTGAGAAAAGCAACAATAAACATCGAGAAAACAAAACAGGACTGAAAGAAAGATGAATTGCGCTATCAGTGAGAAGATGAAAAAAGAAAAGAGGAAACACCTAGAGACAGAATATGGCAACAGCTTTCGTCTTGTAAGACTGGCTTTTCACTAGAGCCTGAAAGGTTTAATTTAATGGGGGATTTGTGTGTACTCTGTCGAATGAGCTGAAACCATTCCCCAGCTTTTACCCAAGGACTGATGGCTTTTTTCCCCTCAGCCTCCAGCCCCCCCGGTTGCACTAGAAAGCTCTTTCCTCTGCACTACAGCTGGATATATGACCATACGCAACAGCTACCAACAGCCAGGCATCCTTCCTCAGCTCTCCGGGGCCTGCTCCTCCATTTGGGATCTGCACCACCCTTTACCCACAGGGCCTCCAAGAGGTCCTGGGGTCCTCAGCCTGCTGCCACCACGTCCGCTGTTAGCCTAGCTCCTGCACGTCACTGATGAGCAGCCTCTACTTCTTCCCTCCATCTAGCTATAACTATCTCCTTGTCTGTGGTTGTCCGCTTTAATTCTGCCTCTCAGCTCCTTCGGCTCTCCTGGCTGTGGGTCTCTTATGCACGCTTGCATCGCAGCTCGGGTGTTGGGGAGGAAGGCCAAAAGTCTGGAAAGCAGCTAGGTCCTCAGCACCTCTGAAAAGCCCATCCAAGCCCAAGGCTGTTCACTGAGATGGGCCGATTCAGCTCCACACTACCCACAGCGCAAAAGAAATGTGAATCATCTGGAAGTGAATGGACTTGCTTTATCATCTCACTTCAACTTCAGGATGTGCTGTCCCATCCCTAACGCTCTTCCCAGCTCCCACACTGAGACCGTAAGTGGATAACAAGCCATGGTCCTCTCTTCTGGAATTAGGGACAGAGCTACTGAACCCTTTCCAGGGCAGACTTAGAAATATTCATGGTTCATGAGATGAATTCCTTTCTGCTTATTATTCAGCTCAGCTATAGTTAAACCAATTTAAGCTACACAACATAAGAGTTATTAAAAAAGATCTCTGCCTGTCAACTTTTCATTACATTACTGCTCGACATTCACCTTGCATAAAAAAAAAAGAGAGAGAGAGAGAGAGAGACTTTAAAATTAAACTATGTTAAAGTGTAAACCAGGCACGGAAGAGGAAGAAATTAAAACACTATCACTGGAATGCAGCTTGCACAAGCTGTCCTCTCTTCCTTCCCAAACCCGGCTAGCCTGTTTGAGCCCAAGGGCATCAAACAGCAATCCAAAGCAACAGCATCACTGCACTCAATTTTGTTATTTACGCTTTCCTTTGAAACAGAGTTGATGAAGCCATTTCTGTCCTCCTGGAGGGGGGGGGGGGGTCACTTCCTCATGGTAGGGCCTCGGCTGGCCACAGCATCCCTTTGCTGCGAACAAGAGCCTGTCACGGCCACAACAAGCGGCTCTGCGCTTGCAAATCCGAGTAGCAGCTTTTCACCTTCCCAGGAGTATTTTTATTTCTTCCTCTTCCCATCGCAGGCAGCAGAGGAGGAGGAAACTGCTGCCCTTCTGTGCCCCAAAGGGGTCTTTTTCCTTCAGAAATGAGTGAGCCCAACAGTCAAATTGCTGTTCTTCATGTCTCTCACAATGTTTATTGTCTCACAGAGCATGATGTTAAAGCTGTCCCTCTCTGGCTGGTGGGCAGGACGGTGCAGGCTCTACTTTATCGATGAAATTGGTCAACCACCCACATGGAGCAGAAAATCAAGAGGGCGAGGACAACCCAGGGCCACGAGACAAGGTGAATGGGAGAGACAAACTTACAGACTAAGGATTTTGAGCCCATCTAGGGTATTTTTCTAAGCCTGCTCAACCTAGCCTCCAACCTGTGAGTAGCAGAAATGCTAATGAGCTCATCTTTACACTCAGAAACAGAAGACACTAAGTGATTCTCCAAGAGAAAAGGACAAAGTCAGCTTGGCACAGAGCTCTAACCATTCCTTCCCTCCTTCCAACCATAGGCCACTCTCTAACGTCCAAGAAAAGCCCTATGGACTGTCATGTAGGCCCCTACAGCAACAGCCCTCATGACAGTGGTCAAACATGTCACGCCATCTTCTTCAACCCAGCACTGAAATCATCCAACCTGGCCAAGCAGACAGAGGGCTCTGCCCCGGGCATGGGACAAAGGAGCAAGGGACACAATGCCAGCAAAGAGTCACTCAGGATCAGCTCTGCAGGGCGATGGCCTGCCTCCCTGCCACACACCGAACAGGAACATCACTGCCTTCCCTCTTCCCAGTGCGAGGTTCGTATGTTTGTCTCCAGGCACCAGTACAGACCAGCCAGGCATGGGGAGGGCTGCTGTCCTGTTAGCATCACTCTGTCAGCTCCCCTCCAACACTTCCCCTCCCCAGCAGCTACAGGAAGGAATAGCAAGTTCAAAGGGCTGGAGGGGATGATTTATCTGGATTTGACGCTGTATGAAATCCTAGTTAACCATTTTGCAGGAGGAAGGCACGCAGTCTGCGCCCTGCCACCTAAGAAGCCAAACGAAGGCAGTAAGCGCTGCATATTTCTGTTATTACTTGTTCTACTTGAGTGAAACTCCACAATTGGGCAATAGCAGGAGGCACTTGCTCTGAGCAAACACACAGTTGAGAACATGCCAGAAGTATAATCCCCTTGCAGGGAATTACCCAAGCTGCAGGGGGGGGGGGGGGGGGGGGGGGGGAAATCCAAAGCTCCCAGTGATGAGAAAGGAGACAGAGCAAGGAAATAAAGATCGAGGACTCTGAGCTTTACATCAAATCAGATCACTCAACTAGGCAGAACAATTCAAAGCCAGCTCCAGTGACAGACTGCTCCATGGTAATTGTTTCACCAAAAAGTAAGAACAGCAGTTTCTTAAAACAACTATAAAAGGTTTTCAGATGTTTGATAATGAAATCCCTTTCCTGCTGGAGCCTTTTCCTACCACTATACAAACTGAACGGTAGGTCAGGCAGCGCGTTATGATTAGCTAGCTCAGGAGTGCTGTCTTATGGGCACTCGTATTTTTAGGGAAGTATAAAAAGAGAAATAAAGCATTTGTTTGGAACAGAATTGCCCATCAGAGACATGCTCCTACAAGTCTTCTGCCTACAAGCAGCCTTTATTCACTTGGGTAAGTCTGTTGACTGCTTGTCTTTGAACCGCTTTGCACGTGATCCTTCCAGCATGAGATAAGAGTATAGGTTTCAGTCAGTGCCAGCCAGAAGAACTCATCAAAAAAAAAATCCATGAATTTATATCTGTAGGTATTGTGTATTGAACATTAATCCAGGACTGCAACCCAGCCATCCCATTAGGATTCAATGTGAAATGACACCTACTTCCAACTCCTTTGTATATGGCCTGTAAGCTAATTTGCAGTGGTAAGCCTGCATCATGCCACCTAAGAGGCTCAGAAACGCTATGCACGCACTGGAAGGAGGTGATGGGACACTGAGATCACTGCGTTAGTGGGGATGGTGTTGGCTAAGACAAGCTGGACTCCACGAGGATAGGAGCAGGGCCATGTTATCCTATGTGTGAAATACACTGCCTGAGACACCAAAATAAAAAAGTAAAGCTCTGAAATGCTCTGCTAGCAGGTGTGCAGGCCATATCTGAGAAGTTTAATACACAGCAGAAACTGGGACAGATGGTAAAACAAGGAGGATGGAGAAGCCAGAACACCACAGCAAAGAGGAGCAGGAACAGTTGGGGTAGATTCGAACTAGGCTTTAGGGCTCCTGTGTGACTGAGATAGGAGAGTCAGCTTGAGTCTGTGGTGTCACAGGATGCTAAAACTACTTTAGCTGTTTTTCGACTGGGTTTTAGCATTGAGCTGCTCCCAGTGACCAAGGTTTAGGCCCTAGGGCAGTTTTGCCTGTCCGTGCCATTATGGGCAACGGCTAGTTGAGAGGGAGGAATCCCTGCTCACTTGCTGCGTTCTGGCTGGTTCATCCTGGGGCCACCCAGCAGCGGCCCCTGGGTCTCACGTGGCTGCTGCTGTGATAGATCATGCCGAGGAAGGACGAGGAACAGTCTGGATTGCTCTGCTGGCACAGGGAGTGCCAGTGTGGGGGTTAAGGCCTCCCCCCAAAAAGGAGAGCAGCAGATCCACAGAGATCAGAGCAGCCTGCTGTGAACACATTAAGTGACTGATAAAACCTTGGCCTGCAGTATTGCTTCCCACCCTGGTATTTTACTACTAAGGGGCATAGTGAATGGGTCTATCTGCAAACCATAGGGACAGTTTCTGTGGAGAATTAGCACAGTGTTATAGCAGAAACAGCAATTCTTCAAGTACAGAAAGCATCTAAAGACCTAAATGTTGCAAGCAATTGCTAAGCAGCACATTTAAATGGAATAATACTTCCACTAAGTAGATAACAGGATAAACTTCAGAAAATAGGATAACGTATGATGAAGATTTATGGCCAATATTTTGGTTTGGTATTTCATTCCTTTCTACATATTCCCTGGGCTTAAAGATGTTAGTTCTTTTTGTAAAGCAGATCCCAGGTTCTTTCACAGCACAGGAAGGTGTCAGAGTAACCTAAAGCCATACATGGTCAGCTGAAAAAGAGGCGTTAGTGGCTACGATTATACTTATGTGAGTTGGTCAGTCCTGTAGCACAGAAAGAACCAGGGAAGAGAAATCTATTCCACTAATGAGAGCCTGTCAGGGAAAGGAGAAACAGAGATATTTGTGGCCTAGAGTTCCTGCGTGAAGAACCAAGCTGGATCTTAAGACATCTAAAGGGTAAGAGTCCACATTTTTCTTCAAAACACGACAACAGAGCTGCTCTGTCAGCTTCGCAAGATGACTCTCTGTGAAAACAAAATAAAAAAAAATCCTGCATTTTCCAACACTGGTTGCAAACACAACATGATTTCTGTTCTAAGACGGTCATTTCTGAACACTGCTGTAACCTACAGAAGAATTTCAGGGACTGTTTCACTTGCATTTCACCAGAGGGGTCTGAATTCCAAGAAACCCAAAATTCAAGGGCAAAAGACAGAGCTCCCATGCTTCTGGGAAGTGCAACAATGAGGAGCCCAATGAAAAACAGGAGAACTATGTAAAAACGGACACATCTGCAATATATTACACACGGACTACAGGGTGTTCAGGTTTCCTTACTTCCACTGCTTACCTTCAGCTTCCCATAGTAGATCCTCTTTTAGAATAGGATTAATTCCAAACACATTGCTGTCCCTTCTCCACTGATTACAGTTTAGATTAGGTTAGCCCAGGGCAAATGTTTCACTTTTAGATAAATGGTGGAAGTTACAGAAGATGAATTCTATCGATGATGCATGGGCTGCAGAGTGTTGTATGCATCAACACATTCTAGGCCTGAGCTACGCTGAAATTCCTGGAGGTTGCACAAACTGCCCGATATCCAAAATTAACAGAGAGCGAGGAAAGATGAACTTCTCTACTTACACATATGGGTACAGACCTCAGTCTCTTAATATACTGCTCCAGTACACCTGTGAGAGTCAGGAACGGCTCATGTCCCCTATTCATGGACAGGGAAATAAAGAATTAAAAACTGCCGCGTTGTGAAGATTCTGGAGCTCACCATGGACACGACTTCTGCTTCAGTTCATAATTTATCTTAACTTCCCATGAAACTGCTGCTCTTATAGCACTATAAAGCCAGTGCAGCTGACTGCACATATCAAGTTAAGCACTAGGAAAATTCAAGCTATGTCCTGCTCCAGGGCTGGCATGGGATGGATCATTTTACAGCCCCACATAAACCCAAAAGGTAAGTGTTCAGGTTAAAAGGGGTATCAAAGGGCAGGCCTGATCTCCCGGTTTTGCATTGAGATTCTCCCAGTAAGAAGCAGGAATTCAGTAGAAGCTGAAGTAGAAGCAGTTTCATATAAGCACACAACAATTTCCAAGGAAATGGCATTCAGCACCAAAAGCAACAAGGCAGGTGTAGGAAAGGGGGAACCAGGAAAACATCCGTTGCTATACGGGAAATTGTTCGAGGGCCAAGCTCTGAGAGGGAAAGTGATTTCCTGCTCCTTTCTTTCAAAGGCAACGTGCATGTGCATGTGAGATTTGTGAATGACTTCATCACTAATCTGGTCTTCTGTAGCTGTTGGAAGGCTTTGCAACTTCAGAGTTAATTTTAATTGTCCAATATGTGTGTGTACGTGAACTCAAACTGAAAGACCAACAGGGTCTTCCCAATGCAGAGTACTTTCTGGAAATGGTGAAAACCTTTCCCTTTTTTATGCTTCCCTACTCAGAATCCAGCTGGATTCTTCCCCCCCTTCCCCATATTTCCTGGTTCTTGTAATTCAAACTAAATGGAGAACACTCCAGAGGCACTAGCTATATTTTATCTCAAATGACTAATAATAGCCAAGGTCAAAATTAAACAGCTGACCCAGATCCAACCTCTCTTGTATCTCTCTGCCTCATTGACTCTCCATTTCTTTCTACATCTCATCTGAAAATATATCTTTTCTCCCTTGCCCACAGCTGTTAATTTCTCTGTATGTGTGTGTTGTTATTTATTATTTAGCACTGCAAATCACCTTATGATGCAGCTTTCATGAAAGACACTACATAAAAGGAAGCCACTTTCAAATATTTCAGAAACTTGGCGTTCTGTTACTGATATTCTAATTCCATGTATTTGAAAATCAAGTCAGGCTCCAACAGGTTACTCAAATTAATAAATGTTGCAGCTTTTGTCTTCTGGAGGGTTTTTAGCCCCTGGGATTTGCACTTGCCTGCTTTTCTCTGGTAAAGCCTCTTGTGCTTGTTTGTTTAAGAGAGGAGACCTGCTGTGCTGGTGTGATCCCATGACTCCAACAGCTGGGGCTTTAAAAGCAAATAAACATTTCAAAATGAAAAAAAGTCGCAGGGATCAGGCACATTGCAGCTCCCTTCACTGGAATAGCCTCCTATGTGACACCCCCATCCCAAACCATACTGATTTGGCAGCCCTGGGACACGCTGTGCGACGTTTTCCTTCTTACTAAGGTCCTGGGGATCCTGGCAGACTTGGGGCCTTCCAGGGATTTCAAGATCCTGGACATGACAGGAGACTTCTCCAGAGCTGGAGACACCAGCACCCAGAGCAGCCCACGGGGGAAGCAGGACAGACCAACACAGACGATGCCTCTGGGACAACCAGTGCCTCCAGCTCTAGCTGTCCTTCAGCAGGGGTTACCCAGCAGCAGGATAACTAGAAAGCTCTAGATTTGAACCTCTGATAACGCTTGCCTCATTTTTTCCTCAGATAATCCTCCTGGGGTTACCAAGCCTCCCACTTGAGGCATTAAATTTCCACCAAGAACTCTCCAAACAAAACAGTTCCACTTTGCTATCTGAAATGCAGCACCCCAGTTCAGCTGCTGTACCACACCCTTCGCATTGACCTCGGCTTAATACAATTTTAGGGAAGCATGCCATTAACTTTCTCTTTAACGGAAATGAGCTGCTGAAAACTAAGAGGAAAAGGGGCCACTACTACTCAACTAAATTTCTCTGAAAACTATCAAGCTATGCTCTGCTGAACACTACAGCATTCCAGTACAGAACGTGAGTATTTTTCTACAAAGGACGTGTGAGATACTGTTTTCAATTAACGTGAGCTCACTGGCCTTTTTCTGACCTAAAATTTCCCCGAAGCAGAAGTACAAGAACCTATTTGTTTAACCTGTGCATTTAAGCCTTGTCAAAAGAGACAAAGATGCAGTCTCTTTTCAACTCACGCTTTCATCTTGTAAGCCAAAAAAAAGGGGGGGGGGAGGGGGAAGAGAAGACTGGAATTATTCTTCAGAGTATTAACAAAAAAGGAAAAGTACATTACTAGGTGGAAAGCATCTCTAACAACCTCAGCGTGCCAGTTTTGCAAACACCAGGTCTTTCCTTTTTTCCCAGGGAATAGCTCATAGGCACCCAACTCATAACTAGAGCAGCCCACAGCCTCCTTCTAAATTGGAGTGCTGAGTTAACCTAGAAAAGTGGAGGAATTAGATGCATTGAATGCACATTTCTCAAAGAAAAAGTCATTTCAGCTGCAAATTGACAGAAAAGCCATGCAAATGGTTGCAGCACATATATGCCCATTACATTTGAGAATCCAAATAGCATAAGAGCATCGGTGGCAACTGTGTTAGCACAGTAGATAATGTAAGGAATAATGTCTCCTCAGCTGTACATAATGAAGTCGCAGTTCCACAGAGAGACTCAAGGGCCACCATAAACCACAAGTGTTAAACTAGAGCCTTCAGCTCCTAGAATTATTGTCTTAATTTATGTGCATTAAAGTGCAGGAGGCAACATACACTATACTTAGATTTTAAAAAGATTTTTCCCAGTTTGCCTCTTGTCCTCTCCTCTAACCTTTCAGTAAATTTCCCCTTCTCCATTGGTTGTTGTTTTCATGCAACCCTGAAAGTCTAATTTAATTCAACAGCTTAATAGCTCGCTTTCTCTACTGGTCCAGGCATTTAGAAATTAGCAAGGAGTGAGAAAGTGAAATTTGAAAAATTTAACCTTGAGGGTTTTTATCTCTCCACCTATCACAAGGCTAATGGAGCAGAAGGCAGAATAATTTTAATGTTAATATCTATATATTTTTACTCATGCATGTGTGTGTATATACATATGTATTTACAGCTGAGCTTCTCAGAGGTACATAGGACCACTGTCCACATGAACCATGAAATAAAGCTGATTAATAGAACTCTTTCCTCCAATAGTAAATTCAGCCTAAATGATGATCACTAACTTTGATTTTATTCATCCTTTCAGTATCAATAGCCTGAGAGGCTGTTTTGAACAAAGGAAAACCAAGAGACATCCTTACACACTCAGTAAGGTTTACTTTACGTTTCAAAGGCCAGAGGTCTGATGTCAATGTGGGTCAGTGGGTTAAATATTTATAATATATATAAAAATATACGTTATTTTTAAAATAGTAAGCCTAGCTCAGGACATGGCTTGGGGGAATGTTTAAACAAGGTCATCAAATCAAGAGCTATGTTTTATAATAAAGCTATAGGCAGAGGGACAGCACAACAGGTATAACTCTGAACGTGCTTGCTATTAAGGATAAAGAATAAACTCTGTTTGCATACCAATGGCTACATGATGCATGTAATGAATATGCCACCTGGGCCCGTATTACAGGTCATTTCTAATAGGGTAGCAACGTTGCCCAGCTAAATCTTTTATTCACGCTGACCAGGGACCAGGAAAGGAATAGACTCTCACACAGCCTCCGCAGCTCACAACACAAATGAAATTTCGTCAGTGATGCTTTGGGTAGAGAAAGGAGTGAACGAAGACGTGCATCCATCTCTCCTGGGAGAAGGATCTCCTCTGCATGGAAAAAAACCCGAGACCTTCTTGTTTGTGCTGAAGGAACCTAGAGAGCCGAAAAAGCTGAGCCCCACGCGCACCCTGCGACAGCGAAGGGTCTCCAAACTGGCCAGAGCAATGGCAGAAGGGAAAGAAGCATCAAGGGCTTCAACAAGTCCCTCAGCACCTGATGACAGCCCTAACCACAAGCGTACTAAGTGCAGGCCCATGCCAAGTATCTTGAGCTTGGGACCTGTAGCTAACAAGCACACAGCCTCTGACAAAGGTCTGGACGCTTTCGGCCGCGTATACGTTTTGGTGAGCTGCATACAGCGCCAGGAAGATGCATACGTCACATTGCCCAAGAGCCCTTCACCCCGTAAGCTGCCGCAGTCAGGTCTGTCCTTGTTTGATGGCAAGCCCCTGTTCAAGGCTGGCTTGGTGAAGGAACATGCCTGTGTTTACGGGTATTTGGCTGTACTCAGGGCAAACTGGTCTCTGAGGCTCTCGGATGCCTTCTAGCTCTCTGCTCTTACACAGACCAGCACAAAAGAAAGCCGCTGGCAGTTGTCAGTGTCCTGCCACATTACCGTAATACAAATGATAATATAAAATCTCCCTTGTACAGCCCGATGTTTTGTTTGCTTTTCTGACTGCTTCTGTTCATTTAACAGATGTTTTCATTGAGCAATTCACAATAACCCCTAGGTCTTTTCCCTGAGTGGTTACAGTTAATTTAAAATGCAGCAATGTGTATGAGTAGGTCATATTATGCCTTCCAATGCACATTAACTTGCATTTGTCAACATTTAATTTCATCTGCCACTGGCTTGCCTGTTCACCTGCTTGGATAGAGCTATTCTCAGCTCTTTAGAGCCTGCGCTAGCTTTCACTAAATAACTGTGAGTAACTGCTATTTCCACCCCCACCCCCTTCTTCCCATCCAATTCTGGACTATATTTTTAATAAGTCTAGTCCAAGCTAGGTCTTCCAGATACTTTCCTCAACCTATTGCCACACTGAAAATTGTTCTTTCATTTTTGCTCTTTGCATTGCTGTTTAACTCTCAGCTGCTTCTCAACCAGCCAGTAATTCATTTATTTGTTTCAGGATGTCCTCCTGGCTTGCTACCTTCCTCTCTACCAGTATCTTATCTTTATTACCCTCTCAAATTTCTCCCCATGGAGATCTCCTACTTCCTTTCAGTAAAAAAAAAAAAAAAAAGTAAAGAAAAAATTAGCAGTGGACTCTGCCTTTGGTACATTCCTATCTAAGCTCTCTTACCAGTTTCTGTGTCTAGTCCCTTATACAGGGGAGCTATTTTCTCATTCTGGGAGGCTTCAAACCCAGCATCTTGCTGCTCCTCTAGCAATCTCTGCAGCCACTGTGTGCTTTCCCCTGCAGCAACTTTGGGTTTTGAGTAGAGGCAAAAGCAACACCTTACATAACACTTCCCTTGCCCCCCATGCCCTGAGGTCTCCAGATAACACTGATTTTCTTCATCAGTTATCTGCCCCACAACCCAGATGGAGAAATTGAGGCAAAAGGAGTGAAAAGGCTTTCTGAAAGCCCCCTAGCTTCCCTAAAATCTATTCAAGTACTTTCTCCGCTACAGAGTAAGTTACTGCATTTAAATATATGCCTAGATTTAGGAATAAGGTTTGACATTGGGCTTACTGCAAGGCAGTCCCTGTGCTTTTATCCCTTAATCCGCTGCACTGACCTGTTTGCTAGGCAATTGCAGATAACTCTATGGCTCCAGTGTAAAGAGAAGCAACCAGCTGGCTTAGACACGGCTTTCCTTTCCAAATGCCGGTGATTCCATACCCGGCACTGTCATAAAGTACACAGCACAGCAGCCAGAGATGAAGATAACCATGGAAAATTCGCATGCAATCTACCCCCCAGGGAAAGAAAGGGAGAGAGAGGAAAAAGTGTGGTGAGAAGCGGGCGTTAGTCAGCTCTCAGAGCCCCAAGGACAGCCAGGCACAGAGTGACGGTACAACTTCAGACTAAAGAACAGCGGGGATGCTTTCCTGCCTGGTCTCAGCCATCCTCCACCCCACCAGCTCTCCTGTACACTATATTATTCAAAGGCACGAACCTTTGAGGATTTACTGTGCGTTTCTATTTGAATTACATTTCCATATTTAAATTCTAGGAGAAAAAAGAAAAGGAAAAACCCAAATTCAGTACTTCACGTAATCCACCAGGGAAATTTGACATAATGACTTTGACCCCTTGGCACCTCCTGAGCACATCTATGAAATATGAGCAGCCGTCTTCTCCTTTTATTACTCCTTAACAAACACATGCAAGCTATGTAAGGCAAGAAGCAACAATATCTGCTACAAACTGCATGCCATGTCAAAATGTATTTATAGTGGACTAGGGACTTGCATTTCCTCTGCCCAGAAGAAAATGCTACTCCATCTCAACTTCTTCCAAAACCCAAAGCAGTCAGTAAAATGATTTATATGGAAATAGTTAAGAAACTTGATATTTGGCTGTAGTAAAACTGTCTTACTGAGTCTACAGGCAGACATTTCCCCATTGATTTTTGCAGTGTTGTCAAAAAGCAGCCACCGCTGTTTTGACCAGTTTGCTCCATCTCTGCAGGACCTAAAGAATCTGAATGCTGCTGCCGCTCCTTGTCAAAAGGATGGGCATCAATACATAAATTCACATTAGAGTCTGGACAGTCAAGACCACTTCCATTCCTCAGCACCATGCCCCTCCTCTCTCTTTTCCTTTTCCAATAGCCAAGGGAACTGGGAAGGAGCACAGTGAAGATTTATTGTTGATGATAACCGTTATTGCTATGAAAGGGACCTGGAGATTAGGACCTTCATATATTTAATGAAGAGCTACCACATGTTCAAACAGCTTGCATTCTGACACGCAGCAAACGAGTGGAGGCACGTGCCTAGGAGGACTGGAGGAGGAAGAGAAGAAAACGTTGCCCCACTGAAGATTAGGCAGCATTTCACACTTAAAGACATCACCTAACCAGCAGTTGTTGGAACACATCCTAAACAGAAATTCAGGAAGACATTTCAATGGGAACCTCAGCACGTTCTGGTTTCCCAACTTTTAGAGGCTTAAGAGGAACCTGACCTCCTTCTGGGTCATGCCTCTGCCACCATCCTTTGTACTTAACTCTGGCCAGCAGATTTATTGCTGTGGCTAGGAAGCGTCTGGTGATACACTGACTAGCCCCTTGCAGCGTCACTGCTGAAGTCTGACATTCCTTCCAATCAGAGGTGAAGCAGAGCAGCCTACGTTGCCTACAAGGCCTTTGGACAGGACTGCCCCACAACTTGCAGACTTTTCTGTTCTTGCACAAGTCCTGTAAAATGACGCCAGATCCAAACTGTGCTTTTGCATCTAACTTTTGCTGATGGCACTGACTACAGAAAAGACAGGCAAAGGAGGATTGGTGCAATGGAGCCTGCGAGGCTTTGGCTGTCTCCCTGAAGGATGATAGCCTTATCCGCTTTCTGGATGGCCCCAAGAGATTCAGAATGCTTGTTAATATATTTAGGTGAAGACACCACCGCACGCATGCGAGAGGCTGCCTTTGCCCCAAGAGGCAGGTAGGTTAGACAGCCCTGTGTTTACCTACAGATGCATGAAAGGAAATTTGCATTTGAATTAGTCTATAACTGGGAAAAAATAACTTGTCAAACTGGAATGCTTCATAAGGACAGCTCACGCAAAAGCAGCTGGTCACTGGGCTGCAATCCCAACAACAAGCTGCTACTGTTATGGCCTGTAATGTTTTGGGGACAGACAGGACTCTCTTGTTTATTATCTGTACAATCGCATCCCTTCAGAAAAAGGCACGTCACTTTTAAATTTAGCAATTTCAGGCTCTCCTCTTCCCGTCAGGACAGGAACCCTTGTTATGGATCAGCTCTCTACTGAAACACAGCAACAAAGGAAACTCCTGAACTCTGCTTAAATGGCTGCAAACCAGTACCTTATAAGCACAAAGTAACTGCTGCCCTCATTAGGGAGGGCAAAGTGTTATCAGCATTCAAGGGAGGAAATAAAAAAAAAGCAGCTTTGTGAAATCACGATTGTGTTTCCAGGGTCGGGTGCAGGCTCATTTCAATGCTAACCAGATTATTTAGCTAGCTAATGGCTATCTCTGAAGGGATAGTTGAAATTAGTTGATAGTGATTTAATTTGTGTTGCAGATTGCTAATTAAGCTTGTGAAGAGGACAAAAAAATTAATCCATTTAGTTAAGGAGATACAATGATAGATGTGGCATATGTGAGTCATTCACAGCCAGGAACAAATTAAAAGATTCTGCTGTATCTTGACTTTCAGCATGGGGGGGGGGGGTTATGAGGCTCGCATGTGGCCCTGACCACCCCAAATTGGGCCATTTTCTCTAGATGTCAGAACATGAGGTCTTCTAATAAGCATCTTCTGCCTTTCTGCTACCCACTATCGCTACACCATTTCGTGGTGGTGGGCTGGAAAGGATGAAGACAAAGGCAATGTCACCAAAGGCAGCTTTCTCCTCCCATGAGGTCCACACGCAAGAGTGCACGCAGACAGCAACACTGTGCAGAACAGATCAATGTGGGGATTTGGCTGCAAGCATCAGCGCTGAGGCGTCACCCATAAAGGGGAATCTGTATAGGGAAGGCATGGTAATTAATAGGTATCTAGGGATCTCTCCTGAGAATGCTTCCAGGGAGTATAAGGCAAGAAGTGTCCACTGCAATAATCCTGTCTAATCCTCCCCTCCATCTCCTCCACACTAGGTAGGCCAGAGGAGGCTATCCAGGGACTCCTGCATGATTTCCGATCTTGATTTTCACAGACCAAGTGATGGAAAAGCCAAGCTCACACCTCAGTGAGTTGCTCCAACGTTTAATTAACCTGTTAACCCCTAAATCACTTCAGGCAGTGGAAATCGTTTTAGAAAATGCCCAGACATCTTCAAAGAGGAAATTTAAAAACCCTAAAATTACTTCAGAAAGTGCAATTCAACATACCCATAAAATATCACTTTGAGTGTTTTCCAAAACTATTTATAAAATATTTAAGGAACATTAAACTAGAAAACCATTTTTTTTAATCCAAGCTTGAGAAAGCTCTTTCTTTCAGCGTATCCCAGCTTTCAAGGGAAGCTGCTTAGCTCCTGACTGGATTTTTGTCACAGTTTGTTTGGAGAAGCTACCATGAAACTGCAAGAGGTTCAATGTGGAAATGGCTGCAAAGAGGGGAGGGGCTGTTTAATAGCAACCCACTTGCTGATGACACGCAGCTCATCTCGTCAGAGGTAGCGTTTGCCCTTCCTCTCCTTCCCCCCTCAGTTTTCTTTTTTGTCCATTTTGATTGGAGATGACATGCTTCCAAAGGCAAACACAATCCAACTAGCCTCCCGCCCTCAGGGAGATGAAAGATGTCCCCTACAGTCTGACAGATCTTACCAGCTGCCTGTGAAATGGGATTTGGGGGTCATTCCATGGCAATCTTTTCTCCTTTGGAAACAACATGGGAAGAAGCATGGCTACACCTGCTGGAATCCAGCTGCTCGATTCGAGCCAGGGTGAAAATTCACTTTGCTTTGCATTGCACACCTTGTACCAGTGGACTACAATTTGCATGCAGCTAACAGTGAATCAGAAACAGGTCAGTGCACTGGGGAGACGTGGTGGGGAAACTCCATTCCTAACCACTCCTGAGGCAAAGGGTGGAGTATCACTGGATGTTCATGGTCTCAAGGAGACTAGCTCAGCTGCTTCTCTGTCCACACACCCCTAACAGTCAGGTTTTTTCTCCAGCAGCCGCAGATTTCTGGGCAGCAGAAACCACCATGCCCTGCTACCACTCAACTTAGGACAAGGAGAAGCAAGTCTCTCTTCTTATTATTAGAAGCCAAGCGCCAGGTACACACGCACAGGCTCCTTGGGCACTTCTGTATGCATACCCACTGATCACATGAGGCCAGCAAACCCCAACAAACAAGCAAAACCCCAAACCAGGGTCTGTTATTACCAGAGAAAACTGGACAGCTCAAAAATGCTTGTAGCCTTGGCTACCACCCTGGAAGTGTAATTTATTATTTGTTTTGCTAAGTAGACTACAATTCCAGAAGAGCCATGGCAAATTTCATTTAGGCTGCAGTGGCTGACTCTCATAACTTTGGGTTTGACCAGCGTAATTATGAGAATAATGAAAGGGATTTGGCAAGGTAAATCTCTAAGCTATGTCAGTTAAAAAAAAAATTAAATTACATCCTACTCCCCCAAATGACAATGAAGCAGAATGCTTTACTGTAACAACTGCTAACAGGCCTAAAAGTGTGGCTGGCTGTGTCTACCTCTGGCAGCAATTTTGTGAGCCCAACACATTTGCCCCTGCAGCTGCCATTCTTCATGGCTTCTCCCTTCCAAGTAAGACCATCTCCTGTTTTTAGCTCTGCAGCTGCAGAAGTCCGATTCCAATACAAAAATCATCTAGAGATATTAATACAGTACTGAAAGCACAAAGAATCACTTGCAAAGCCTAATCAATATCTACTACTCCAAGATTTAAGTAAGATTGCTAAAACTTTCCCTCCCTTGGTTTTTGAACTCAGAACCTGTTTGTTTTTGTAGGCCTGAGACCAACGAAACCTGAACATTGATTACTGTGAGCTACAACCAATACCTTGGAACATTTGCATGAAAAAAAGCTCTTCAGCTATCATACTTGCCAAAGAAAGAAATCATTTCTGGTTTGGGAAACAATGTCTATCCTTCCCCAGGATGTGGGCACATGCAGGACTATCAGAAGGCAGAAACAGGCACCCAGCAAACAGGCTCAAGGTGGCTGACACCACTAGCCATTATATCCTACGCACCAGTGATTTGCAGCAGGAGTAGTTCCCAGGACCATCGCACAGAGAAATTGCTCCTTTGTACATGTCCTGCCTAGAGCCACATACCTCTATCCCCAGCCATGAATGCAAGTGAAGTTGGAGCAGCTCCAATAAAGCCCTTCACACTGTGATGGTTCAGCCCTCTTAGAGAAAAGAGCTTTGTGCCTCCACATCTATTTAAAAAGTTAGCCAGGAAAGCGCAAGCACGTTTGAAGCTGTTCCGAGTCCAACAACATGCCATACTACTTCAGAGCAAGGACGAGACAGTATCACTCCAGGCAGAGCAACTGTAGGCAATAAGGCATTTCAGAAAGGAGTTAAAGCCCAGCACTTGTCTGTGGGAATCCTTAACCCAAGCCTAAGAGATACAAGGGGATTGTCTGGATAAAAGTTGATTAGTCCACATTACAGGGATTAGCATTTCTTTTGAACTTTTAACTACTTCGTTATGTCTTTTACTTTTACTTGCCTTTATATGTAAAAAATATATATATTTTTTTTTAAAAAGGAAATGATTAATTCTCCCTACTACCAACAGATAAAGCCCTGGCCACACTTGAAAGAAGGGGGAGTCGATAACACATGGAGGTTGGGAACACCACAAATCCTATTGGATGTGCTCCGATTGGCTTTAGATGTTTGCCTTTGTAGCAAGAGCATGGCTGGATTCCATCGTGGCTCGGAGGCACATGCTGCAGAAACAATAAACTGCACTGCAGCATAGAGGGGAGCTCAGCTCAAAGGGTCTCATTTGGGCAAGAAAAGAGGGGGCAATCCTGTTTGGATGGTTCAAGGAGAATCAAAAGAACAACAATTAGAAGAAATGGTGCAAGCAAGGGCTGAGCAGAGCTGCTCCCCGTGGAGGCTGTCTAGACTAGAACAAGATGAAGGTCAGATTCAGGTCAGGGCTAACCAGCACAAGGAGGAATAAGATTCAGACATGGGGACTCTATGTTCTTGGGGGAGAACTACAGGTATCTAAGCAGGTAAACTTGAGCTTGGCAAGATGACAGTAGAGATGGGGGTGGTATGAACATTATCCTTGGCCCACAGTCAAGAAAGCTGTTCTAGATGGAGCTCTGGTGGGATTGAATCCCAGTTCCTCCCTTACTTGCCCATTCACTCCAGCTTGGGAGTTACCAAACTTTGCTAGCTGTTAACCTGGGAGGTGGGGACAGGTCATAGGGAGCAAGAGCCAGGGAGCAGCTCAGGGTAGCAGCCTGGGGCAAAACTTTCTCTCCTGATCCCTGAGTCGAGGCACAGTGAGAATCCTGCATCAAACTATCAAGCCTACTCCTAACAGGCTCACTCTTATGTTGAAACAGCTACTCCCCCCAGGGACTGTACTCAGAATAAACAGTGGGTTTCCTTCTTCTGAGTGTGTTTATGTCTGAGAGGGGTGCTTGGCTCCAGGCAGACACTGTTTTCCCATCCACTTTCACTTAATATGGAAGAGCAGTCACCCTGAGTCCGGCTGTTGCATCCAAGAATCATTGAATGTGCAAATGCATTGAGAAGAATTACAAGAACAGATGAGAATCACTGGAGGGGAAAAAAGAGGGGGAAAAAGAGGAACCAAACTGTGCATCAAATGCAGAGCAACCTCCCACTGTTCCTTTCTGAGTCATTAACAGGTTAGTTATTTTCTCTGGGTAATGTGTTGTTTCCCTTGCTCAGAAGTGGCTCAGATGGAACAGGACTCTTGCTCTGACCTTAGGACTGCTGTCAAAAGACTGATTCAACCTCCTTTGGGCCAAAGTGCTTCATTTATCTAAGCAGCTTTAAAAACATGAAACCTGACTTGTGTTCCACTGAGTTGAAAACACACTGTTATCCTGCTATGAGCCAGCATCCATCAGGAACTGAGCTGAAATCACAAAACACATTCCACCTGGGACGTTAAGCTCTGAGGGAACACGAGCTGACAGTCTTAAAAGATCAATATGCTAGACCACATATTTCATCCCAGCATGAAATATTGCTCAGTATCCAGGACCACGCTTGCCTTATAATAGGGTCAATGGAGAGAGAGCTGGGAATGACCCAACCCTGTTCATCTACGTGCAGAAGCATTTTCCCGCTTTGGTGGTTTGGGTTTAACGGTGTGTGGAGGACAGGTTCTGATACAGGATCTTCCGGGCAATGGTTTAAGCAGCCCAAGAGTTATATGCAACTTCATTATTCAACAGGTTTACAGCATGAAGTTCAACTGACAGATGACTATGACACTGTGCCATTTTAGCTTCAGATACGGGCTGAATATCATTTTCTAGCTTTAAAAATACTGTGATCACAAAGAAATCCATATTGTTTCAAACACCAAACCTCTTTCAAACCTGCAGCCAATATGAGTTATGAAAAAATGGGAACATCAGGCAGAAAGACACTACAACATTCTAAATTGTCGTCAGTTAAGAAGTGCAGCAAACCCTCTGAAAACCCCTTTTTCTCCCCCCCACCATGTACAGAAAATGATCCGAATCTGAAATTGTCAGAAAAAAGTACATCCTCCAAAATTAAAAGACAAAGGCACAGTGAGAAAATGAGGTGTGTCAGGCTCACTTATAAAATCAGCGGTACAAGACGCTGATGATCTCTCACAAAACAAAGCCACACTTCCTTTGGGCTCCACAGACACTGTATCAGGCATTCAGGTGAACCAGGTAACACCCTGGAGTCCAATGAAACATTTGCTGAAATAATCAAGGAGAGAATACAATGCTATAGGTGTTCAGCTCAGCAAGCAAGGGGAGGGATTTCAGCTTTTGTGAAAGAGAAGTGCAAATACACTCTGACTTCTTTACATGAAAAAGTCCCCCTCCCCTCCGCTTTCCTCCATTCTTGCCAGGTCAGACAGCCCCTCATCTCAATATGAATGGGGAGGTAGCTCCTACATCAGTTAAAGCTTGTGAATCTACCGATGCCCCTGAAAAAAACAGGGCTCTCAAGATTATGCCCAACTCGCACAGCATCCACGTGTTTAAAGCACCTTATGAATCAAGCCTGCCTCCAACTCAGGCCACGCTGTAATTACTTTGTGCCACGTCCCTCCTCAGCAGCAACGCTAGCTTGAAGGACTCTCATCCTCCAGACATACTCACTTGTCCCCTAGTTGGGATAGGTTGTTATAGGACTGTGCAGGAGTCTAAATGGGCTTTAAAGAACCCTCAGGAAAAAGCAAAACAAAAAAGCACATTGTACTCAATTTCTGTAGCTTTAGCCAGTTGATCCAGTGAGACAGGGAGTGGATGCATCTTAGAAAAGCACGTATGTATAGAAATCTAAAATAATCAGACTCTTGCTATTATTATTAAATACTCCTACTGCTGTAATACAGGATGTAGCTGCTGAGATCAAAGATTCACCATTCTGCAAGAACGTACATAATAAAGAGATAATTCCTACCCCAGAGCACGTACAAGAGAATGGATAGGACAAAGGCTGAGAGGGGGAAGAGGCGGATGAAGGGAACTTGTTTCAGGTCAGTCAGCAAACGCAGAGCTTTGCCCAATGCTCTGCACACTGGATGCGTGGCGTTTCAGCGAGCTGTTTTATTTCCTGTGATGATATGGGAATACCATAGCTCTGACTTCGTTCCGCGATCAGCACTGCGGTCTCAGGAGTGGAAGACTATCATTCACCACTAGCAGACTCCAACATGCAGACACAAAACCACTCAGGATCCTGATTTAATTAGTCCTGTGTTTCTATCCCACAAAGTGAACATAAAATGCCCTCAAATGTAAAAGCTTGCTGCAAAATAGCACAAACTGCTGAAAAAATGCCACCCTGCTAACTTGTTCTGGAAAGCTGGCATTAGTGGATAGCAATGACATGGCTTGGGGTTATAAACTGAAAGGTGGACCTGTCACCTGCCTTTTATTTCAGAGCCCTGCCTGGCACAAACTGCTGCAAATCCTAGTGCTTTGTTTAGGAATACAAGCTCCGGGGGGACAGCAGACACAAGCTGATAGAGTATCCGGCGCCAGAGCTTCACACTTTTTGACATTAGGATGATGTGTGACATTTCGGGTTTGCAAATATTCTACAAGCCTAAAGAATAATTCTCCTGATTCTCTGTAACAACCTGTTTCTTTTCAGCAGAAGCATAAATGCAGCCAGGTTATCAGATTTTGGAAAGTCAAAGCAGCATTTTTTCAGGCAAGTGGAGAAAACAGTACTGTTTCATGAGCAGAAGCTAATTTAGTAGAACCTAGAGTTGGTGGAAGGGATCAGATGTTCAGAAACATATACTTCTTCCCCCCAAGTCTCTTCTCCTAAAGGACACAGGATCAAGAGAGGATGCTGTTCAGTGTCCCTTGGCAATTTGAAGTCCTACAAACCGACTGTGTGCATCTGTCCAACTTCTCTGCAGGATGGACCAACAAGACAACTGTGATCAGCACTGAAAGGTTTTTTTTTTTTTTTTTTTAAATACAACTCCAGTATTCCACTCCCTCTGCTTCTGGGCTGCAACCTCCAATTCATTGCAGTTGTGACTCAAGAACACCCATATGATAGGCTGACTTACTGATTTTTTACTTAACCAAAGAAGCGCTCTGCTTTGGGGCCTCTACTAGTCAATGTTTGTTAGTTAAGATAAACCCCAAGGGTATGGGGCAGGTTTTTGAGATAATAGGAAAAAACCCTCTAGGAAGTTCAACTCTGTAGTTAGCATTCAACATGAACCTCTCACGAAAACACTCTGGGACTGATTTGTCCACAGAGTGCGAATCAGCTCTAAAGCCACAAAGTTCCTTGAAATGGCTGCAGCAGTGCCAATTTTCATTATCGGATGCTGTGCCTTGCCCTTTTGACTAAGGAATCAGACTATTTGCTAAGTATAGACTGAAATATGCTTGTTCCCATAGCTTTGTAGCAGCGGCATCGAGTGAATTTGTAAGTACTTCCAATTTGAAGGTAGGAGATGACATCCTGTCCTTTTATAGGCCATGGAGCAGTGAGACTGTACAGTAGGGCTGTGGGAGAACAGACAGTCTACGAGACTGCTGTTTCCAAGGTTTGCCTGTCCCAGGAACGCAAAATTTACCTCCAAACAGGTCCTATCTCAAGGAGGAAACATGCTCTTCACAAACACTGCCTACCAGGGTCCACTTCAACACAGTGGAAAGAGTGCCAAGACAAAAAAAATAAGACAAGGATCTAGAATGTTTTGATAGCCTGACATCCATACATGACTCAAAAAAATTTAACTAATGGCGGGGGGGGGAGGAGTCCCTTGGGGCTACAAACTACAGAGATTTTGATGTGTTGTCTGAGATCCCTAGCTAAACACAGACCCACTTGACCTTTTCTTTTTATTCCCCCAGTGCTAGACATTTGGCCTCACACTGCCTGGGTGCTACTAGGAAGCACTACAACCAAGTGAGGAAGGTATCAGAGAAAGCAGAAGAAAGCCCAGGAGGGAAATTTGAGCTTTGTTAGGAGAATGTAAGCTCTAAGGGAAGAGAAAAGCCTATCAAATGTAGCTTGTAAGATTAGATGAGGTAAAACATGCTGTGGGCCTTTTGCTGTTTAAAATTCCCTTTCTCTCTGATGTATTGTTTCACCTAATGAACAAAAAAGCTTTATTTCAAGGAAGCTGTTACTACCGCATATCAGAGCTCCCACAGGGCAGTAATGCAGGCGCCCAGATCCCAGGAACACAGATAAAAACACCTAGACCTGGGCACTACATTCTGGTCCACGAGATGGGTAGAGGCCAGAGGCCCCTGTGTTTGAGGGGGAAGTACATGGAAAGTCCAAAAGGGGGGGGGGGGTGTGGAAGAGATGAGCCACTAATTCTAGATATTAACGAGGGCTAATAAAGAGACCATAGTGCAGAAAAACCTTTACCAGCCTTCAAAGCATGCTCAGGCAGCATGGCTGATGCATAAGCATAGCTCATACATAAGCATCATCGTGGCAGGCCCACGTTTTTAATGGAAGCATAGCTGGCAGGTGACCACTGTGAAAAAAAAAAAGCCACCATGAAGAGTGTGAGTTTGAGCACTATGAATTAAATAAAAGATTTGCTGTGAAACTCCCCCCACCCCCCAAATACACCATAAATTTAAATGACAAATTCAATGACTTGGGAGTACCTCAACCCCTCCACAGAACAGGAGAGAAACCCGAATTTTGGGCCCACTGTTTGTGTTAGTGAAATCACATCCATCTTCCAGCTCTGAAAGAGCCTAATGCATCCTTATTTCTCACTGAACACTTCTCTGCTGCCCATACAGTTGCTAAATCCTTCGTACTTCCCTGCACATCTATATACTGGCCATTGCGCCTTACTCCAGGTCTCCTTGGCACATGCCCTGAATATACCCCTGCAACCAACTCCTCTTTCGGCAGTGAGACCCTGAAGTAAATCCACTCAGACAATGGAACCAGCCCTGCTGGGCCTCTAAGCCTATTCCCAGGGGAATACAGCTACATTACATCCTTTTAGGACAACAAAGGATCAGAGCAATGAACAGGGCCACCTCTCAATCACCTGCTCCTTCCAAACAGCAGGAAGTCACAAGTCTGTGGTGACTGCCCTGTAAGGCAGGAGTTTGAAACTTCACAAATGTTCAAGAGCATGCTCAGAAAGCCAAACAGCACAAGGGAGATTCCACCTCATGTTCAGGCTGTCACGGAGGCCATTCTTCTCCCATCAAGCTTGCAAGATGTCTTGCTTTCCCAAATCAACGTGGTAGGAGCACACATGGCCTTTTCCAGATATGCAAAATGCACTGCATTAGCCTATTTTAATATCTGATATATCCTCTCATTTCCACTCCAGCAGCTGGGCAAGTAACAGGAGGCACTGCCATCACCTGACCTAAGTACATGCCAAGAGCTGGAGATGGTGTTTGACAGCTTCAATCTGAACTGATGTACCAAAAATAAACCTGGAGCATAGAGAGCCAAAATGCTACTACTTAGGCTGAAGAGTGAAGCCTCTTTTGGGGGGCTATAACAATTCTTACCCACAGAGGACTGCATGACAAATCCCTTTCTGTACCAAACGCACATAGGCACAATCACACTCTTCTGCCAAGCAGCAACGATTCTTCAAAAGAAGGGAGCACAGTCCAGCCCCGTGAAATCAAATAGATTATACACGCTCCCTTGAAGAGGGTTTATTCACCAGTGGCCACACACTCATGCATAATGCACTTACAGTCACTCAGGAAAATAATGTATCGGTGACATCTGAGCTGCTTGAGCAGAGCGGCGGGTCACAAGAGATCAGAGATGGAATTTCTTTATTGTTCCACTGTTGCTGTTTGGTTATGTTTCTCTCACTCAAGGTTAAATCATTTCTGTTTGGAACAATCACTGTGTTCTGCATTACATGCTGGCAAAACTAATGGCCCCCCTCAGGCTGGGAAACACTGTGCACCTCTACTGAAGATTTCTCCACACCTCTGCTCCTTCTCCAGATGAACTCTTCTACACCCTGCATTTCTCACTAATTTGTAAACTGTCTGAGAATTAAATCAGATGTAAGGTCCCATTAACTTCTGGGTAGAAAAGCCTGATAACAGTGCAAATTGATTTCTCTCTGGTAGTACTTTGCATCAGAGAAGGAATAGATTCTTTCACTGGGAAGGGCAACAGGCCATTGCTTTCTTACCATGCACAGTTCTAGTAACCCATCAAAAGGGAAGAAATTGCTGTCTCTTGCCAGAATACTATTTCTGAGCAAGTGATTAGCTACTGATGGAGGGATATGATATGCCCTCGGCTCAGAGAGGGAGATAAATCCAAGCTTAACGTTTGGAGACTGGCTGTTCGGTTCATTATTTGCTTTCAGGAAGTTTGTACCTCTCCCACACCATCTTTGATCTAAGAGAAAGTCTTTTATCTTTGTACTGAAGACTAACAACTCCCTCCCTCTCTCTACAACTTGATTTATGCCAAGCCTGACTACCACCATGACACAGTATAGCAGCTGGATATCGCTCTCCCTTAAGGTTTGCTTCACTGGGCACAAATCCTGGAAGTCTAGCTGCACAGAGCTCAAGGTCAACAGACAACCAGGACCAAGATAGGACAAAAGACCAGCATCAGTTCCTGCTGCGGGGCACACAAGCATGAGAAGCATTTGGTGAAGTATCCACTTGCCTCTGGTGCTCCAGCCTTGATGAACAGGTGTCCATCTAAAGCTACCTGCACTACTCAGCTCAAATCTAAAGCATGCCTCAAAGTCACCCTCCAGCCCAGCTGCAAAAATGTCTTCCCTGTCGTCTGACTACACTTCTCAGGGGAAAAAGCTGCAAATCCTTCTCTCTCCGTGAAGGACAAAAGGCCAGTACATTAAAGCATAACCCAGTCTGACTTAGGAGATCCCAGAGTAACAGGGGAACTGCTTCTCTCAAGCATACAGAAATCTTTAGGCCTAGGAGGGAGGAAAGGAGACTACATCAGAATCAACATAACTGTCTCATACCCACCTCAATTCCCCCAGTCGTTTCGCTTCACTGGTGGTTGAAATGATTTTTGTACACTCAGAGAGCAAAGCTCTGCTCTTGTGTAGTCATGTCCCTGTGTGGTTTATCTGCAGGGAATCAGCCAAGGCTCTCTTGACCTGAAAACATAAGTCTCTCCTATTTGAGCTCAAAGGTCAACATTATTAGCTTGGCAGGAGTAGCAGTCTCCAATGCTCTGTATGTGCTCAACCGCTAGAGAGGTGGGGAAGAGCTACAGCAGGTTGACACTGGGATAAATCAATTCTGGAGAAAACAAATTGAGAACTTTGACTTCTATTGATTTATATCACAGGTGAGAAACAGGAGAAGAGTATAGATGAAATTTGAGTATTTTAAATCAAATTGAGATTTTATTTTTAAAAAAATCCTCTTAACGATCAGTTTTGAAACTTATTTATAAAGCAATTCCCTTTCCACAATGATCCCAAACCACTTTTTTGCCCAGCTCTTTCAAAATATCTCTGGCAAAAACATTACTTGGGTTGATGTGAAACGATTCCTTGAATTTTTCAGTAGAGACAAAGAACCAAAACTTCCAATACTCGTAAAGCTCTCATAAGCATGGGATACCCCTGAAAAAGAAACTCCCTGTCCCCACTTAAGAGCTGAAAGAAACGTTAGGATATGGCTGCCAGCAAAGCTGCTGCATCCAGAACATCCCAAAGCCATGCTCCAGCCTTTCCACCTGAAGGCCCACTTCAAGTGCTTCATTTTCTAACCCAACCAATCTTTGGGGACTTTGCTGCCCTCCAGGGAAGGACAGCAGGCAGACATCAATCAGTTCTGTAGGCTGTGACTGAGAAGATTGCAAACCAGGAAGTAGTGAAGCCATCCCAACCCTGAGCAGGCACAGAACTACAGACATAACCCAGCTACATCAAGGAAGGCTGGCAGGGAAGCTGTTCTGCCAGCTACGCTTTAGGCCCAGGACTGCCATTTCCAAAGCTCCCACAGTCATGAAACGGTATTGAGGAATGAAACCATCCCATCTGCCCAAGCAGCAGAGACCCATCCTTTGGGATGCAGCATGAAAACATTAGGGACAGGGAGCTCCACCTCCCCTCTGAGCACGAAGCAAACCAAAACCAAGTGCAGAAGATACAGGAAATGCATAACCCCAGCTTTTTCCTAAAACTCAATCAATCACCCATCTTCCACTGATTCATACCCGTAAGTTCCAACTCCTATGAAATAGAGACCTTTATTAAATCAGAAATACCAAGGCGCAGCCAAACTTTAACTAAAGTTGATCTCTAGCAGAGAGCGAGGACAAACTTGAGTACTTAGGGTAATTCCTTATTGTTCCCTATTCCCTATAGATTTCCATACAAGCAGACTGGGATGGGCAAGGAAAGACAACACCCCATTTGTAATGGGGACAAAACGGGGAGCAAGCCTCTCCTAGCATAAATACTGTGTCAAAAAATAAAATGAAGCAGCAGCACAGTAAAACCAGCAATAATTCTCTCCAGCAGTGCTCACTGACACAAGATAGCCAAGCCCCGCTGGGATAAATGACAGAGAACTTCCTATGATAAACTAATAAAAGAGATTTCTATGAGTAATCATTGATTTGACAGGAAGTCAAACAAATCTATCCATCACCGCTGACATGTGTCTACAACCTTCCAAACAAAGCAGCGTCTACAGAGAAAAATTGAACAAACTGCCCACACCGTCTCAAATGCCACATAAAGACAACCAGCGTCAGACGCCTCGATCGAACGCTCCCTGTCATTCACTCTGGGCTCTGTCTTTGATCCCTTCTGGATCCACTTCTGAGGCCTACAAACGTGAGACAAACCATAGGCCTCTCCTCCCACATCCTGCCCCTGCACCCTCTGTGTGATACAGTCTCCCGACTACGTCGGAGATAAGGAACTACGAACAGTTGAGTAGACACACTCACCCCTCTCCTGCCTATGGATGGGCAAAGATCCTCCTCTCTCAGCTCTGTTACTGGATGTCTACTGCATCAGGACTGAACCAAATGATTCTTGGTCATTGCAAGTGTTTGAGATTGTTTGTGCAAACCAAGCTCTGGCTCTTCACAGCCCTTAGCGCTGACCCTTGTAGACCAGCTGAATCCCAGTCTTTAGCCCAGGAGGACAGGGGCATGGCCACCTCCTCTCCTTTAATTCCAGGGATGTATTAGCAATTAGAACATGAAATGAGTGAGGAGTTGACATCATCATCTCTCTCAGGTGCTTTCTGAAGGAGGCAGCTATTCAGCTGGAAACTCTCTGGGAGCTGGGCTCTGGAGCAGAGACTGGCTCTGTGTTTTGATGATGAACTGGCCCAGGAGGCGACCAGTGTGAACTCAGCAAGATCAGCCTGACTCACAATATAGCAAGACATCATTGCTATTCCGTTACATACGCCATCACTGGGGCATGCCAACACCTCAAGCCACTAAAAACAATAAAGTTCACGCTCTTAAGGCTGGGGCAGGGCTCTAGCATCTATTGCCTTCAGAGGAGTGACAGCTGCCTATTCCTCCCAGAAATGCCTATTCTTCCATGCATGCAACATCCCCTTACCAGTAAAATACAGATCAGGTGGACTGAATTTTGGGAGACCTACTGCTATTTCATTTCCTGCCTACGACCATTTCTGTCTGCTCACCACTCAGAGGTTTAAGTGGAAACAATCTGGCTGCTAGAGCAAGTGACTTGGTGCCTCCTGTTTCCCTTTTTGTTTCTCTTCTCCTGGAAGAGTTCTGCAAGCCTCTAAGATACCACAAAGTATTGTCACTCTGCCAGAGTGCAGAGTCTCAAATCAATGCCAGGCTTTTCCAATAGGGCCTGGAAGTCAGGGCTCAGCTCCCAGGATAGCACATCTATGAACTCAAAGCATAGCCAGTAATGACAGGAATATGGCAATGATAACATAACCTGCCTGGTTTGAAGTGGAAGACTCAGGCCTGCATCTCCCCTATCCTGGGCAAGACCTCCACCCACTGAATCACAGAACGGTTGAGGTTGGAAGGGACCTCTGGAGATCATCTAGTCCAACCTCCCTGCTCAAGCACGGTCACCTAGAGCACACTGCCCAGGATCACATCCAGATGGGTTTTGAATATCTCCAGGGAAGGAGACTCCACCACCTCTCTGGGAAACCTGTTCCAGTGCTCAGGCACCCTCACAATAAAGAGGTTTTTCATGTTCAGATGGGACTTCCTGTGCTTCAGTTTGTGCCCGCTGCCTCTTGGCCTGTCACTGGGCACCACAGAGAAGAGGCTGGCCTCATCCTCTCGACACTCCCCCTTCACATACTTACACACGTTGATCAGATCACCTCTCAGCCTTCTCTCCTCCAGACTGAACAGGCCCAGCTCTCGCAGCCTTTCTTCAGAGGAGAGATGCTCCGGTCCCCTCATCCTCTTTGGAGCCCTCCGCTGGACTCTCTCCAGGAGTGCCATGTCTCTCTTGGACTGGGGAGCCCAGAACTGGACACAGGACTCCAGGTGAGGCCTCGCCAGGGCTGAGGAGAGGGGCAGGATCACCTCCCTCCACCTGCTGGCAACACTCTGCCTAAGGCACCCCAGGAGACCATTGGCCTTCTTGGCCACAGGGGCACACTGCTGGCTCATGCTCAACTTGGTGTCCACCAGCACTCCCAGGTCCTTCTCTGCAGAGCTACTTTCCAGCAGGTCAGCCCCCCAGCCTGTACTGCTGCATGGGGTTCTTCCTCCCTAAGTGCAGGAGCCTACACTCGCCTTTGCTGAACTTCGGGAGGTTCCTCTCCGCCCACCTCTCCAGCCTGTCCAGGTCCCTCGGAATGGCAGCACAGTCTTCTGGTGTGTCAGCCACTCCTCCTAGTTTAGTATCAGCAGCAAACTTGCTGAGGGTGCACTCTGTCCCTTCCTCCAGGTCATTGATGAATATATTGAACAAGACTGGACCCAGGACTGACCCCTGGGGCACACCGCTAGCCACAGGCCTCCAACTTGACTCTGCGCCATTCACCACAACCCTCTGAGCTCGGCCATCCAGCCAGTTCTCAACCCACCTCACTGTCCACTCGTTTAGCCCACACTTCCTGAGCTTACCTAGGAGGATGTGATGGGAGACAGTGTCAAAAGCCTTGCTGAAGTCCAGGGAGACAACATCCACTGCTCTGCCCTCATCTACCCAGCCAGTCATCCCATCACAGAAGGCTATCCGATTGGTCCAGCATGATTTCCCTTTGCTGAATCCATGCTGACTACTCCTGATCACCTTCTCGTCCTCCACATGCTTAGTGAGGACCTCCAGGAGGAGCTGTTCCATCACCTTTCCAGGGATGGAGGTGAGGCTGACAGGCCTGGAGTTTCCTGGCTAATCCTTCTGGAGGAGTTTCCTGGCTCCTCCTCCTGGCCCTTTTGGAAGACTAGGATGACATTGGCTTTCTTCCAGTCCTCAGGCACCTCTCCTGTTCTCCAGGACCTTGCCAAGATGATGGAGAGTGGCCTAGCAATAATATCCACCAGCTCCCTCAGCACTTGTGGGTGCATCCTATCAGGGCCCATGGATTTGTGGATGTCAGGATTGCACAAGTGATCTCTAACTCTATCCTCCTCAACCAAGGGAGAGTCTGCCTTTCTCCAGACTTCCTCTCTTGTCCCCAGGGTCTGGAATTCCTGAGGACTAGCCTTAGCAGTAAAGACTGAAGCAAAGAAGGCATTCAGCAACTCTGCCTTCTCTGTATCCTTCATTACCAGGGCATCCGCTCCCTTCAGCGGCGGGCTGACATTTTCCCTAGTCTTCCTTTTGCTATTGATGTATTTCAGGAAGCAAGTCCTAGAACTTTTCACAGAGAGTCAACTATTCCCTGAAAGAGGAAAATTGCCCCAATTCTTGGGAGGCAGGAAGAACGGCATCTCAAACCTAGGTCACGTTTACATTCATGACTCAGCCAGACCCATAGCATCTCACAGGCTAAAAGTGCTTTGGGCTGACGCTGCCTGCAGTCAGACTGACAGCATCCATGGGAATTGCAAGCTAAATCAAAAAAGCTGACAGAGAGCAATGAAGAGTCACACAGCAAGACCAGGCTTGGGGTGAGCTCTCCAAAGTTCCAGTCTAGCTCCCTGAGCTACAGGTTACCTAGTTGTTAGGACAAAAGCCAAAATCCCTTGCTACTCCAGCTCCATAGTAAGCTGACTTTTTCAGGGCAGCTTCTGCAAACACGGCAACTTGCAGTAAACAATCACTGAAGGGGTCTGAAGGCAATCAAAGGCACTTCAATTAGAAATGCAGATGATCCTTCGCTGCTGATTCAGGACAGCATGGGCTTAGTACTAACCTGTGCAAACATAAACACAACCAAATTCTTTAATCATCACAAAATCTAAACCTCCACGCCGTGCTGGCTGGGCTGTCTTGTGCATCTGTGCTGGCAAGAGAGACAACTCCCAGATGACACCACGGTACTCATCAGCAGGACTTTTACACCAACTTTAATGATCACATAAAAATCTGAGGGATAAAATCCTGTTTCTACTTCTTTCCAAGCAGCTCTGTTGATGCATACAGAACTGGTAGGCAGAAATTAACAGGGATTTTTTTTTTATTGTAAGTTTTATTTCTGATTTCAAAAGCAGAGTTTGATCCCGAAGTCCTCGGGGCTTAGATACTTATAATAGCCTCAAATGCAACCCAAACCGAGGGCGTACCTTCCTTCAAAAAGGCCCCGCTGTTAGACTCATCCCCTTCTAAACAAAGCAGACAATTTGGAAAATTTATCATATTGTTGAGAAACAGTGTATAAGATTTGAAACAAAACCTCAGAGTCTGCACAAAATTTGTATGTTGTCCACCAAAAAAAAAAAGTCAAGCAAGTGAAGTCCCCCAGAGCAGCACAGTTGTTTTTAGTGTTTTCTTGCCAAAAAACTGTTTATTCAGTTTTTCTTAAAAAGTAAACAAAACACCTAATAATCTTAGTCTTTTTTGGTAGGGAGAAGAGAACACCATAATTTCCCGGGAAACTCTGCTGTTAAAGAAAAACCATTACTATGACGGTTCCCTCTGATCTCTCTTGCACTGCTAATATGCAAAAGGCAGGGTGAATGTGTCATCTCCATTCTCTGAACTGTCCCATTCTCTCCAAAGCAGTCGTTTCTTACTGAAAGAACTTCAGCTTGCCTTGGGTTTCAGGAAGGGAATTTACGTATGCACCTCAGAGGTAGATTTCCATTTCTTGTAGTCAGGAGGCAGGAATTGAAAGAGGGGAAAGGAAGAATGATTTAAGCTTGAGCTCGGGGAGGAATAAAGACAGGTTTGAGAACATCAGTGAAAAACATCATCTTCGTGGAAACAAGAGTCAGAAGAGGTCCTTCCATGAATAAGATCTTCCTGTTTTCTTGGCTGCTCTATGCCATCTCTCCTCCTCTTTCCCCTCTCACATTAGTTAAAAGCAGCAATGAGAACCAGATATTTCTCTATGCACCTCCTCTGCGCAGCCTCATTCATTTTATTAAGCTGGAGCAGCTTAGCCTTGGAAAGCATCTCTTATGCCTCCCTTTATCCTTCAGGGCTGGGTGGATGCAGGGGCAGCTAAGTCTGCTGCATGCCCTCCCTAACTCCTTTGGCCATAAAGCCCTTGTGATCTCAGCTTCATGCTATAAACACCCTCAGAAGGTTATAACAATATGCACAACTCCCCAAAACAGCCTGAAGTGTTGGCCAGGCTCTATCCTCCACCACAGCACCTCAGCACCCCAGGGCGGGCAGCACTTAGAATGAGAAGCAGCTAGAACATTTTAAGCTATTCTGGGCTGGGACAGCAAATGGCTTCAGGGGCATGAGGTCCAAAAATCAGGAAGATAGATTACTGCAACCCCTGCATCCGGTGCACATCAATAAAAGGCACTCAGGAGAATCAGTGCTCCATGGAAAAGGACTGTTCATTTTCCCCCATAGCGTGATGAGATTTAGTGGAGAACAGACGAATGTTTCTGGGCCAAGAGGAGTGCGTGATTTGAAGACTCCTATGCTCAGCATGGCCACCAGACAATAAGGGAAGAGAGCTTCCCAGGGATATTGCACCCCAGCCAAGGAGCAGTGATTGAAATCATCAGCAACAAACAGAGCAGAGCTGAAAACTCCAGATGCTGCTAAAACAACAGCTTCTCATTTAACTGCAGTTAAGATTTTCTAACACCTTGCAATGATTTTGGCTCAATTCCTCTGACAAGAGGGTGCTGCCAAGACGCAGTGAGGCGGCAGCAGGTGATGGCAGGATATGGAGAAAGAGGAAATGCAAATATTTGGGAGACTAGCCCAACACAGAGAGAAAAGGACTGTTTGAGACTTGGAACCTAAAGGCTGCAGGAGGCAGCTCACAGAATTGCAGATTAGCAGGGGGCTTTCAGCAGGCTACCTGGGAGGTGGATGGGGAGGTACAATGTGATACCTTATCTAAACATATTGGTGGGTTCTTGAGCCGCTTGGAAAATGTCCCAATGCTTGGCTGTTTACAAAACTAATGTTCTAATCAGATGCTCCAGTCACCCTACCTGATTTCCAAGGAAAAGAAAAGCTAAGAAGTCAAGCATGTGATTGCCTTTCAGATCTCTTCAAAGGTATGAGGCAAGAGATACCTACAGGAAAGGCAGCAGAAGGGGAAATCCCTTGAAACTAGATGTTAATTCACTGAAATAGCCAATATTTACATACCTAACATACAGGAAAACTCACAGGGAATGGATTCCGTTGCTCTTCACCACTGGAAGGAAGGAAACCACTCATGAAGGAAGGTGCTGCTTGGCACAAGTTAATAAGTGGCTGTTCCATGTGATCAAGGGTAGCAGACTGTGGACCTAATTGGCATGTAGGGAAGGAGGAGGCGAGATGGAGCTCTTAGTTCCTCCTCCACTGTTCTGAAATCGGGAAATGCCAAATGTTGATATCCTCCATAAATATCTATTTAAAAACATTGCTTCCCCCATCCTTCCTACTGCCTAGCCTCCTACACTAGCCAATTTATGAGCACAAACACGGCTGCACCTACTGGCTCAGCATGGCTCATGGCAGTAAAAACCAACAATGTTCAGAAACTGACCTTCAGCTTTGCTGTTTTTATCTTGTCTGCTTTTGTAAGCTTCCTCCCTATGGAAGTGAGTACCCTAAGAAAGTCTTCTGATGAGCCATCTGGAGGAAAGAGCAGCCAACTTCCCCCAAAAAACTCACACCCAGAACGTGGATGCAGAACAAAAAAAAAAAAAAAAAAACACACACACAGTGCTGGCATAGGTCCCTACACACACCAAAAGGACAGAGAGAAAGTTCATCTCCTAAGAGCCAGAGATTGACAAAAGTAACACTGATATTGTTAGTAAACTTGTCTACCATCCTTGATCTCCTTTTCACAAAGCTCCCTTACCCTCCAGGAGCCCTACATACCCGCCTTCATACTGTTCCCACCAGTACCTGACACAGTCACCCACAGGGGACCACAGCTTCTTCATTAGCCTCAGCATGAGACAATCTAGTGCCTTGCTCTTCAGATTGAGCCTGCTACTGCTTGTGCCACAGCCACAGACTTTCTTCTGACAAGAGATTCCTTTGCGCAGCAAGAACAGGGACTGCAGACTGGTCTCCTGCAAGAGCTTCTCAAACATCAGGCAGGAGCCTGAGGCATCTCTCCATCTGTACCAAAGAACAAAGCAGTTGCACCCAGTTGTGAAGCTGAGAATATCCAAAGGCTGCTGAGAAGCAGAAGATAGAAATCTGGATTCAGAACTGAAAAGAAGAGCTGCCAGGGCCCGGGGGAGAGCTCTAATCACTGGGATATTGCACCTACACAGAGCAAGGGAGAGCTATTTCCTATCTTATTGCTGCTGGCTATATGCATGCCTTAATGTGTAGGTATGCTTGCTAGATCCGGCTCAGTATTGAAAGAGTGGGAAGAAAACTTCAGAGCATTCTGCTGAGGATTTGACCCTGAATATCTCTGCAGCCTCAGGACAAGGGCAGGTCACTCTCTGACCTACCCCAAACACAGAGGTATCAGCTGAAGTGGGATTTTGAGCATCTTCACGTTGGCCTTGTTTCCTCAGAAACCACTTACAGTCAGCAGAGAGACCTGCTGACTTAGGCCCTTGTCTCTCCACACATGAAGGGGGATATTAGCACCTCCAGTCATGCCAAGGGTTGGATAAGGGCTAATGAAGATTCAGCAACTCCGCTAATGAGCTAATAGGGCCACACAGGCCTCTAGATGGCAGAGCAGAATCAAGGCACAGAGGATGGGGAAGATAAGTGGGCCACACTTTCCAGATGGATAGTAAAAAGAACATCCAATAGGAGCACAGGCTGAAGATATGAGTCCTTATGTCAGAAAAGTGATCCCAGCAAGGGAGCAGATCATATCCTATTGAGCAACAGAAGAAAGTCTCCATAGGCAAATGGGATCCAGGCTGAGGAACAGCAGAGTTAAAACTGGCAATGGGAATGCCATATCCCAGGGGAGCTAGGACAACAAAGTCTCAGACGTGTAGTGGTTGTGAGTCACACTGAGGGTCCTGACCGAGGTCCTAACTTTGCTCATGCAGCAAGCATCTGTCCCTACTGAACAAGGGAGCACGGGACAGGGATACCTGGGCCCCCGTGGTAAGCTGATGACTGCCAGAGACAGGTCCCAGCCTACCAGATCAAATCCACTGGGAGAAACTCCAGCGCCCCATAGCCTTCCTGCAGCCCCCACACCTCAACTGGCTCCATTCTTCCTCCACATACAGTCATCCTCTCGACAAACATACTCTGTTGCGAATGAGATGGATGCTATTGAGAAGGACAAGGGCAGGAAATGAATATGAATAAGAGACAGTCTGCAACATGTTCATACATGAGTATTTTCACCAGGCTCCATACCTGCAGCCACTAAGGCTACACAAGGCGAAGGGAGGCAGGACCAGGCCCTTACCAAGCCCACAGCAAAGGATCTCAGATGTATTATATACAGAAGCTGCAAAGAAAAAGCAGGAAGTATTCTACTTTCAAAGCATGAACAGTACCCAAGTCCCTACTGCCTCCACTGCCAGCCCATATTTCACAGAAAAGTCATTTAAAAAAAAATATATTCTCACAAAAATACTAACCTGTCCCCTGGCAAGCGCTTATGATCAGATACAATCGCGTATCTGAGCGATCCAAGACCAAAAGTATCCCATTGGCCTTCAACTCAACCCTAATTCTGTTCTTAGCAGGAAGAGAATGTCTGTTAATGAAACAAAGTGATTCCAAACTCCTCTCCAAACCCATTCTGTGCCAAGGTAAAAGCTGGAATAAACAGAGTGGGAATGAACATGGTATTTCCCAGAGGAACTTTCTGCAGTGAACACCAGCCAAGAAAGAATGGCTTTCGCTCTCTGAATAAGCAACCAGGGAATTCTTTAGCATATTGCTTTTGACAGAATTTGCCTTCTGAAAAAGTGATATTTTGTGAGCAAAGACCTGCTTTCCAGTTTCAGTTTCACTTTTTTGGGAGGGGGGGGTGGGGGAGGCAGAGATCAGCTCTCATTGAAAAACCTGAACTCTGAAATCTTTTGGTTAATGTCTCTTATAAAGGTGCCTCCCACCAGCAGCATTTCAGCTGCTTTGTTCACTTACTTTCTCTCAAAGATTAGGCTTCTCAGATGAGCTTCATCTCCCAGGGTGCCCTGTGAACCGATTCACTGAGGAGGAAAAGGAGGGGATTATTTAAACTGTTCCATTTGAGCTGGCACCTCTGCTCCTGACAGGATTTTCAGCTGAAAACTCTTTGAGAGCATGAGGTTATTTTGGACATTTGGTTACATGTCACCACTGTCACAAGTGTTTCCATCATCAGAATGGCTTCCTGTAAATTTTGTTACCATTTCAAGAGTGACACATAAAAGATAAGTAATTTAGATGTTAATCTCAGTAATGTTTCATTCAGATATTTTGCAGATGGAATATTTTGGCTTTTCATCAAAAAAGATCATTTCTGGAAAGAAATTCTTGCATAAAAAATTTAAAAATTTTAAGCAATCAAAATGAAACATCTTCTAACCTATCAAAAAGGTCTACCTCAGTCTAAACCATATCAAAATATGTCAGACTTGTGTGTGTCTGAAATTTCTAGTTTGGTTTGTCAGATCTTCATCAATTTTAGGCCAAAAAAATTGCCATCAACCTTTCTGTGAAACGATAAGGTTTTCAGTGAAACGAATTATCCGGTTCCTCCTTCCTGCCATCATGACTATGAGCAGAATTGTACATCCTCCAATTCAGGGAACTTATCTACAACCTCAGCTCAAGAGCATCTCATCCCCCACCACTTCAGCTCTATTTGTAGATGGCGCTTCACCAACTGAAAGGCTGGATGCTGCAGTAGGATGTACTAATTACCTACAGCATGAACATTTGTTGTTACTCTTTCCAGAAGTCTTTTCTTACTCCTGCAACCTCATCTCCTTGAAATCCCAGAGCCTCTCCTCTTCAAGTGGTGTACAAAAAACTCCTCAGTTCTCATACCTTTCACCCTGGGAGTCTGCCTCCTCCTAATAAGCTGTTAGGTAGGAGCATCTTTTCTGGAGCTATGCGTTGTTTCATAAGATAGCAAGAAGGAAGCTATTTTCTGATATAAAGATAGTTTATCTCCCTTGACAGGTTTCAAGGCAGTTTTAAAACTCCTAACAATACGCTGGGTTTTCCCCATTACAGCTCTGATGGCGAAGGACCGATAAGACATGTCAGTGTTATTAACCTGAAAACGTTGCAGAATTCTCGAGATGTAACCCCAAGCCCATTAAAATTCTCCTTGTGACCCAGGGGTCACTAAAATAAGTGCAGCGTCTTAACGATGTAGCTTGCCTTCACCGCAGATGCTCAGTGTACAGATGCTCTTACTTCTGGTCACACTGGCTGTGTTACCTACAACTATCAGAACATCTTCACCTAAAAACACACACAGTAAGCTCTCTGCCACAGGAGAGAGGCAAAAGCCTTAGTACTCGCATAAGATAAATTATGCCAGACTACCACCATCTTGAACTGCCTCTTCCCCATACTTGACCCTTGACAGTTGGCCAGTTCTCCGGCAGAGGCTTTCACACAAATCATACCTAAATGGTTCTTTTAACGTACTGGAACTGAAGGCCATCCTTTCTCTAATGAAACGCTGTGTATATTTCAAGGGAGACATTTTTTTCCTACACCAAGGATTCAACCTTACTGGGAATACAAGGGCCATCTCCTAAAGTAATTCTAGATTTACGTGGCACACATTTAACATAACATTGCCTTTAACAATGCTTCCCAGAGTAGATACCTGTCTCAGGGTCCGAGATAGCTGGTTTAGCGGGACAGCGCTCAGGAAGGTGGCCTTTAGCATAAAGGCCACTATCTTTTCAAAATACATCACCTCCCATGTTCTCCCTCATTAAGCTGTTTTGCTAAGGCCCTGGGCTAACTACCTTATTGACAGTTCATGAGCTGGGCTTGTGCTGTTCCGGAGTCCTTTTCCTGTTCATAAAATCAGGTCAAGAAGTTTTTGATTATTGTACATTTTCATGCAGACAGTTTTTCATAAAATACTATTTAGTGTAATAATGATAATTTAAGTTTAATGCTCAGTCTGTGCAAAACTTCATTAGCTGATTTGACTGAGATTAATGGATAAATTCACCAGAACAGGAAATAACTCCTCTTGCCCACCAGACAGCAAATCAGCAGCAAGAGTCACAGGTCTACCAGACTGCAGTACAAGATGACATCAGTATCTACAAAGTCAGCTCTTGCTATTTGCCATTTCCAACATTCTTTGGTAAGGGCTTGTTCAAGAACTTGGTAGTATGGGCACATGGGGAACACACCCAGCTTCAGGAGCAGGACAGCATATTGATATGCCAGGGACAGTCCAGAACAGGAGCGATGTCTCTCCAGCCCTTGGATTCAAAGGAAAAAAATACTCTGTCTGGATTCCTTGCCTTGGGGAGGAAGGATGTGCCTAGAAACAGGGACTTCCGTCTTAGATCCCCAGTAAGGTCTGTGATATTTATCATTCAATCCTATGTCTTAGCTGTTCATGTGGAAAGCAAGACTTATCAGTGGAAGGAGGGAGAGGGAGACCAATTAAAATCCCTTATAAAGGTCAAGCATGTGCTTTCTAACCACAGCAAAAGCAAAGTGAAGGAGCAGGTAAAAGTTCTAAATACTTGCAAGGTCTGATACTGCAGGAACAGGATGAGGGCTGAGCCAAGGGGGGGCGGGGAAGGCAGAAACAGTAACTTGATTTGGAGATAGAACAATCAATGATCTAATAAAGTCAGTTACTGCTGGTTTGATTAGCAGAAGTAGGACAGCAAGCTCTGCAGGTTAGTAATACCATTTAGCTGCAACAAATATAAGTTTCAAAAGAATTGGAAAATAGCTTTGAAAAGATGTAGCAGCTTCATTAGGGGTTTGTCGTGTGTCACCTGGCCATCTGCATGCATGTAAAACCTTGATGAAGGTTTATTTTAATACTCTGGAGTATTATTTTGACTCTGACACGAGCTTAAGCAATAGTTCAGGTTATCCTGAATTTCTGACCTTGAGGTTAATTGACAATTGTCACAGAGAATGTCCCTACTAATTGGTAAGCTTGATTAGACTTCGTTGACGCTAAGCCTCCATATTTGGACAAAAAGTCTTCTCAGAATCATAACATACAATCAAGTTAAATGACCTTTTTGCACCATTTTGATCGCTATGCATTATATGTTGCATTTGATGATTAATTTCTAATATCCTTTGATGTGCCCAAGGTAAAAGAGTGTCATATATTTAGTTCTTTGTTACCCAGCCAACCACCTTTAAGTTGTGTTTAGTTAATAACACCAAGTATAAAAGAAATCTCAAATCCGTTCCCAATTCTTAAGCAATTTGTGCAGATTTGCACAGACAAGCCTGGTCCAGAAAAGAACGCCCTGGTCAGGGATTTCGCAGACCTGTGATCTAGACACGGTTCTACCACTGACACAGGATGACTTGACAAACATATCACTATTTGTTTTCACTTGCTCTTGTGCTTGCTCTTCCTGACAGGTATCTGATCCTTCCATATGCTTGCCATCTCCAAGCACAAGCTGGCACTGATGTCAACCGAAGCTGCCGAGTTCAGGTATCATCAAAATGCTAAGAAAACCAGAATATGTTAAAAATCACCCAGCTATCTTGTTTTGCATTAACATAGATTCAGTTAATGAAAAAAATGGAAAGCAAGCACAGATCTTGGGATATTTCCTCTATGCATTATTCACACTGGCAATGCCGTACTGTCTTGGCTAGGCTAAACAATTAATTATATATTCATTTTCTTTTTGGTTTCCCTGATGACATTTAATCCTTTCAGCTGTTATAAATGACTCTGGAGCTTGGGGCTCTTTAACCAAAGCACAAGTTTCTTCATCGCTTTTTTTTTATTGGAATATTTGGGGGTCCTGATATTTTTAATCAAAGCTCTGGGTCAAATTGAGTGGTTGGCATAAACAGACCTGACTGCACTGACAACTGTGGAGTTATGTTCATTGAATATGCTGCCTTCGTTTTTTGCCTCTGAGAAATCAAAAGAATGGGTCTTTTCTTGCCAAGCCCCTTTATGTCCTTCTCGACCAGAAAGCATATTAGATTTTTCTCCACTTCCTTCCCCCTAAAAGCCTTGTCCACCAGGGCTGGCTTTTATTTTCCCACGCTCTGTCATTTTCACTTGTGAAAAGTACCAAAAGTAAATATTTCACTCCTCTCCTCCTTTGTCAGGGGACAGCTGAAATCCAGCCAGGCTATACAACTGGATTATCCTCATCCAAGGATACAGACATCTATCACTTACTGACTCTTAAAGTCAAAGAAGTTATGCAGAGCTCTGTGCAACACTCCTTTATTCAGTTAGGCTGGTGAATGGGAAATGACAACAGCAGCACAATAAATTTTGGGCTCTTTCAGATCTTGACTTTGAATGTATATCCACAGGCACAATGCAAGCCCCTGTCTCTTTGCCACTTCTTCCTCAGACATTTGGTCTGGGTCACATTCAGACACACAATAACAGACATGTTATTGAGTGTCCCAATCTGAACTGTACCAAAATGAGTTTGGTCATGCTTAGCAAACCTGATCTAATGGCTATGGAGCTAACAGAAAGACTCCTACTGATTTCACTTAGCTGTGAATCAGGATTCATGTGAGAAGTTGTTTCAGAATCAGTCCCTAAGCATTTACTTGAGCTGGACCACTGGGCACAGAGTCCTCACAACATGGCTGCAAGCAACTCACCTTGGCTATGTATTTCTCCGTCCCTGTTAAGTGCTAGGTGTCGATTTTGACACTAACAACGCAAGGACAGAACGCAGATGTTGCTCTTGCTACTGTGCCAAAGCACAAGATCTGTTCCCTAAATGCCAGTCCACACAACAGAAACCCACGTAGGCCAGGTCATGAGACACGTGTAAGCTGCAATCAGAGGGCAAGGGCGGGGGGAAGCCAACTTGCCCTCAAAATATCTTGTCTTTGAGTGTGTCACAGATCAGACTTAACCTGCATCTGTCCAATGGGTCAGGGTGCAGCGCAAAGGCTGCAGCACTGCTGATGGGAGAGAAGAAGTCTCCCTGTATGTCTTCTGGCCATATCCCACTATGAACAACATTTAATAGGGACAAAGGCATAAGTGTTAAATGATTCACCCATTCACCATTCATTCACATCTGAGCCCCTAGGAGGCTTTCTCTGACCTTCTGCTTAGAGCCGACCTGAATTCTTAGGAAGGGCAAGCCCCACCCAAAATATGGATTACCAGCAGGACAATCTCTCTGGGAAAGCTACTGGGCCATGTCTCAATACCAAATAGCTTCTCAGAATATCCCAAACATCTCGTATTTCCTCTCAAGGAGGAGAGCATTCCTTGTTCACACTACTCGATTCTGCATTGCTCCGTTTCTCTATATACCTCAGCTATTCCCTTCTAAGCCACATGAGTCAAAAGCATAGCTGTATCTGGCTTTCCACGCAGGTTACAGATGGACAACGGGCACTATATCAGCTTTAAAGGAAAGGAATCTATTCTGTGGAATTTTTCTTTAATGCTGTCCAAACAACCACTTGTCCATCTGACCGTCAGATTCCTGCTTCTAGTAACTTAAGTTCCCCGTAGACTGACAGAAGGCTCACAGATAATTAAATGCTGAGAAATCCTGAGAAAAATTGCTGGGGATGAAGAAAAGACTGAACCAAATTAGTGCCTTGGTTGTAGGAAAGGCTGTCATGTGAACTGAGAAATTGTCTGCTCTGCATGGCAAGCAGGCCTATCAGCATCAGCAGTATATGAACCACTGACCAACCAGCCACAGCGAGTACTGACTCCTGATAGCAAGAAGTTAAAGGGCATGGAGGAAGGGGAGGGGAACACAGGGGCTTTGCAGGAAGAGTTAATATTATGAAGGGAGAGGCAGAGGGCAGGCATGCACGATACAAATCTAGTGGCTCATTAGTTTTGCTGCTTATGGAACAATTGCCTGACACCACCTTCATTGCTAACTGCTGAAACAGCAAGCTTCAGCTCAAAATGTCACAAACATCTTTCTAACATCCTGCCAAAGAAAAACACCTTTTTTTAAGCAACTGACCAAGCAGCAGACCAAGTAGCCAGAAAGGCAGGAAGACCCTCTCCCTCCGCTTCTCCCCCAAACAGCTGTGAAAATGTGCAAAGATGGAGACTGACAGCATCATTGACATTGGTGGGAAACCCCTAAATGCCTTTCAGTTGCAATCTGCACCCGATGCTTCTCACAGCTCCTCACCCTTCCAAGTTCAGAGCTGACAGCAGAGTGAGGGTGTGTCTGCTCCAGCTGCAGGTGGAGCCTGGGCTGTGTGCCTAGAGCCTGTGACACATAAGTTAGATGGCATCTACCAGAGCAACCCTGCAGGCGTGGCTGGCACAGAAACAGTTCAACAGGCAGGCTGGGGACAGTTTGTCATATACTATTGGCTTGTAACACAGTGACCATGGATGGACCAGGAACTGCTGTCACTATGAAGAATGCATGAGTGATGTACATACCGCTTCCCCTGTGATTCATACATCCATGGGAAGAAGTTCCTAGTAAGTGAATTTGCCAGATCAATTAAGCAGCCAGCATTACTGTTACAACAGTAACATAACTCAGGGAGGTGTCTACCTAAGGCAAGGGAGAGGACTTCTGGTTCACATGGTCTGGTTCCAGCAACACCTGGAAACCAGATCCTAAACTCCTTTCACATCCCACAACATCCAGGATGGCTAAACATGTGCCAGAATGCAGTGCGGCTCCCCAGGGTCCATGCTGGCCGCTTCCCCCCATTGACCAAGTTCCTGAAGGACAATTACAAAATCGGTTCTGCAATGCTCCCAAAGGTTATTAAACAAAGAGTTATTACAAAAGGTTGCACTCACATCTTCACACAGAGCATCACACGTGGATCTAAACTGCACCACTGATTTTGGGAAACCTCTGCAGAGACTGAAGAGTGAAGCTTTGAGAAGTAAGCACAACTGGGACTAGGGAAGAAGGAAGAAAAAGAATATATGTAAGCAAATAAAGGAGCTTGCACCTGCAGCAGAGGGCAGGGCCAGAGTGTTTCAGAAGAACGAACAGGGACCTGGGACGACCCTGGGAACGACCCCGGGAGATCCGTCCTCCCCAGCCAAAGCCCGTATCATCTTGCCTGCTGCATGAACTGCTGAACTATTCACCAGGCTGCAAAACAGTTAAATGCCTACAGGACTTTCATGCCCTGCTGATACACAGAGGCAGCTCAGAGGGACAGACACACACACAGCAATTATTCAGGCTACAAAGTCAGAGATGCCTAACAAGGAGCACAAGCTCTGGGGGACCAGTATTAAGTAAAATAGTAATATGATCAGGCAGCACAGCCTTCACCAAGAGGTGACGTGATTAGAAAGGAGACAGCACAGCAACACTCCTGGTTCTCTCTCTCCATTTTCTGCAAGTGTCTGGCACACTCCCAATATGCCCTTCAAGGACAGCTTTTCTCCTTATTCCTCTGCCAATCCTCTTCTCTTCTGTCATCTAACTTTGCTCCCCTGGTACCAGCCACCTATTTTGACCCTTACATACTAACTGTCTTCCCCTCTAAGCTATACTAGTTTCTCTGGGAGCTTTTTGTGGAACAAGTGTTTCCGGTTCCTTTTTCTCTTTTCTGGTACCCAAAATGCTGAAGAGATTTTGCTTTCAGCTAAGAATCAAGGGCCTCTCCCTCTTCTAACCTATTAGTCAAGCTTGACATATTCCATTCAGATTCACAGGGAAATGGTTGTCAGCTATCTGTGGAGCACCTGGCTATGAAAACAAAGGAAGACTGAAAGCATCTCATTACTTGTACTTACAGAAACAACTCTGCGCTGGAGATGGAAACCAGCTTCAATTCCCGTGGCTACAGGAAAGGAAGATTTAGGGGTGATCTCGGTGTACCAGTGCTTCGTGCATTGAAGCATGTGATTCGTTAGTGGCTTGGTACAGGTGTGGTCTGGTCACTGGAACAGCGTCATCCTTCACACACAGAGTCACTTTTCTCCCAGCTCTCAGTTCTAGGACTGCGTTAGAATCAGGTTCTCCTCACACCGAAGAGAACAATGCTACTATCTCAGGCTACCTGGGCTGGCAGTGGCCTAAGTGCATTCCTCCTCTGCTTTTCCATGAAGCTCTCCTAGCAGTAGCTGCTATTAGCAGCTAAAGGACCAGCCAAAAGCAACTCCTCACTTTGGGAAAGGATGAGAAACCCTTATGTGCTGACTAGGACTTTGTGCCCTGCCTGTGAGAGCAACTGAGAGCGAGGCATGCAATGCACAAAAGACTGATATGCTTTGGAGACGATCGCTCCTAGCTGGCGGGATAAATGAAGCCACTAGGTCCGCTTTAGAAAGAGCCCTTTAAACGTGGCAAGCTGTGTGCTCCGGAGCAGGAAGCACATCACCCCTTGAAGAGTTGTGGAAACTCCTGTTTCTACAAAAGCCCCAAGCCTTAACCCCATATGTGCCCACTTGTTGGACTCTTGGCACCTGGGAATCCATTCCAGCAATAGGAGAGTTTATCTGCCTCTTCTTCAGTATGGCTAGCTGAGGGATACAGAGACTACACTTGTAAGGACTAGAGAGGACAGCAACTCATGACTGGTATCACTGCATGCTCACAAAAGAGAATGCAATCAACAGGCTCCTGGCGATGAGGAACAAAACCTTGTGCCAAAGCCTAACTGAAGGAGAGAGGAAGGGACTGGAAGAGCAACCTCCTCCAGATCACTGTGAGGCAGAGATTTGTCAGCCCCTGACAAATTGTGTGAAGCCAGCCTTCTCTTGGGTTTCTCTTGCCCCAATATCCAGCAGTAAGCTTGAGCAAGAGAGGCAAATTTTGCACAGGATTTGGCATAGCACAGGCAGGTCCTACGCCAGCTTCTCACTCCTGGCTCCATCAATGCATATTCATCCTTAAGGGCCAGATCCTGCTACTCCGCTCTCCTCTGCTACTCCTTCTAGCTCTGCTGGTGCACTCCAGTTCTATGGTACCTTCTGCTTGAGCCAGGGCTGCCAAACACAACAGACCGCACACCACACAGTCCGGTCTGGCATATGGATGTACTGGTCAGGGCGATTAGAAGATCTGTTTGACTCGTAACCCACCCACCCACCACCCCGGAGGAAAAGAGAAAGCAGTGACTCAACCAACCCCCATGTGTTTGTCAGGTCTTCCCTGTCACTTCCCTCTTGACATTTCCATAATCCTGCTGTGCCTGCAATTAAGAATTTAAACAAAACGCCTGCTGCTCTCTTCCTCCTTTATAACACGGAGTAACAAAACTCCACAGGCACCAACTCCTGCTGAAATGAAATGATAAAAATGAGCATCTGAGGTCAGAGGCTTTTTCACAGCTGCTGAGGGATGCGAGAGATAAAAGGACAGCAGTGTCAAAATTTCTTCCTCAAGATGTGAAAGTGTAGCACGCAGCCCCATTACATATTTATTTATGGGGAGATACACTGATAGCATCTGTCAAACCTCATTGCAGAGCTAGGAATTCTGCTAGTCAAACCATGCTCAGCCCTGTGAATTGCTTTACTGACTCCAGCAGTAATCATCGAAGCAGTGGTGGGTGGGTTTAAAGGTCAGATGAACCATTCCTGGCAGGAGCCAAGGAACAGAAGAAGCCTTTCCTGCCTGCAGAGCCCTTACACCTACAGTTCAGAGGTGGCCTGCTGCCAAAGACCGTTCTTATTCTGACACCAATTATTTGCTACTGGGGTAAAGCATGAAGATAGGAGGGGAAGAGAGAGTGGTCTCCAAATTTCCACTCCGAAGTAAATTCCTTCTGTGCTTCGTTCAAGAAGAGATGTCCTCCAACTAGGTGTTTTCCCACTGTCTGCAGCATTTGCAGCGCATCTGCAGGTGGTGCATTTTGGCAGGGTGTCCCTTCCAGCTACAACAGCTTGTTGAAGGCTTACGGAATAAATAGGAGGCTGAAATATCAGCCAAAAGTTGGCAGGTCCTGCTGATACTTCAGTACCATTGATACATACCCGGGCCAGTCGCAATCCTAATGTTCTGCTCTGCTCTTCAATATTTGGACATGACTCATCACGCTCATAAAACAGATTTCATTGTGCCTCTCCCCATAATACATCACTCATCCTTCCAAGTGATCTAGACCCTGCTAAAACAGTTCTGATTGCTCCTTCTGAAGCACATTTTCTTGTGGCAATGAATTTCACTGGTGCTGTTCGTTTGCCATCCTCTAATGGGTTCCTCTAAAATTCCTCATCATCTCCTCTGGTCTTGATGGACCTATATAATTTTGTGCCACATGCACATTTTTCCACCTTAATTTCATATTGATAAATGTCTTAACTTGAAATAATAAATAGGGAGAACCAGGGACAATAATTGCTCATGATTTTCCCATTATTTTTGCTTTGGCGACATGTAAATTACCAAGGATCTTTGCAGTTCTCTATCTGACAATTCAATGGCATTAGCCATTTCAGCAGTTGCTGTAACAGTCTAATTTCCTAGGTTTATTTCCAAGAAATTATGCCACTAGCAATCTGTCTATTTGCACATGATCCCTTCAGCTCTCAAGCTGCAAGTGTCTGCTTGCATGCCCCAATTCAGAGGATCAGGGCTTCTCCAGCTCCTGTCCATGATCCTCATTCTTAAAAAAAAAAAAAAACCACCAAGACCCAGCAAAATCTTTTGACAAGTTTTTGCTTAGGATTAAAAGAAGAAAATGGAATCACGTTTTTTCACTCAATTTCTTCTTATCATTTTCATTGCCTGCATTATCCATTTGGATAATCTCTAGCAGAGCAGAGTGAATGCATCTATTATTTATGTATCTATCTGTTTTCTAGTGTTGGCTGCTGTCTGCACTACATTACTGCAACTTTATGTTTCTACCGCTCTGCTGAGTTCAATAGTCAAAAGCTTCAGGAAAGGATCAGGCCCATTCTACTGTGCTGCAATGGAAATCCATCACACTGTTAACAACAGATCTCCAGGGCCAAACCATATCCCTTGTTACACAACCGCAAGGAGAAAATAGTAAAAAAAGTGGCCCATCCCTAGGCATTGGTGAAAGACTTGCACTACAAAAGGCTTCTGCTATATAAGCATAAAGATAGACGCTCCAGTTTAACTCACCCCTCTCCAGCACTGGAGCCTTACAAATCAAAATTAAACCCTACTTTAAGTAGATCCTGTACTTGGAAAAGCCAGGAACTTCTGGAAGTACATATCGATATTGCTTTCAATTTTACATAGGGAGTATTCAGTGCTGTTGCAAAACATGGCAGAAGAAACAGAAGTATCTTATGATGCATAGATAGTAATTAAAATGTTGTACTACTGCACTGCTCAAACACAAGACAGTACCCTTAATACATGACAAAACACTGTTTCCGGAGCTAATGCATACTGACCATTCTGCTCTGGCAATTTCACCTGCGCTCTGACCACTAACCCATTTCTGCTGGAATTAGAGATGCCAAATATCACTCATTGTAAAGACAGACAGAAATAAGAATCTTTCTGGACTGATTCACACCTGAACCAGGGACAGATTCAGGATCTTGTCATTCCTCTCAGCAGGGAAAAAAATGAATGTTGTCTACCAGGCTCTCTGAACCAAGGGGTCACAAACCCAATCGCTTTGCCCTACCCAATTGTTACTGGATGAGAAGTTCCAGGCAAACAATACACTTTTTTCTTTGATTGATTTGCACATTGTGAAAGTCAGTGGCAAGAAGAAGAGAGCAAAAGGAAATCTATTCTGGGTTGACTACAATATCCGCCTTGACAAAATTGAAAAAGTCTTTTAGAACATTTTTGAACTTCTTAAAGTTAAATAAAGGTCTGAAATGAAAAGTCAGCTCAAAGAAAAAGAAGTAGAACAACAAGAAAAACATTTGGAAAATGTCAACAGAAAGTATTTTGATTTTTCTCCCCATGGGTATATTTTTCTAAAATAATCTGATCAAACCAGTAAAGAGCCATGATTAGCATCAGTGTTAGCAAATCTTCATTTTGTGCAAACAAATAAAATACATTAAAAGGTCTCCCAGACTGTATACACACAAAGACAACAGCCCAGCTCTGAACCAGCAAGAAATTAGTTTCCTTAAAACACTTCAAATGCAACACCTGTGGCTTTGTAGAGAGCTATGTCTCCCTTGGGGGGGGGGGGGCACCCAGGGGCAGATTGATGGGGAAGGAGAAACAGGAGTGTCCCACATACATTCTTTAGGACAACATTTTGCAGCACTGACTCACAGTGCTCACATGGAGACTGCACCAGCCCCTGGAGATGCTAAGATCCTGGGCTTTGAAACAAGGTGCAAGATGACTGTAAGCATTTTTGTAGATTTCTGGAATGTAGCAGAGTTGAGCTCTCTTGCCTAGGCATTTCTCTTGGAAAGAGCAAGAGTCTTATATCTACACGTTTAGCGATCCTTCATCGCTCAGGGAGCCCTAAATTATTTGATGTGTTGTCACACTAGAATGGCTTCACACCTTCTGGACGACAGTCGGGTTGCAGGACACTTACAGGAATTTCAACCTATCTAAACTCACTCCAACTTTAGACCTAAAGCAGCTTTGTTGGCCTTTTTCCCCTAAACACCATGTAATCTTCATATTCACCACTGCACATCTACCTATCCTTCATACTGGGAGCGTGTCAAACTAGCCCATGCATTTTTCTATAACGCTGGAGCACCTAATTTGCATATATCACTGCTGTTTTACACATGGTGTGAACTGTTGCCACAACTACATTATCAGTGTCCCATTGCAAACAATATTTCTATAGCCTGGGCTGAAGCGCTAGTTCTGTAACTGGTTGCAGTTGAGCTTGCAACAGAATCTTATCTTGAATTTGTCCCATCTGAGACACAATGCACACTAATTAGCCTATTAGTCCCACCTTGACCTCAGCAATTCAGACTTGTGTGAGTGCTAAGGGGTTGTCTCATAACAAGGTCAAGATAGATCCATGGGAGGCAGAAACCCGGCATCCTTGCACCTGGCACCTCATTATCACACATCAGTCCAGGCATTTTAGCGTGGAGACACAGTTGAGGGCCTTTGGTAGCAGGAGGAAGTGGCAAGTCCTCTAACCCATCTTCCCCTCTAATTTGGTGGTGGCAACACCTTCAGCCAAAGGAAGGGACAGACACCATCACTCCTTGGACTGGATGTCACCAGCTGGGGCACACATGGTGGTTACATGCTCAGCATATTAGAGAACATTCTGAGGCCAACCAAAAAGCCACACGACACTACTCTAATGAAGTCCCACAGGTCTTCAACAAAGACACTAGCACCAGGCCTGGTAGCATGAGCTGAGCTTCTGACCAATGCCTGTAGCATTTAGCTCAAACCAGCTGCCAAAAATCTGCCATACATCTACAAACTGGACCTCCTCACTTGTACTGCAACCCCTAAGGAAACACACTTCAGCCTGAAGATGGTTGTCCAAGTGACAGAGCACAGAAGAATTCAAGAACTGTAGAAAAGCAACACAAAGACTGAACAGAAACGATCAAAGTAGCACCCGGAGGTAGACTACTGGGCACATACCACGTAATGTGCAAACAGGTACCACAGCCAGCACCAGGAGTTTCAGAAGCTGATACCCCTCTCCCATTCAGAAAGTTCACGTACTAAGCACTTAAATCCCCAGAGCTCTGAGGTCTGTCTCTCTGCCTGGAATAACAATGCACAAAATTACTTGCTGCCTTTGGTTACTGGTCTAGTGAAGTAACAGCTCCCCGTTATCATAGTAAAGCACAGAAAGAACAGGAGAAAAAAAATACACACTCAAAAGCACAGCAAAAAAGCCCAGAGCTGCTCAATAAAGGACTCAGACAAAACCCAGCCAGACTAACCAATCACTGCACATAAATGTGATTCCTCATATCTCTCTGGTACTGTGCCATGCAGAAAGCTTTTTTTTCTTCCTTCCATTAGTCTGAATTCATCCTAAGGAGAAGAGATGGGAGGGGAAAACCAAGAGTGTCCCCACATCTCAGTTGTTAGACGATAATCTTTGCACTCTCTGCTTACAGTGTTCTGTTTTACCACTGAGCTGGTTTTGTAAGGAGCTAAATTATACCCAGGAATCAATGAAGGCTGCTGCAGCATTTCCAGCTGCCGCAGGGAAAGATTGTTGCTGCCACCTGCAGTCTAACCTCTGGAGACAGCTTTCTTCCTAAGACACCTGGGTCAAGTGGGTGGGATGTACAGGGCTAACAAGGTGACATCTCTGCAAAAGATGGGCTTGTAAAGGTTTCCCAGTAGCCAGGATCCTGCCAGTCCAACAGTACGTGCCATCTTCTGATGCTATACAATGTAAAATGCTTTGCCAACTCTACGTGAGCCACCAACCCAACAGAAATTGAAGCAAACATGTTCTTTTCAAAGACTTCCGTTAACCACTTATAAAGAACAACAAGACAGCAGAGATCAATGTCTGGAAGGGATATTGGCTTTATTTTGATCCCCCACAAAAATTAAAACCCAGAACCTCAGTATATGAATCTGATAGTTCTAACAGCCTCTGTACAGTGGTATTTTCTCAATAAGAAACATTGGGATAACATTTCAGTTTTGTGCAAAACAAGTGATTTTAATCTGAGAAAAAGATGTGCAACTAATACTCAAGCACAGATTGGATATATGACAATCCTCCCAAAGCCAGGGGTAATGTTAAGCATATACTTTTCTATAAGAAGAGAACTTCACCTCAAAGGACTATAGACATTCACATCCTATGAAGGTAAAAAGCCAGAATATGGAAAATAGTTACTTTCTTTGTAAAGCCTTGCCTAATCCCATTTGACTACCAAAACCATCAGTCCTCTTATTAGGCTATTGAGCCCCGACATAAAGAAACAGTTCTGTCTTAAAAAAAAAAAAAAATACTATTACAAGTCTGCAGACATACACACATACAGCTGTAAACCTCAGATCTCCAAAAGCTCAAAATAAAAGGAAAGAAAAAGGAAAGTGGAAAAGGAAGAGTGGAAAAGAAAAAGTCATCTACATGCAAACTTCTCCTCAAAGCCTGTCCTGCTCTGAGGAAATGCTGCAACGGACCTCTCTCTCCCTGAGAAGAGGACTACTGTATCAAAAAGAAATCAACATAGTAACAAAGGTCATCTGCTAATTTAAGGTGACTAACAGTAAGTTTAAGCATCTGTAGAACTCCCTCCAGGATTCTTTAAGTCAATCTCTAATTTAAAAGCAAATGAAACCTATATCAAATTATTACTCCAAGATATTTATGAATCAAAAAGCTTGTGCAAGAATTAATAATGGGCATCAGAACCCCAGGCTCCACACACAAAACAAACAGTCCTATAGTGGTTGGATTCTTATTTCAATGTTACTTTGGTGCTAAACTTCTACTGAAATCAGTAGAAATTCATCACCTAAATAAGATTCGTGGGTCTGAACCTGAGAGTTTAAACCTTAAAACATACAACAGACGAACATTTAAAATCGATGCATGAAATTAGTTATTTGATAAGGTAAGTATAATACTGTTGTAATCTCTCATTATTGTACCATTCTGTTTTTGTCCTAAAACTTCACATATGGCTATAACCATATTTTATCTGTAAGTTATACTATAGCTTAAAGAGAAGGATTTCTCCATATTTTGCCATGATGCTACTAAGTTTCCACCATTTATCACAGGTCTATGGTTATCGGCTTAGATAGCAGAGGTAAAAATACTCAGATTTGTTGACCTGTTCCCAAAACTATCAGTTGGATGAATTTAATACATGTACAAATTGTTCTAATTTTGAAAAAAAAACATAATTTTTAAAGAATTTATTTCTGTATACGAAAGCTCAGTAACGTGTTTCTTTTAAAAAGATGCTTTATTCTACTAATGCAGAGCTTCAGTAAAAAGAGCTTTGAAAGAAGATATCTTCAAACCTTCCAGGCTACTTCTTCATGAAAACAAACCCATATGAAAAAGGAGATCAAGTACTGAATGTTATCATAATTGATACTACAATATGATATTTGCCATGCAGTGAATTAGAAGTCTGCAACCATTTATAGTACAGTTCCAATAAACATTATTGCCTTTCCCAGCATACATGTACACCCACACAATTAATCAGTCAGAGAAATACTCTTTCTGAATACATGCAAGTTTCTTAAATTACCTCATAGAGGCAGCTTTGTCTTACCCGTCTCCACGCACTATGTTTTATAAAGAATGATTCCCTCAACACACACCCCAGAATGACTGCTGATCTGATTGTCTGATAATCAGAGAAATCAGTGGAAAGACCTTCCCCTATTCCCTTAACTGCTCTGCGAGAATTACTTGCTCTAGGGACTAATAACGTTTGTCCTGGATGTTGAGGCCCTGCACAAAACACGGTCCAAGAAGAGGATGCCTGCACATGCACCGTAATGCTCTCCAAGAGCCAGCACGATTCTCCAATTACCAAGTAGAGAGGTTTCCAGGCTGCTGTAACTTGTCATGGGGAACAACCAGGTTTAGAGAAATCCCAATCTCAGCGAACTCACAGAGAGCACCAATGCTTCCTGCATCATACCATCCAAGTTTTCCTTTACAAATACAAACTGAAGTCACATTTAACAACGTGAAACAATACAACTGATTCAGCAGCATAAGCCTGAGGCTATGCTTCTTCTAAATTTGCCTCCCTTTATCCTATCAGCAACGCACCTTTAACTGGCAGAGCAAAACCATTTCTTCCAGCAAGATAAACTCTTTTGCTAGTAACGTTACAGCATCACAACACTCATGAATGCAACAGGCAAAAACGTGTCTGGCTGACAGATCTTACCCAGGATAGAAAAAAATGCTAACAAAAGGCGTGAATTGCTCTATTCATCTCAACAGAGCATTAACTCAAAAGACCGCTTATGAAAATATAAATAGCGGCATTTATTTGCAACCAACCAGTTGGCCTCTCTGTATCAGCCCAGACTCACACAGATAATCAATAAAGACTGAAGACACCCAGCTGCTGCTGCCACAAAGACCGTGACCTGTCACACCTTCGCCTGATCCAACCTGCCCACAAAAGCCCTCTTCAACCTCCTCCGCGAATGCTAATGCTGTCTCTCAAATAACTCACGTTAAGCCACAGAACAAACCCAGAGCTATTATTAGCAAACTGAACTGAGGGCGCGGTGTGACATCACAGGCAGTTTAAAGCAGCCTGGCTTCCCCACCACCCCGGCGTTGCACAGACGCTCCCAGAGCGGTTATTACAAACACAAACGGAAAAGCCCCACTAACTTACGGGTCTGCAGGCACTTCCGCGCGGGGGCCCCGGCAGCTGCCCCGGCCCTCCGAGTCCAGCTTCCTCGCAGCCACGGCTGCCCCAGGCGGGGGACACTCGACCCGGCCCTTCCGCAGGGCTCCGCCGCTTCCCGTGGGCCCGAGGCGCGGCCGTTACCAGCCACGCGGCACCGACCGTTACCCGCCTCTGTTAGGGGTCACGTGGCACCGACCGTTAACCCGCCTCTGTTAGGGGTCACGTGGCCCGGCCCTTACCTGCCGCGCGGCACCACGTGGCCCGGCCCTTAACCCGCCTCTGTTAGGGGTCACGTGGCCCGGCCCTTAACCCGCCGCGCGGCGCGACCGTTACTGGCTACGCGGCCCGGCCGTTACCGCCGGCCCCACCCCCGCCCTCCCCCCCTCGCCCTCCCGCCGCCTCCCTCACTGACCCGCGGCGCCTCCTCCCGCCGCCGCCCGGGTCCCTTGGGTCCCTTCCAACTTGAAGTATTCCATGATTTTTATCAAGTTTTCTCAAGTTTTCACAAAGAGCAGAGAAGAATTTTAACGGGGGGAGGGATGCCAGAAGGGTTCTGCAGATATTTTTGGGGAGCTTTTCGCAAGCGTAAGGTACAGTACCGGAGGAGGGATGAAAGGCAGCAAAAAACAGATATTGTCTGGAAACGCGGAACGGGAAAAGCCATGCTGCTGCCTTGTCTGCGCAATCAGATGCCCTCTGTGTGCTGTACCTAGTGCTTCCCCTTTCACCTCCCAACGCATGTAGGAAAAACAAGAATTTCCAGGCAAATTTATGCCCGTTCCAATCTCCTTCGCATTGTTACTGTTTTGGGCATGGGTTGTCGTAAGGACGTGCAGCCAATAGTCCTTTAATTTGACGGAATTATTACACGTGGCCTAAGATCGTAGCCAGGTGTTGGCTCGCTAATTCACTCCTTTGTAACCTAACCTTGAGCAGACATTTCCGTTAGGGTGCTGATGGGCTAGTCGTGGCTTCCACGCTTAGCTCAGGTCGGTGAAACTCTTCCCAGATTGTATAAGCCAGGCTATTCCTTTCTAAAGCTGCTGCTGCTTTTCTGATGAAAGCTCTCCTCTAGTATTCCCCTGAAAGACAGCCTGGTGAACGAGCCTTCGGATTACTCCCCAACGTGCTCTGCTCCCAGTCTTGAATGATTCCTCAGTGCTGGAGGGTTAAAACAGCTGCTGAGTGAACGTGGGGCTTTGGTTTTGGATGAAATCCATATGAAACCCTTTTCATGTTCTCACCTCTTTTGTTGTCAGCAAGCACAGATCAAGGTGTAAAAATCAGGCAAGCCATGCAAGCCTTCCGTGACTCGGTTTCCCCATTTGTTGAGGAGAAATGGTGTCACTTCTCCAGGCTGTAAGGTGCCTTTGTGACCTGCAGCTAGGAATGACTGAGAAGCCAAGATGATCCTGTGGAGAGTGTCACTGCTAACTGTTTTTTGAAACATCATTTGGGGTTTTGGTTCACATACGAAGGAGACAAATTAGTAAGACTCGTATCCTGATCCATATCAGCTTCTTCCTTATTTGGTGGATAGTTCTGGATGTTTTTAGTCTGGGAGACTACAACGGAAAGCCAGACTCCCAGGTGAAAAAGAAAGATGTTAATATTCAAGCTTAGGTCTTCTGCTTACAAATACGAACTCCGAGAATTACAGATAACTGCACAGAGTCCAGCAGAGAGGAACATGTTATCGGTTCCTACCAGGACCTACTCATCCCCCGTCACATCCTTCAGTGGGACCGGGTGGTTCTGTTTGGGAAGAAAGGTTTTCTGCCACTCCAGAGACAAAGCTCCCCATTTCTCCCACTTCCCAGGAAAGGGAAACCAATCAGCAAGGTTAGATGGCCTCAGAAACTGGGCAGGAGAATGAAAAGAAACCTAATATAGTAGCCTAGGGTCTCTTAGGCTTAAGCCACTGAGTGTTAGCTAAAGATAAGACCCTTCAAAGACTTTGTTTTATTCCATTTCTTTAAAAACAAGTTGGCTGGAGCCAGTGGTGTGAATTCACAGAGCGATGCTCTTTCCCAAGGCCAGTATAGCCTGCCCAGACGATCCCATAATTCTGTTGAGGTCCAACATTTCACTACGCCTCTCAGCAGACCTGACCTTGCAGGAATCTTTTCTTGGTGTGAACTGCAGAGAAACTATGATGAGATGGTATTAGAATCTTTCAAAGCAGACAAGAGCACAAGGGTTTTTTGGTTTTTACTCTCTGTTCAGTGATAAAGAGATGACAAACTGCCAGGCTTTTGTAAAGCTGTGTTTGTTAATGATCTAGAAATGCAAAGTCTGGCTACAGATACATGCTGTCATTTTGAAGGAAGTTCTGATGGCTTCTGCAAAAGAAAACGTAGAAACTTAATGCTAATTATATGCTAAATAATTAAAAGACATTTTTTTCCTCATTCCTGCATATTATAGATGAGGGTGGAAGACAGCAAGGGGATTAGCATAGGCAGGAAGAAAAAGTGGAGTAAAAACTCATGAGTTTACTACATGCAGGTTAAAAAAAAAGAAAGAAAGGTCTGTGATTGGCCCTGACAGATTGTCCTAAATTTGGAGGCGGAAGGCACAAATTCGATGGGCGAGGGGAAGAGGCCCATCTGCACATCAAGGTCACAGAAAAAGCAGTAGCACTACTTCTATAGAGGCCGAGCGTTGCTGGTTGGCACACACTTCTGCTGGAGACTATTCGTGTGTGTCTTTCATATCAAGGGCCTGCGGTGTGCGAACTGCACTTTGAATGCGAGCAACAGCCTGTCAGTGGAGCACAGTTCAAGAAAGCTTGGATCAAGGTGTCTTTCTCTCTCCCTCTATTTCTTCTGCCACTTTCTTAGTCCCAGAGGCAGATATGTGGCCCCCAGGTTCTTAAAAACAGGAGTCATCTCAACAGCTGGCACCTTTTCAGGAGCTTGACACCTCTGAAAAGCAAGTGCCAAGGAAATCCAGGAATTAAGGTATACATCTGCCCTGAGGGATGAGCACAAAATGAAGTTACGTTATCCCAAGGCAAGTGCTTAGTAGAGATTTTCCATCTGTCCTTGATTTAATTCATGCTGTTTTCTTGAAAGTAACAACAGAAGTAGAATCTGAGTCCATCTCCAGATTTTAAAGCCTTTTGATATATCAACACTTAAAGCAGAAACTTGTTCTCTGAAGGAGTCCCTATAGAACATACCTAATGTGTACAACACACCTGCTTTGAAAGATGCCTACGGCAGTGTCCCACAGAGCCACGCTGGTCAGATCCACCGCTCATATCGCTCCTCTTAGGCAGCCCACATACTCTGAAATCGGCCATTCAAATGCTTTGGACTACTGACAAAGCCCAGGTTTTGCACACGTACATGCACATGCACAGGTACAAATGACATTTTTGGCTCAGTATCTTGATCAGTGCACACCAGAGATCCAACTTCAGCCCAAACAACTAGCGCTGTGGTGGCCAGACCCAGTGAAAACCCACCTGGAGGAGGGAGAGCAGCTTCAAGGGGAGGGAGAATCGCCGGTTGTGTCTCGTGCGTCAGCAAAAAATATTTCATTTTAGCACAGTCAGAATTATAAGATGCTGCATATTCAGGGAATGTTTAGCTCAATAACTTCAAATTAAGACTACTGACCCTACCCTGTGAGAGAGATCTTTAGTGGGAGGCTTTTAGAGCATATGCAGGCCGTCTGTTGTTGGGGGAATCATCACACACACCTATAACCAGCTGAAAGTTAGTCGTCTAGTCCAAGCTAGTCATTCAAGGCCACACGACACATAGCATTTCCAAACGATGGCTTCTTCCCTTGTGACCTGACAGGTTGCTCTCTGGAAGTACCCGTACTATAGCAGGAGCCAAGACAACTCTGACCAGATACCAGCTATTAGACGGGCTAACATGAGGTGAGATGAATATCACCCTAATCTTTCCATTAAGAATAATGGAGCTCCTAACCTATTACCCAGATAGTTCATCTGCTACCCTCACAGCCATCCACGTCTCAGATGGAAGCTGTGATTGCTGACCACCATCCAAGCTGTACTGAAGTCCAAGAGCAAACTCATTCCAGTTTACTGCCTTAGCCAGCTTACATCACTTGTCTGTGGGTAGGAAGTGTGATTAAAATGGGTCCAAATTTGGAGTTACTTTATCCATGTAAATCTGAGATTTCAAGACTTGAGTTCACTCAGATCAGATCAAAGACAAATCTCCATTTTCTCCTCACCAAGAAAAATATTCAGACAATATTTTCCTTTGACCTTGACGTGTTTTAATAAGACTGAAACAATCCATGCTAACTGAGATTGAAATGTTTCATTTCTACATTATTGCTCCAATTCTTACATGATATAATATGAATAGAGCATAGCACTTCTATGAATTATTTCAATAATGTCCCACAGAAGTGTGCCAAAAATCAATTTCTGAACAGAGTACTCTTTCTTTAGAAAATATCCCTGCTGTTCTAACGACAGGTTTTCTCAAGAGGGTGAGTTCAGAGGACGTCCTATAAACCTGGGAGCTTCAGGAGCACTGAGGTTATGTGCTTGGAGTGTGAGACTATGGGAATGAGACTCCTGAATAGTGCTCTGTTTTTGCAGTGCATGCATAACAGTCTTGATCCATCGTAGCAATTCCTGATGCTACTACACCAGTCACAACAATAGTATTAACGAGGTATATTGGTCCCTCTAAATTCAAAGCAAAAATGCATGCTTTTGCAGGGCGGGATTTCGATGCCTGCCTTGAGGTGATCATATCTGGGAGATGCAAGATGTGCAGTCTCCTTTATGGAGCCAATGGATGCAGCTGCGAAGACTGAAGGCATTTTCAGCACCCAGATCCTCTGCTTAGAAATCCTCTGACCACCTTGTGCACAGTAGCATTGCCCCTATGAGCAAGGATCTCTGGTAACAGCCTCTGAACAGCTTCCCCTTCTACTGAATACCAGCTGTTTTCTCACTGTTATTTCCAGTGTAACTAGACCTTACTATGAAGCAGTATGTGACCACACCTAGTTAATTTTTAACCAGTAACTACCCAGTTATGGTAGAAAGCCTAAGACTTTGGTGTATGCAAAAGGCCACCCCAGGTAGGAAGATCCCTTCTCTTGGCACCGAGCAGGCCTGCTCCCAGGTTGCCCCTCTCATGACTTCCCCGGTGGCTTCTTAGCTTCATTCCCTCTGTGCAGCCCCCCGCAGAATTGCAACCTGTACGGAGACAGCAGCCCCCACAGCACCACCGAGACAAAACCTTGTCAGGCAAGGGCCCAGCCTCCCTCTTCTCTCCTTGCTTCCCCCTTGCTCGGGAGCAGGCACAGTGACCCCTCTTCCTAGCTCCACGTCATCCTCTTCTCCTGCCTGCTCATGAGCAAAGGGTGGTTGTGGTGTTTTATAACCCCTCTTTCAAAAATCATGGTATTCAGACACCCCATGCCCCATGTTTCTGCAAAGGACCTACCCATGAGACTAGAATAGTTTAGTCTCCCAGAGGCCAGACCATGTAAAGAGCTGCCCACACTCAGCATGGGGAGCTTTAAAAAGGTTTTGAAGGCTTTCTCTTCACTGGGTGTATTCTTTCCTCCTACTTTAATTCTTCATTTCTATCTGTTTTTCCTTCTTCTCCTTCTCTGCAAAAAGCCTCATGCCACCTCCTGGAAGAATCTGCAATTGCTGCAGTGCCTCTGATTACAAAAGGGAATTGGGGAATAGCAGGGAGCTTGCACAAACCTCGTCCTCTGTCTGGGTGGATTTCCAGCCCCTACATTGCAATGATCAGACACTGGGGCTGTGTCTTCTCACCACTGCTGTTCTCTTCTCTCTCCTTGTAAGTCTGTCTTGCTTTCTGGAGAAACAGAATAGGATTTTAACAGTGCCAGAGAAACTTCCAGACGTAGGTGTTTTCTGCAATCTTCTTTTCTTTTTCATTTTCAGGAGCAGGTAGTAGGAGAATTTAGCTAAAGCACAGGGAATTAATGAAATCAAATAAGATATTCATGTGTCTGGTTTTTGTGTATGTTTTTAGTGAATGAGGCAAGATTTGGATGTGAATGATTTGTGTTACAAAACTAACGCCTAGGAATCTAACCAAGGTCTATATTAAATGTGACACAAGCACAGTAAAAAATTACCTATGGCTCAAAGAAGGTAGAAGTAAGAATGGAAATAGATGGTACGATTTTGTTGAAATGCCAGTAACTTTTGAAGCTAAGAAGAAACAAAGAGGTCTTGCCAGTCAGGTACATACTGGAATGCAATTTCATCGGTTAACATCTCTTATCTGAGTTAACTGTGTTTAACACCAATTTTGTTTCAGCTGAAATTTTACCTTGGATAATCACCTCAGACTGGGGTGCTTAGTTTGTCCATGAGCATTCAAGCAGTTTTAGCTCACCAAGCCTCCCATATCTATCCAGTCAGACAGTTTTATTTACTAGCTTCAGGCAGCAACGTCCTTGGGCGCATTCTTTAAATACAATGCAGTCTTGCAGGCAGTAGACACAAGGAGTGGTGAGGTCAGGGAGCCGTACTAGATAAACACAATTCACCCATATTCTCATTATAATTATCACATCACAGTTCTGTAGAATCTCTAATGTATTTATCATAAGTCGATTCTCCTTGGAAGTAAGGATATACAAATTGTAAAGCAAATCTGAGAAAACTGATCCCTGGAGGTTTTCAATATTTGGTATAAAGGGACTAATTTAACCACCAAGAAAATATATGAATACATACATACATACATACATACATACATAAAATACACACAAACACACACGTATGTATGTATATACATGCATACACACACACACACACACACATATATATATATAGCTTAAGCTTGGAGTCTGGAGTGTTCTTGAACCAGTATCTTTCGACTCACAGGGGAGAAACGTGAGGTGGTAGTTCTCATTTAAACCTGTCAATACGGGTACTCTTCTCTAGAGTGAGAAGACAGAAAGACTCGGAAAGGCAAGCACATATCTGTCACATCTCAGTTCTGGAAAGGGGTAAACTCCAAGTCCAGGCTACATCCTGGTACTTGGTTCTTCAGTTCTCTTGGTGCATCCCACTTTTTTTTTATATTTGAAGGCTCATATCCACTGTTCAAAAATTACAGTTACCATAACTGTGTGTGCACTCAGCCTGAGGAAGTAGGAGGCAGTTCAGCCTAGTTTAGCCTCCAGTGACATTTGCCATGGGCTGTAAGCAAGCACAGGGCGAGTTGAGGGCACAGCTCAGGGACTCCCTAGGGGGTTGTCTGTGGGGTTAAGCAAGCTGTGAGATCTCACAAATAGTTGCCATTTCAGCTGTGCTGAGCTTGGATCCACGGACAGGACAGCCGCTACCGAATCTCCACCGGGTGCTTGTCAAGCAGTGCTGTGCGTTAACTTGCTGCTCCTCTGCAGCTTCCATCAATACCCCAAAAATGGCATTGATGTGTTACGAATGTCTTCAATTCCTTTTGTAGTCAGACAGTTTTACATTTCTTTGATTTCCAGGATGGCATTTTTCTATTAAATGCTTTTGTTAGTTAGAACTTTCCTGTCTGTAAGCAGTTCCTTTGAATATTTTAAATTTGTTTAAACTTTACCAGGAGCAGGCATGCAGGCACAGTGTGGTCACCACGCCTTGTGCCATTGGAGACCAAGGTAAAAGCCAAATTTCTCCAACTCTTTCTGTATAGTGTTATGTTGACATGACTTTTTATATCGATTCTGCGATGGGCTATACCGAAAATGTTCCATTCAATGTCCTTTTGGAAAACATAGTGTTACCAGGGATGTCCTTGGGTACTGAGTCATTTTGGAAAGGGATGGTAGAAGGATTCCCGTGCTCTTGGTCCTGGTTTGTACTGAGGCAGTGTTTGCCAGGGGATGTTCCTGGCCAGCTAACCCCCCAGGATGAACGCTGCAGCTTCAGCTACTTTGAGCTGATGTCTTCAAACACCAGGGGACACTGCAAGACTGAGCAGCGACCAGGCTAGTGTCCGCATCAATAGTGTCCGCCACTCCACATCCCCATGGAAATACCATGATGGCCCCTAAAGTCCCTGCACTTACCTCCCTTGTGGCTTGGCAACATCAGTTCAAAGTATCTCTGGACAAAGAGAGGGGGTGAGGAAGTAGATGAGCAGGATAAAAGCAGGACTACAGGACTAAGGGACCTTTCCTTGTCTCGTTGGGTGAGATCTCAAAGAGTGGGCCGTGTAAAGAAGAAACAAGGAGGATGGCTAGGTTATGCACCCTTCCATGCCTCTAGGTAATGGCCCAGCTCTCCTCTTGTGCTGGGATCCCGTGGACGATGTGCATCCTGGCCCGGGAGTGCAGCCTGGCGGTTGCAAGGGTGGGAGAGTGGCAGGAGCTGCCAAAACAAGCAGTGCCCTCGGAGGAGAGGAGGAGGCAAGAAAGGGCACTCAGGAGCCTGCCGAGTGAGGCCAGAGGGGCCTGCCGTTATGGGATGGCTGAGCAGATGGCTTGTAGCAGAGGGTCTCAGCAGGAGAGCATAAGGGGATGTGGGTGTGAGCTTGGCGTGACATCTCTGTTTATGGCAAAATCATCTCACCAGTGCATTGCTCACAAACACGGTCATGTAGTTTATCTTTAAACTATTTGTAAGAATCAAGTATGGGCAAAAAATGGTCGGCCACTTGGAGCAGAGCTGATGTTTTCCCCGCGAGATCTTTCCACGGCATTTTAGTCCAGTGCCTTGCTGTGTCAGCTGTTCTCAGGATACCCCCTGTGAGGAGTATCAGACTAGCTCCCACCTCTGCTCTTTACATGGCCTTTAAGTTCTGCTCTTTAATTACATAATCCCACGGTGTCATTCACCTTATGGGAATCATGCTCAGCATCGTAGGAAACATTTCATCCCCCGGTGCTATATTCATAGCCAGATGGAAGCTGGCTATCATCACCCACCTGAGCCAGCCCATAAAGGATATGACAGCATTTGTCAGCGGATTACACAGCTGTTTGTAAAACAGCACGGGAATGAGGGGAGATAACAATGAAATTGAAGTCAACAGGGCTCAGCTTATGCTGAAAGAAAAGCCCGTGCTTAATTGCTTTGCTGAATCGGGGCCTCGTGTGAATGAGCGTGTTTGTCTCGCTATGGCCCCGAGAGCAGTTATCTCTCCCTGCCACAAAACCGCGGCACGGTTCAGCGCGATTGCGATCCCTCTCAGACGCCGGCGCGGGAACGGCCGGCTGACGTTTGACAGGGGGGTGACAGGGTGCCAGCCGAGCTGGGGTGAGCACGGTAGCGCCAGGTGGGGTGAGGGTACCTCCGAAGCTGGGAGGAGGTCAAGGCTGGATCTGCCAGGAGGCCGACAGTCAGAGGAGGAGCAGCCAAAACAATATACCGGGCGTTTGCCCCGTAAGCGCAGCTGCTGCGCTGGGCTCTCAAAACTCCCTCTCCCGATCAGAAAATTCACTCACAATTAAAAACATATCTGTTTGGTGTCACAGGACTGATCACACATTTCATCAGTCACCATTCATATATACGGTATCACTGAAAGGGAGAGATGATAAAGAAATCATTCTTTTAAAGGAGTAACTGCATTGCAGATCAATTTCTTCAAAACCTTCATGTGCACAGAAATCCTATGGGATGAATATTTCATAAGGGGAATAACACTGTTAAATTAATAAAAACCCTGCATGCCTAGTTATGAACTACAATGATTGCTGAAGTTGTTAGGAGAAAAAAATCATCCTGTTCATGCTTTGTACATCAATTTATGACAGAGTCATAGCCAGACCCTGAGGGAAGTGGAGAAGAAAAAGGGACCCTTTTGATGTCAGGCATTTTCAGTGAGTCATAAGAGTTGCACGGGCAAAACTGTCCGCCGAGGAAAGGCAGCCTTACCGGGAAGCTGAAACTGGTTTCTGCACTGGGAGGATGAAGAGGCCAAAATTATGCTGAATATTTCCTGGGGCCACATCTTCAAAACCAGTCCCTCCGCCTGAGCAGGGTGCTGAGCCCCGGCCCCACACCGACAGCTCTGTGCGTGGGACCAGTGAGTGCATGAAGTTCTGCCCTGCAGAGACCCCCGCCCCATCATATCCCTGTGCCAAGGCTGGGACTGGTATCGGGCCTGCCCTGTTTGCCCCACGCTCTCCATGGAGGACGTGAAGCCTTGGCTTGAGTTTGATACCTCTTTGTGAGGTTCCCAAGGGCTGGGGTTGGTCTTCCCAAAGCGGGGAAATGACTCATCCTCTCCCCAGCCATTTGCTGTGACTTTTGAAGCCTTACTCTGATTTTGGAAGTCACAGCTCCTTGAGTGCTGCGAGGACCCAGCACCCCTGGAGGATTTGGGGTTGTGTGGAGCAGCGTGGCTTGGTGCACGAATTAAAAATCCCCTCTGACTCAGTGCACGAATTACATTTCTCAAGCCAGGTCGAGCTGACAAGGGTACAACAGCATTCATCCCACAGTGTCGTGGGGCTATAGGATTAGAGTGCTCATCTAGGACGGGGGAGACTGAATCTGTGAGACAGGGGCTTGAACCTGCGTCTCCTCCGACCTCGTGAATGTCCTTAACCCTGTGCTCTTGGCCATGCCAGTGCGGGGATTTCCTCTTACCTTCACCAGAAATCCCATCCCTGTTGAATCTACTCTGTCCATTCCCATGCTGAGTGACCCCCCCTTACATTTTCCAGGGGAAAATAAAGTTCCACTGGGAATTTTCCAGCCCACTCTGCTTCTATATCCCCCTTGCCTTCTTTATAAAAGCTCATTCTTCTTGCTGTCAGCACTTCTGCTAGCCCCAGCTAGTTCCTTGTGAGCTCAGTGACAAGTTTGCAGACTCTTCTCTCCTGCAGGCTGCTAAGAAACTTAAGAGGAACTCATCAGCTTTTACCGGGAAAAGACAGAGAAGGCTTGAAACCACCATATTGATCTTTTCCTTTGAAATTTTTCTAAGTAGCACCAAACAAAAATAGAGCAAAAATATGTATCAACATTTTCTACTTGTAGCTGATTTGTCTACTTGGCATTATATTCTTCAGCAGGAAAGAGGGTGAGGTACACAAAGGGGACAGAGGCATGGGATAAATAAGTAAGAATGTAAAATTGGGTGTTTTGATTTTTTTTTAATGTTAACTAGATAATGTATTCATAATCTTCCCCGCTTACGACAAAAAATGAGTGCTTGCCTTTTGAAGCCCTCATCTGGCAGAGAGAGATAGCAGATTTCTAAGAGCATTTTTTATGCTCCTTTGATGACTGTGAGAAAAAAAAAAATATTCAGAGAGCCGAAATGACATTTTTCTATAAATTTCACACAGCTCTGCAGGCATGTAGGCATGGAGGCATTCATTAAGATTAGTTGGAATTACTTAAGCACCGTGAATTTTCTCCATCAAGTTGGTAACTGGAACACTGCGGATTAGTTATTGATCAGCTGCCATTAATACTTGGGGCTCTTTCCATGCCTGTTGTTGGGCTTTTTGTTGATTTTTCCCCCTTCTCCTCTGCGAGCTGAATCTGTGAAATTCACAAATTAAACAGGCGTTCTTCAGTCTCTCCTTTGTTTTTGGAACAAAAAATCAGAACAGCAAAAAAATAACTCCTTTGTTACTGCAAATCTTTATCTGCTTTGCCTCCCTCCTTTCCCCCTCCACTCCCTATAATGGAGTTTTGCATCCAAATTTTGGGCTGTTGTCACAGCCAGTGCCTCAGCCATTTCCAACAGTACCTCTGGAAGGATCTCAGGGCCACGCAGTAGGGTTTGAGTGCGCCGGTCCTGCAGAAGGATTTGGAGAGGCAACGCGATGTGATCTCCTGGATCACTTGCTAGAAGGAGGTCTGGTGAACCTCAGGCTGACCCTCATGAGAGGTAGCTGGAGATAGCAAGGACCCACATCCCAGCATCTCTTTACACCAGAGGAGGATGTGGCAGGGCACCAAGCTGTTTCCCAGAGCCGTACAGGTCACTGCATCCCCTGCTTACCTGACTCCTTTCATAGCCAGAGGTTCAGACTAGGGCTCAGTGGCTGCCAGTCCAGGATAGGCCCGCTGCTTGTTGCAGGATTTAGCTGTGGATGGGAACATCATTGGAACTGTTTGGGACCTCTACAGATCTCAGTTCCTGTACCCATCCTGCCAGACCTTTTACCTTTCTCTTTATCAGTGTTGGCTATTGAAAACCTCACCGTCTTCAACGTCACTTACTGCTAGCAAAGAGCAACCACAGCCATGGAGCCATGTCCTTCCAAGCCAAACTTTGGCCCAGCTGGGCTGAAGGTATACAAATACCTTTGTACACTTAAACCACAGGGTAGTGCCCACTAGTGAACTTCAGTGGGACTTCCTCTCCCACTCCAAATGTCTTAACAAATGTGTCAGCCCCACCCAGGGTGCTCGGTCCCCCTCCCATGCATAGCTCTTGCGTTCTTGCAAGGTACCGCGCTTTCTCACGGGAGCTCCTCAGTACTGCCGCCTGAGCTAAAAAGATACAGTGCCACACAGACAGGCAGCAGCAAACTTACTAAATTCACTAAGTGACGGATGTGCCTGAATGGAGCCTCACTTGACTCAACCGAATCTCCAGCCACAATCCCTGTACAAAGCTCCAGCTCTAGCAGTAACCATACGTTGGGCCTTGTCGTGGCAATTCCCTGCACAAAACCACCAGGACCTGCAAAGCTTCTGTCACCCTCACCTCCACCTCCTGCTTGCCAAAAATCCCCTGCACAGACCCAAAGGAGGCTCCTCAGAGGATTCGCCATGCAATACGTTTCGTTCTGGAGCGTCTGTTCCCAGGCAGGTTTCTAAATAAATGACCAAGGATGGCTTTGCAAATGAACAGCATACAAACAAGCACAAAGCAGCTGTTGCTGTAGGAAGAGAATAAGGCTTCCCTTTCCCCCTCGAATCTTAAAATGGTTTATGTTCTTCCCCTAATCCTTCTCACATAAAAGTCAGTGGAGCTGCTGCGAGCAGGAGCAGAGTCACCCCAGGCACCTCATGGCTATGCAAGGGTGCCTTGCCTTGAGCTGTCCTAGGGTTAGGGGCGTGGAGGTTTCTGTCATCTTCAGGGCGGGGGGAGGATGACGCTCTTTATTAACCGAACAGAAGCTGGAGGGGCTCTATTTAGACTTTCTTTTTTTTAAAAGATAGTTTAAAGAAGGGGAATATAATAAATAGAAAGGCCATGATTAGAAACAGGAGAGAGTAGGAATGCCTTCCTCACAGGGCAAGAGGCTCAGAGATGATCGGTCCATTCTCATTAGGATAACTTGTATCTACTCTAATGGGAAGTCAATAGCATTGTCTTTCTCAGACCAAGCCATTCAAAGGCGAGGGGAAGATGTAGCAGTTCAAGCAGCATGTCTACACTCAGAAAAGCCAGGATCAAGCCCAGCCAGTGCTACCTGTGCTCCTGTGCTTTCTATATGTGATTAAACCCAAAATTAACCCTCTAAGCATCAATATACAACTGGTAAAATGCAGTTTATGAAACACCCCTTGCCTGTTCCTCTCTTCAGCCCTTTGAAGCAGAGGCCGCTCATTACTATGTTCCTCTCTGCTGCGTAGCACTCAAATAGGCTCTAGAGGCTCCTGTAATATTTCCTTTTCTTCAGCCATACCCATGGTGCCTAAACATCATTCCCCATAGTAGAAGTAGGAACAGAGCCTTTATAAACAGACCGGCAGTTTTTTGCCAGGACCCCGCAGCTGACAAAGACCCACAAGAATTTTACACATCTCACGGAAGGCCCTGAGCCTTTGTGCCTTATCAGTCCTAATCAACCCATGGTCCTAATTTTGAGCCTGCTGGTTCCTGGAGTTAGACGCCGGAGACAGCCGTCAAGGAAGGAACACGGTGTTTGACGTGGAAGCCCTCCTTCAATTTTGTTGCCTGGCAATGCACCAGTTCATAGGGCTGGTAGGAAAGCTCTTAATTATCTCTCCTTAGGGATGTATAAAGTCTTGTGGAATGTCTTGCATGGGATGTCTGCTCCTTTGCTTCACAATTGCTGTTTCATACGATATTTCTCCCATGGGATGCCTAGACATGGCTGGACTGACTTTACGCACTGCTCCGGTTCCAGTTCTATGGGGACGTTTCACACAATGCGTGTTCCCCAGCCCTACTGTACTGGGGTCCACTCAGAAGCCAGGAAAGAAAGGTTCTTATCTGCTTAGTTTTCACATTTTCTGTTTTTCATATTCTTTCTTTCTTAGGGAATCTCAAAGTCCTTCTCTGCTTTTACACAGATGCAGCACAAGTCTAGAGCACAGGCACGACTTTAATAAAAGCTGATGTAGATCAAGCGTCAGATACCAAGAATGACCTTGCATTTCTGTTCCTAGCTAAGTCAATTTTTCATTTAAAAAAATATTTTGAAAGACCGAGTACTGAAAACATGGAAATGAAATGGCAAGGTATTTCCTAAGGGAACCATGTTACACGGAGAAAATCCTGAAGCGGTATTTTTTGCACATTCAAAATCTATCCCTGCCTTTCCCCTCTCTCTCCTTTTTTTTGGCAAGAAAACAGTTCATCAAGTGCAGTCCAAGACTCTGTGTAAAGGTTTCTTTTGGGGAGGGTGCAAAAAAGGGAAAGTATGCTTTCAATTAAAACATTTCTGGCAGCTCTATGTTTAATACTTCTTCCAAAGTTAGAGAAGATAATTACTGAGGAACAATCTCCCTTGGTGGAGCAAAGGGAGAAGAGTGTTTCACTGATGAGACGAGAAGGATAGATGTCCTAGTGGGGAGGGAGAAGGCCGAGGAGGACTGGAAGTGTCCTGCTCTGTATGGAGAAAAGACAAAGCAAAGATTTTAGGAAATATTGCTTGTCCGCAGAATGCCCCTGCTGCCCAGACAGACCAAGGATAGTGGTTCACATGGCAGGCTGTGGAAGGAGTGGATAGGTGTGGGCTTCCCATACCACCCTTGGAATACAAACCCTACTGTGCTGTAGAACAGCACGCAGACACGTTTCTCAAGGTTCATCAGAAACCAAGCCGTTAATGTCTTAGAAAAACACATGCCTGTGAAGGATGCTGTATAGGACTCAGCTCCATGGTCCTTGGGAAGGTTGGAAAACAACATATGTTATTCCAAGGTAAGCCCGCGCTTGCTCATGTTGGATTTTGAGCCCAACCACCACATGCACTGGGCTAAGCCACCCATTATGTATTTTTGGATACTCAAACAGCAGACTCTTCCCCCTCCCGGTACCAGGTTTCTTCCTCCTTAAGCTAACCTTGGCCTAGGCTAAGGAAAAATCAGTCTCAAACCAGTGGTTTTTAGGTCTAAAACCTTCCAAACCTCCCGTCGGATAACAAACTTATTTCACCAAACTCCTCTGCTGTGAAGAAACTAAGTGGTTTGGGTCTTGAGTAAAACCAGGCAAGAATGCATAATAAACTGTAAGGCGTTCAGCAGAAGCCAAATTTCTGTTGGCACGCTCTTTATCTTTCAACATTTGGGACCTCTGATTCAGAGGAAGCTGCTGCCCTCGTGGGCTGAGGACCAGCGGGCTACACCTTTACCGGGGTGACATGGGTTGCCTGTGTGTGTCCCAGGCCACTTCCCACTGGTGCAAAATACGTCTGCTTTGGGAGTAAGAGCAAGAAGCAGAGGGGAATAGCTGGGACCCAGCAGAGGTATCTCCTCTTGTGATCTCCAAGGAGATCACAAGAACTCGTCTGGTCACCCTTCAGCATCTATGAATACTCCTCAAATCAACAAGCAGCATTTCAGGCTCGCAGCCAAAACTAATCTCGTGATTACCTGAAGGGCTTGTTGTTTTTGAGCAGGCAGTGAAATTATCAGCTTCAGAGACACCTGAATTAAATTCTAAAACTTAAATTATTCAACCAGAAAGAGCGAGAGCCACAGCAGAGGAGAGGTGTTTTCTCCTTTCTCCTCCCAAATCCAGCCCCCTTACAGCTCTGTGGCTCACAGAGGTGGCATGGCAGACCCTTAGGAGCCTGTTCTCCTTGACCAGGAAAACATGCTGCTGTTTTCCTAGCACAGCACAGCTATTCAAGGGAATACACAGAGACAAACAAACAAAAATAAAAAGTAGCGTGGGTGTTGTTACGGGCTGCAGTGCTTCATCTCCAAGTTTTGCTTATGAAAAGTGACTTCTTGAAGAGCCGTAACTGCATTTCACACTCGAGAAGTCAAGCTCTCCGAAAGCTTCCACTTTTTAATCAGAATGAAATATGTGTCCACTTCTTTGGCCACATGTTTTTTAACATCAGGAGGCAAACTCCCAGCCTGCACAACCTTTTCAGGTGTCCATTGGCCACATGAGGTTCCTATCAAACAGTTGAACAGTTGAATAGCAACCAGTTTGACAAGAAACAAAGTCTTCTGCAAACAAGCACTTACTTAAAAAGAAAATGGGTCCAGATTTTCTAGATACCTAAGTTTCTGTGTTCGCTTAACTTTTTGAAATAATAGGTATTTTATGTTCCTTTTTGTTGAAAGAGGACTGCAGATCATTTTCAGAGTTTGATAGTCATTGGTTTCAATCTTTTTCCTCCTAGGGCCATATGTTGGTTTGAAGTTGTGGGAAAATCTTAAACAGTGCCAGTGAAATATTTAGGATTGTCTAAATAGTTTCTGAATAAATTTTCTCTAAAATATGCCCCAAAACAAAACAACAGATGGGTTTCAGTGCCATGTGTAGTATACCCGAATACAGGAAGCACCCTCTGTCTCTGCTAGTCTGTACTTCCAAAGGACATGCAAAAACCACAGCAGTTGCTCCTCTTTACATGGATATTTCCTCCTGACCCCAGCCGCGAGACCTAGAGACCTTGCACTCCACTTCCATGTACGTTTTTCCCCAGCCTGTGGACACATAGTTTTCCCAAAGTAGCCATGAAAAAAAATGGAGTGCCTCCTTAGATGCCTGAGCTCTGCTACCAGATGAGTCTGCCTCCTGATTTATCAGCAGTAGTATCTAAGCAGCTATGAAAACTGATGGAAATTTTGCCTCCCATTGGGATCTTCAAAGGAGATACGCCGGAAGAGTATTTCTCATCTCTGCCTGATCACTCATATTTCACAGCTCTTCTAGGAAGTGAATCATCTTTGAGTTATCTATCCCTTGGCCAACTCCAGTAGGAAACAGCCAGAGGGTTCACAAGTTATTAGACAGAGGCAGAGCCAGCGGGCTGACGCTCACACACACCTGCAGTGGGATTCAGCTGGCCGCATTTCTTTAGGAAGCCAGGCTAGAAAATGCTTGCTGAGATAAGTCTTTGGGGCTCGCATAACCCATCGCAGATCTGCTAAAGCTCTATCAGTAGGTGTTCTTGCTATCTACATAAATGTCCAATGCATTTTTGAAGCCTGCCAAGTTTTCAGCCTCAGCAAAATCTCCTGGCAATGATTTCCACCAGCTAATTGTGTGAAGAAAGTATTTCCTTTCATCAATTTTTAAATGTGCTGCCCTCGTTCTCAGATTATGAGAGCAGAAGTTCCCAATCTGCTTTCTTTATTTCACAGTATATTTTGCATACCAGCGTTACCATGTATGGTATTACGATTCTGTGGAGGCTGTCTTGCATTGTCGGTATGAAAATCTGCAGCAAGTTCAAAACTGAAAATGCTAGGAGAATATCGAATAAATGTAAAAGCAGAGCAAATAACATTGGGACAGCAATACTGATGGGGTTTTCCCCTCCGTTGAATTTACTTAATGCCTCTATTTCTCATGAAGCTACCACAGAATTTCTTGCCTACCGTACTGGCCTGTGCTGGTATCCAGGGACTTGGCTGGAAAACTGAAGACCAGGTAGCTGTTTGCCGGCCTCGTGTCTGGCAAATTGTTCTCCCTGTCTTTGTATGACCTTCGTGGAGGGGAGTTCTCGTTAGGCTGTTTCTCTCCTTTCAACTCCAACCTCTCTGGATATATCTGTCAAGTGTATTTTACACATGGACCAGTGCAATCTATTTCTCCATTTGTATTCCATCTGCCTTCAACAAATTCTGAAAACCTTGGCTGGGCTGCCTCATTTGTATGCGCTTAATCTGGCTTTATCCTGTTTTATGGAGCGTCTTCTTTAAATTGATTCAGCCAAAAGCATAGCGAGGCTTTGCATAGATTTTGCATGCATGACATTTCTGCACAGTTGGTCCCATTATACACCAGCCTGAGCACACTCTGCCCATAAAAATACTAAATTAAACAAGAAAAAAATGTTTCAAAATAAGGAGAGCCTTGGTGGGAGGAGGAGGAAGACTGGTGAGCAAAGCTAACCACTGTCCACTTTGCCAGCGTTATTCAGGAGAGTCGTTTTCCAGTCTTCAGTCTCTGAGCATCCAGTTCATGTGGTGTCAGTTTTATGTCCTCCTCTATCCAGGGCTGTATCTTACTCTGCTGAACCTCATGGAGCAGAGTCAGACCCTGTCTGAGTCCCAGATTTCTCCCTTCCCTTCTGTGAGTCTCTGAGACTCCCGCAAGGGGCGTTTTGTCCCCCTTGGGGATTCAGGGTGGGGAAGAGTAGCAAGATCACAGCCTGTGTCCTCAGGGAACTCAAGGTGGTAGCACAGAGAAGGTGTCAGGCGCATCTCTTTGGCTACGCCTCTCCTGCACTCGTAATAAATCTCATCATCTGCTCAGTTGTCCCTGTACCGTGCCTCACAAAGTGGCAGTGCCTCCAGCCCCCGGGTGCTCTCTCGAGCTCAGCCGGGAGCAGGCACTAGGAGCCAGGTTTGGCTATCCGCTTCGGTCTGGCTCTTCATCTGCAAAGCCAGACTGATCCCACAGCTTTCTACCAAAGACTACTAGTTAATTAATGTCTTTTGGAAACCCTAGTTCCAGGCTTAAATATTCTTTGCTTATGCAGAATTTCTAACGAGGGAAAGAGAAAATACACTGTATTAGTAGGCAGTCAGCTTTTCTACCTTCTGTGATCCTTGCCTGCCCAAACTCAGAATTATTGCTGAAAAGTTTGTATCTCTCTTTACTTACTCTGAGCATAACACAAAGATGAACCTGTTAAGACTTCTGTGGCTGTAGCAATCATCATGTAAAAGCTCCTTTGCTTCATACAGATCTCTAGGTTTAAGTCCTTATCAGTGTCAATGTTTGCCCAATCCTTTGTCCATCAGCACCAGGTCTGCCCAGTATACGGAACCACAGATCTTTTATTGTCCGATTTTGCCGTTCCCAGCTGCTGCAGCCACTTCAGAGACAATGCATTCAAATTTCTAGATGTAGTTCACAGCATCTCTGGGGAGGGAAAGCAAAAAGGAAAATGAAGGCTTCCTAAGATCGAATGAGAAGTAGCACTGTCAATGCCTCTGTAGGCAAAAAAAACTTCTGGGGGAGAAGTGTTAAGCAGCTGAAACAGCAGCTCTCTTTTGATGCATTCCTGCATTGGAGCAATAGGGTGTGGAGCATCAGATCAAATCGTGCAAAAATCGGGGACCAAACGAAAGATCATAGGAGAAAGATGAGGGCAGGAGAGAGAGGGACAGAACCCTGATAAAATTTCAGCACACCTTAAAAGTCTCAGCTCTCAAAGCTAACTGAAGCAGAGTAAGCCTCAACTTGAAACACATATGCCTGTGCTTTCTATTGCTATAAAATCTAAGTAGTAGCAGGTGTGATCAGGTAAATACTGCTTATTTGATATGACCAAGCAACAGCAAGGAGTATTACTCAGCGTTCTATTAGGGAGAATTAATATTTTGTTGAAAGGCTGCTAATGATTTAACAATATTATTGTTATGTTAAGGTTGGGGGAATTAGAGAAACAGTACTTGTGTTAATACGTCAACTCATTAAAAGCCCAGCTCCATTTAAGCAGACACTGTTAGGTTAATGTCTTACATATTAAAAAGTCCAATTTCCTTTGCTGGCTACAAATAACAATCTAAATTATTGACACTGAATGATTTGCAATGCACTATTTAACTTTTCACTTCTTGTGTTGGTGCATTCTGCTTGATTTATAATGATTGGAACTCAGACCCTACAAATGTTCCCCACTTAAAAGACGTTAAACTGTTTTTATAATGCACATTAAAAGAGAAAAAAAATCTATGCTGCCATGATCGGACACGGGAACGCAAGTGGGACCAGCTCTTTCATAAAACTCGATAAAACGATTCTCATGACTATGTTGGCATTTCATTGCTGTAGCGGGAGCCCACTGCACCTGCCCAGTGGGGGCTCCGACCCATGCTGCGCAGAGCGGCCGACCTGCCTCTGCTTGGGATATCTACCCCGAAGGAAACCTGTCCTCACCGAGCCCTTTGGGTAGGACGCATCCTACAAAAACGGCACCGTCTCAAGGTCAGCATTTTCAGTGTACCGTGTTAAATCCAGTAAAAAGAGAGACCCCCCCTGGGTCTGGCTACATAAGAGCAACGCAGGGCCACGTACTTGGTCCCAGGTCCTCGTTAACCAGCAGCGAGCATCTCTTTGCCGGGGCTTGCAGCCCTCCCCTGCTTGCACCACCGTCACGCTCTCAAGTGAGCTGTAACTTGCCTGCGGAGAAGCCTCATAAATCATGATCCCACTGCTTGCGAGGAACCAGAGAGAAGTCTTGTCATTGGTGGCCTTCTCTCTGGTTGAGGGCTGAAGGTAAATCCAATACATTAACTAAATGCAAATGGAGGAATTAAAAACAAAAAAACAAAACAAAACAAAACAAAACAGAGGCTCTTGAGGATAAACCATGCATGCATGCAAGTTTTGCAAAAAAGCTAAGGACAGAGCGAGTTTTGGATTGACAGAAAGCAAACTGCCCCCACAAATCCCCAAACTAATAATAAAACAACAGAGGAAAAACCTCTCCAGTTTCTCCCAGGGCACTGGGAGAGTCAGACTCAGAGTCACCCTGAAAATTGGAGCTGTCCGTGGCCTCCAATCGTCCCCTTCCTCCTGGCGTGCAGAGGGGCCCTCGTCTATGGGGAGGGTGGGCGAAACCCCAGCCTCACCATCCCAAGCGTTGGGGCGGGAGGAGACCTGGCTGGGTTTTCTGCTTGTGAACGCGCCTCCGGCAGGTGAAAAAAAAAAAAAAAGAAAATTCTTCCCCTAAAGGAATTTATGAAGATGCGGGGGAAGACTAGCAGGTGGCAGGGCAGGTCTGAGGACCGGTGCCCGCAGAGCGAGGGTGGAGTAGAGCGCGCGAGGGACAGCATGCGTTGCTCTCATCATACATCTGTGGCTTTGTAGGGCTTCCTGTGATCACAGAGCTGTCTCCATTGCTTTTTTTTTTGGCCTGGAAAACCGTAACGTTGGGACTGAAAATCACTGTTTACATCAGGTAGGTGTGAGTCCACCTGTTCCTAACAGCAAAGCTAGGGAGAAACCTACAGTTTTGCCCTTATTAGAAAGGTGTTGTGTAATAATCTTATCACTAATTTTTATTACATCATTTCTGACTTCCAAGCCAGGTAACAGAGGTCGATAACCTTCCCTGTCACATTCTTGCATCGCACCCGGTACCGGTTGCTAGTCCTCGTGCAGGACTCAGTCCTCCAGGAGACCTGACGAATTCAAGAGCAACTCTTACATTTAGGTTGTCTTTAAAGTTTGCTGATGAGAAGAAAAAGATATTTATCTGCATGACTGAACTGTGGTTCAAAGACCCAATAACTGCATGTACAGTGCAGAGATGAATTCAATATACATTTCTGAACTGACTTTTTATATACCCATCATCAATAAATCCTCAAAGCCACTTGTATCAGAATAAAAAACAGCTATGAAAATCATTAGATCTACAGTCAGTAATTGATAACACGCATTTCAAATGCGGAAATGAATTAGCTTTTAGCTTAGGGAGGGATTTCAGACTGTATCCAATTTCATTAGGCAAGAAATTCAAATGATGAAGGAATAGCCTTTATTGTTCTGCTTCTAAAGGGGAATAGTTTGTTATCTTTCGTCTCCTCCAAAGAGATCTTTTTTTGTTGTCTGAAAAGTTTGAAAAGCTGAAAAGTAATCGTATGGTTTAATACAATGTGAACTTCTAATTTCACACGTCTTCCACCTCTCCAGAGCTCAGGGTTTTCAGATCAGTTCTACTCTTAAACACGGACATGGTGTTTTGGACCCGACTGTTAACAGTTAAGCTTCCTTTGTCAGTGTCAAGACTTTCAAAGACCTCTTTGTCCAAGCATTTGAAAGAGCTTTGGGAGGTGTCATGTGAGCTGAAACTCTCTCTGCCATCCCTGTATGGCAGCTTCTCTCACAAAGTAACCGCTTAAAGGCCATCTTTCTGCTCTGAAGCTTTCACCCCCTTCACTGCTCTCGCTCACCTCAACACACACAAACAGAAGTTGCAAGGAAGCAGGGATTCAAACTTCCGCTGAGCTCAAAAGTCAGGCAGGGAGTAACTCTTCCACCCCATGATGAGTTTCAAGATGCAGATTTGCTCTTCTCCATTCTCCCCCTCCATCCACACCCCAAGCCGGGACAACAGGAGGCCGGCTAAGTTTGAGCACATTTTAGTAAGCAGAGAATCTGAAGTATTTGTTGTTGGGGTTGCTTAGGTGGGGGGAAATGTTTCATCTGAGATTTCAACAGATAAAAAGAAAAGGCACCCCCCCCCCAGCATCATTTTATTTTATTTTTGTTCCAGAAGTATGCTGTTCGGAGCACAGGAAATGGCGTTTCCATTCTTAGTTTGTCACGATGCAACATTTTCACAATTTGGGCTTGTTTTTCCTTTCCAAAAGAAAAAGATAAATATCAGGAAAACCGGAAAATATAAGCCTGTTTTGCAAAAAGTTTTATTTTTGACCAGTATTTCTAAAAAATATTTATCGCTTCTATTGTTTCCCAGAGGTCCCAGTTTCACCCAAGAGCGCATGGAGTGAGGACATTGTCTGAATTTCAAAGCAGCTTTGGAAGATACTGCGTTCTATAAGATGTGTCCCCTTTTCCGTTCAGTCCTACTCTATGCTCAAAAATGAAATGCAAGTTTTCTGTACTGCATCAGATTCCCTCACGTTCTCGCTTCCCAGAGCAGGGTGTCTCCAACCCCTTTCTGCACGGTGGAGTAACTTCAGCAGCAGCTGCTAGGACTGCCAGGCCATGCAGAAAGTCTTGCGTCCTGAAGGCAGATGTGTTTTCAGACCCTCCCGGGCAGATTGAAGTGGTTAGTCCTAGGCTTTCTGCTTTCTGACGCCCAGTATCAACTCCTGGTGTCTGTAAGAGATTATGCAATTTTTTTTCTTCCGTCATGTTGAAGAGGTCACTTAGGAAAATGATTGTAGGACTGCAGAAAGGGCTGGAAGGAAGCAGACCTCAAGGCTGGCCCGCTATATCCGTGTCTCTCCTGGAAGAATCCTAAATTCCTCTTTAAAGCCTCCTGTGATGGAGACTGCACAGCCTCTTCTTATGGCCTGGCAGAGATGTTTCTCTCCTTCTTCTCTTGATGTCTTACCTGAGTCTACAGCACTGGATACTTTCTTGTGCTATCCTCCATGCACTCACTGAACAAAATATGCGCTTCCCCTTTGCTGAAGCTATGAAAATATTCCCAGACTGTAGTATGGTTTCCCTTTAGTGTTCTCTTCTGTGAACTAACCAGTCCCAATTCTCTATTTTCCTTGAGGATCATATTTTCTAGATCTCTGAACCATGCCTTTTGCCTCCCTCTGGACTCAATCCAGCTTGCCCACCTCCCTAATGAAATGCTGGATTCAGATGAGACAGTGCTCTGCCCGGGACCCCCGCCCAGCAGGATTACTTCATGGGTTTTGCCTCCTTGTTATGCACCCCTGTGGGGGTCTGGCCTTTGTTTGCAACGGAGGGCACTGCTGACTCAGGGCTACATTGTGCAGGATGACAGCCCACCCAGTCCCGGGTAGGAGCTGCTCCCCAGGCTGTACTTAAGGAGTTGCCTCCTCCTGTCCGAGTGTAATGCTTTGCCCTTATCCCCATTAAATTCAGCTCTGTTTCTATTTTTCAGACCTTTTTATGGCATTATCAACTTCATCCTGAGTTCAGACCCTGTCCTCCAGTGCATCCACAGTCCCTCCCAGCAGAACGATTCGCACGTTTTGGAAGGATATTGTCCATCACGCAGCGTGTGAACAAAAATGTTCAGCAGGACCAGGTGTAAGACCAGCTCTGCATACGTGTCTTTGGTAGATGGGACAAACTGACCACTGAAAGGACTGACCATCTTTTAGTTTTTTCTAAGCTAGTGGTGGTCTGGAAGAAGAGACAGTCGCTATACTAGAAGGCAATGCAGCCCAAAACTCAACATTTGCTTAGCAGCTCTGAGCAACCTATTTCAATCCTGCAGCCTTCTTTAATAGATAGAAAATGTAGAAACTGCACTAACATCAATCTGAAATTCCTACAATTTATAGGAAAAAAAGAAAAATGAAAAAAGAAATAAAACCTCACAGCTTCTCTTTTGTTTGCTCTGGGCAATGTCCCAAGATCACACCAGACTGCAGGAGTGATCTTAGCTGGCCTGAAAACTCTGAAGCTATTAGAGAAATTGAATCCAGACCTTTCTAAAAATCATTTAAAATTATAGAGAAACCCATATGGTTACAGAGTATTGAAGTCACAAAGTGAAACACTCAAAAGTTAGAAAGTCTATTCCTAATTCTTCCCAATTTAAGGTTGTCTACAAATGTATTTTCAACAGGAATGGCACAAAACAGCGCTCAGACACAAAAGACACACCTTGCTACATTTCAAATACCAGCACATGGGTATTTCTCAGTGAAAGCAAGTGAATTTCTCAGAGTTTTTTTTTTTTTTAACCTGTCTTAGGCAATATGGCACGTTTTCCCCTTCCCTTGCTCTGAGATACAGTTGCGTTATTTATGCCAAATTTTTTTTTTTTCCGGAAGAAATATCAGCCTCAGCAAAGTATGTGACACGGAGAAATTTGAGATTGAGCAGAGAAAGGCTACAAACATCTGAAAACAGGAATTTGCCTTTGGAATTGCAAAAGAAATTTGTACCAGTATTACTGCCTCCTTTTAAAATCTGAAACGAGTTTGATTACATTTCTCCCTTCCTTTTAAATGAAGTTATGGGTTAATCTGCCTGCCAGCAGAGGAACAAAGGAAGCTTGTTGTCACCTGCTTTCGTCAGCTATGTCACGAAAGCATTAACGTTCAAAGTACGCAGGGACTGTACCTTGCACAGGGAAGGAAGGACCCTGGGACTGCATTTGGGAGGAACTTCTTGCTTATTGGATCTGCGAGTGCCCCGTGCCACGACACTGCTGTACTGCTATGGGGCGAGCTGCTCAGACCGCGGCTGTAAAGCGAGGTTGTTCTGGTACTAGAGATTTTTAGGAGTATAGGAGATTTTTAGCAATTCTAATTGAAGAAGGCCCAGAAACATCAAAAGTTCTCTTCAGTCGCTGTGAACCCCCAGGGTCATCCCTGTACGCCAAAATCAATAGTACCCACACTGTATTGATTTTGAAATCTGAGATTAAAGAGCATCATTTTCTAGTGCCAGCTGCCATCTAAAAGTAGGAATGAAAAATTCTCACTGAAAAAAAAAGAAAAGTAAGACAAAAAGAAAAGGAATTGAGTTATGTGCCTTTATATGAAATAATCCGCTTTAACCAGGATGAGGTTTAGGTCTTAACACACTAAGCACCAACAAGACTTTTTCATTAACATCCAGCCAATGATTTTGGAATGAAGGATTAACGACATCTTAAACAGATGTTTCCAATGAACTTCCAAAAATATAATTTTTTTTTTCTCTACTAGGGATTAGAAGGATGTACAGTAATTAGTTCTGAAATATTTTGGCTGTATTACTGTGTACTGCTGTATTAAGAGTATGTAACTATCTCTCACTAGTCTGGATAATACATTCCATTTTGTATTTCAGATTCACTTATATTGTCTGTGGATTTGCTAAAAGTATAAATAGAACAAAATCCCAATTTTCATTTGCTGAGAATGTGCCCGTGCGCATTCTTTTGAGAACCCTTTAAAAAAAAAAAATCCAACTTTTTTGACTAAAGTGGAGTTAAAGCTATGGCCTACATTTTCTGAAATGGCTCTCAGTCTTGCATTTTTCAGTACTGAGGAGTTCGATCTTGGTCAAGTTCAGAAGATGGCAATGATTTTCTTGATGAAGCCGTCAGGAAACAAGACTTGAAAGACCGCTAGCTATTTTTGGCACCTTTGTATTTGCACAAGTGTATTGTATTTTACAAGTAAACGCAGCATGAGGTGCAAGCCCTCAACACTTCTCAAGAGCAGCAACCGCTTCTGGGATCTCATCGTTTGGGTAGTCTTGCCTGATGTACCGGAAATCAAAGATGCAAAGAGAGTGAGTGACACAAGTCATAGAACACTTCTGGCATGAGAAGACCTGTCTGATCCGAAATTACCAACCTTTCTTATGGGTTGGTATTTCTTTCTTTGGGGTGTGTATGTTCAGTGCAGAAGCAACGACATGGGCTAGAGGCAGTTCACCTCTAGACAGCTATGTTTTCCGTGAAATGCTGAAAGGCAAGACCATGGGAAATGACAGGATCCTCATGCCAGAAGAAGCATCCAGGCTCTTTCCCAAGGCTGAGGGAGGAACAGAAGAGCTGGCTGAAGTAGTCAGCTTAAGAATAGTGGTAACAAAAAGTTAGCCTTTATTTTTAATGAAATTTTGGAATTCGGCAGCAGAAGAGAAGGGAGGGAGGACGACACCTTCCTGTCTGATGATTTTATAAGGCCAGGCAAAACACTGTGTGCCATTTTTTTTTTCCCAGGTGTTTACGGATTCCAGCCTGGGGGAAAGAGGCAATAGTCCTTAGCGTGAGAGAGCCGCACGGGACGTATTGCCTCTCAGTTGACTAAGTCTGGCTCACTGGCTGAGACTAGGCAGCTACGGATGAGCCAGATGAATCCCACCTTATGTGCTACAGACACAACGCCAGGCTACTAGATCTCCAAGTGGAAATGTCACCCCATCATGGCAACTGCCTGGGAAAGAAGGCCAGCTATGGCCAGCTAATGGCCAGCTATGACGCGTAGAAATTAGTCAGCAAGTGTTTGGAGTGGCAAGACTGTGCGAGAATACCAGTACACTGCTCTCAGGCAATTTACAAACCAGAAAAAAAGGCAATAATTCATCATATAAGCGATTTATAATGAATTCTTAGCTCTTTGCTATTGGCTACTGTGCATCATCAGACTGTAGAAACAGACACGGTTTCGGGAAGATTGTAAATCTCATTAAAAGTCAGCAGACATATGTTCTCGAGAGAGCGAATGCAGAATATGCCCATTATTTCCTCTAGCAATGCTTCCATCTTGCCTGGATTGAGGCATCTGACTCCTGTTTGCTTGCCGTGCGTAGTATTTAGCAGAAACATATTGAAACAGTTGAATTTCCATTTATGGAACCTGTCCATTAAAATGCCAACTTCTCAAATGGTAAATACCAGCAAACCTGGGTGGATGAAACCCTGGCCCAGCCACCCTGACGCTCTTTTTAATGACAGATCCCCAGATTTACCCCCCAGGAACAGGACGAGGAGACTAATGCCATGTTATTTGGTTTCACATATGACTTAAAATTCCTCTACGAATCTGGTGTATTTTATCCTCAGAGAGTGTTTGTTTCCAGGGACAAAATCTGCAATTGCTAAGATGCTGGAAAAACAAGCTCTTCTTGTACACGGTAGTCTCTCTCTGATACTGCCAGTCACTGTATTTCAGTTCACTCCAGCACTAGCAGTTGTTAGTCTTGGCTCCAGAAGGAAAGTGTGTGAAATATTTACAGCAGTGCTCCTTTCATTTTCCAGGCCAACATAGTCATTCAGATTTGGAAACCTTAAAAGAAGATGAAAGCAAAGTATCTTTATCACCTAGCATATAAGAATTTACAGTCCAAATGAGCCAATTTCAAGGAGCATGAGAAGGGGGCTCTGGAGGTCTTATCTGTTACTTTTCTGCCTTCTGCTGTCTTGGAATAAAATGTAATATTTATAAAGAGGAAAACTGTGTACATTTAGACTGACATTTCGAGCCAACCTTCTTGTGTCTAAATATTCATGAAGCAAAGAGACTGTAAGCACCTCAACAGCGAGAAACACACTTTTTCGATGTATTTTTCACATAATTCTCCTTTGCATTTATTACATTGCCCGTATTTTTGTTGCTTTAACCGTCGTCTCTTCATTACATGGGTTTTTTAGATATGGAAATGTGTAAAACTGGCAATCTGCTGTAGCGAAACACAATGTACACTCATCCTGTGTTCAATTCTCTGCATCCGATTGCACCGGCTGGCAGCACGCCAAGCGCCCATCTTTCCCTAGCAGCATGTTGCAGTAACGTGTGTTGTGTTGTTCACATCTGTTGTGCAACATCACCCTGCGTTCGGTCTGTGTCGCACCAAGGACGCAACAACCTGTTTATGTATTGTCTGAACACACACGTAAAATCAGCTTATACCCACCTGAGAATATGCCCTCGAAAGAGGTGTGAAGGCTGTTGCTTGTGCGGGTCACGGATCAGAGCGGTTTGCTCCTTGGGACTGCAGGCTTGAATAGGGGGCCAGTGAAATTCAGGATGAAAAACTACTGGGGGAAGCGAGGGACGTGGAAAGCAGAAGAAAAGGTTCAGCCACGTCTTCCGCACCGCCTGGCCCGTGGCGGCACGGTCCCCGGCACAACCGGCGAGAGGCTTCCCCTGGCGTCTCAGCAGGAGAAGGCTACGTGATGGACGCTTTCCTAGCTGGGGACGGATCCTGCTGCACAGCCTGGATGTGTGCCAGCTAAGAACACGATTTCCAGCCTTGCATGTGTTAAAACACAAGGATCGCCTCCGAGCGCCCGGTCCGAGAGCCTGGCAGCTGAGAGCCCTGCCTCCCACTGCCACCCTCCCCTGCGCTTAGCAAAAGCGGTTGGGAGCACCACGTATATACAGTCCTCCTCTTTCTCGACATCCTCTTTACACCCAGAAAGCTCAGAGAGGTCTTGAGCCAGAGGACTGTCTGGGCTGTCACGTTTCATAGCCTCTCTCCAGCTTATCCTCCGTAAACGTGTCCCGTGCCTTTGTTGGTACGTCAAGCTGCACAATATCCTGTGGCATGGGGTTTCGCCGCTGAGCCGTGGGCTGAGTGAATGTGCTGCCCTGTAATTTCACGAGGTGAATGATCATTCCCTCTGCGCCCTCCTGGCATCGCTCAGAATATTAAACACTGTGGCACAGCCACCCTCTGGCAGCTCTTTTCCAAGCTAAGGAAACACCTTCCACTAAACAGACATGGGCTTGTGAGGACGCTGTTTCACTCCCGTGGTTGCCTTTGCCCCCCCCCTTTCTGAATCTTTGCTAGTCCTGTTACATCCTCTGAAATAGGGTGACCGTCACTGCGCGCCATACTTGAGATGAAAGCGCACCGTGGACTGATGCAGGAACATTGCTCTTTTTATTTTGCCCTCTGTCCCTTCCCTAATGATTCCTGCCACCGTAGCCCCTTTGCTGGCCGCTGATGGCCTCAGAGAAGCATCCACACCGGGTCTGAGATCTCATTTCTGTGGTAATAGCTAATTTTTTTCCTTTCATGGTGAATGCAGAGCCAGGTTATTTTCCCCTTATGTGCATTTCTTCACTTTTAAAAACAATGAATGTCACGTGCCGTTTTACCGCTCTAACTCAGCTTGAGCGAGAGCTCCTTCTCAGGCTTGACTGCAGCGCTTTGCAGTTGGCCGTGGACTTGGTTATGCCGGGTAATTCAGTATCACAAGGCGATGGGACATGGAGGCGGCCGAGCTGCGAGGCAGAACTGCTTCTCCTTTTCTTCTAAAGCATCCACCAATGGTTAAAGCTGTGTTTTATTAGAGCACAAACATAATGCATTTGAGCAAGGTAACTGCATAGAGACCACGGAGCAGCCGGATCTCAGAATGGTTGAGGTTGGAAGGGACCTCTGGAGATCATCTAGTCCAACCTCCCTGCTCAAGCAGGGTCACCTAGAGCATATTGCCCAGGATCACATCCAGACGGGTTTTGAATATCTACAGGGAAGGAGACTCCACCACCTCTCTGGGCAACCTGTGCCAGTGCTCTGTCACCCTCACAGTCAAGAAGTTTTTTCTCAGGTTTAGGTGGAACTGCCTGTGGTTCAGTTTGTGCCCGTTGCCTCTTGTCCTGTTGCTGGGCACCACAGAGAAGAGACTGGCCTCATCCTCTTGACACTCCCCCTTCACATACTTATACATGTTGATCAGATCACCTCTCAGTCTTCTGAATGAGGCAGATGACGTAAAAAGGTTGGGAAAAGGACTTCTCACTCCTTTCCTGCTGCGTCCTTGGAGGATGGGTCTTTCTCTTGAGTCTTTCCAGAGGCCTCTGCGTGTGCCGAACAAATCCCATGAACTCTCCTTGGCACCTCCAGCAAGTTTCTTGCCTTTCCCTGCTTCTGTGCCTTGGTGGGACGCCTGAGCCTGGCTACAGACCCATGCCCTGGTGCTTTGCGGCTTTCCCACTTTGCACCCCTAGTTGTGTTTCTTCTTAGAGATGTTATTTTTTTCCCGATTGCTCTCTTTGGTCAGAAGCAGGGCGCAGCTGCTGGGACGTGAAAAATAGGCAGCTTCTTTTCCAGCCCCAGTGAAACCCTTGAAAATGAGAGCATGGCCATGCTGCATCTGATTTCAGGTCTCCTTCACTCCACTCCTGGTTTAAGCAGTGGATGCTTTAGGAGGAGGTAAGAGCTGAGAAGGGTTTGCTCCCCGACACCCCATGCTGGTAGCTCTGACACTTCCTGGGCCAGGGGTTGTATCCTTGTGCTTGATGGATTTTTGCTATACATATATATATGTCTCTATATACATTTATTTAAATGTGATTGACCCAGATAAACTTTGGTGCCTCCATCATCCTGGGGCCAATGCACTCCCCAGTGCAGGTCTGCAGGTAATGAAGAAATATCCCGCCCTTTTCCATCAGGCCCATCCTGCCTGCTAACGATGCTCCCTAGCGTCTTGTTCCTATGAGAAATGAGGAGTAACTGCTCCATTCATGCTACGAGTGGTTTCACATGCATCTACCATGTCCCCTCCACTGCCCTATCTGCTGCAGGCTGCTGGAGGAAACCCTGGTGCTCCCCATGCTCCCCCTCTCCCCCGTCATTTCTGATTCTACAGAGCCCCTCAGGCGGCAAAACAGTCCCCCGCTTTGGGTCTTAACTGGCCAGTATCCCTTGCTACGGGAATTGCTCATTTGTTCCTACCCTTTGTTTCCCGACTCCTAACCTGCTACCGCCTGACCTCTCTCTGGGACAGATCAGGTTTTTTGTGCAGGAGGCAGCCAAAAGCCTTCCGAAATTCCAGGAAAGCACATTAGGCGACTGCTCTCCTCTGCCTATTTTCATAAATCTCTGAGACGTAGGTGCCAGTTACAAGAGGTGGGGACCCTTCCCTAGAATATCTCATTTATCCACGGGTGCCTAATTCTTTCCTTAATCATATTTTCCACTGATGAATGCAAAGGCCAGCCTTGCTGGTCTGTATTCCCCTGGACTGCCCAAGCTTGTTTTAAAGATTTGCCTTTCCCCTCTCCCTGGTACCAAGGCTGAGTTAAAAAATTGGCAACAGCTCAGGGCCAGGGCTTCTGGAGATGTGTTGCTCGTGAAACAAAGAACAAAATAATCTGTTTCTCTTTTTCCTCTTTCTTGATTATCCCTGTTCATTCTCTGCAGGCTTCCTGTTTCTGCTGTGTTTGGAAAGGTCTGCGGTTTTAGTTTTCATGCTTTTACCATGCCTGCTCCATCTGTCACAGGGTTTCACGTTTACCCTGGCAGGCTGTTTGCTCGTCTTCATCTTCCATGTTTGGAAACAGCCTCTGCTTTTCACTTCTTTTTTGCTTTTTACCTCTAATAGCCTCCTCATGGCTTGGAAGCGTAGCTTCGTTCCAAGTCGGGATGAAAGCAAAGCATTCAGAGACCTCAAAATCCTTCACAAACACAGAATTTCTGTCCAGCCAATACCATTATTCCCAGCTATTCTTTTGCCATATCGAGCTGGTTTATATGTACATAGATATGATCTTGGATGGATTATTGCAGCAAAAAGAGTAAATAATGCAAGAGCGAATTACAAAAATGAGTCTCTTAAGATGAAACGTTCTTTAGCAGAGCCCTTTCAGAATCACCATGTAATGTGAATGGCTGTGATTTATGGCCTTCTAATAAAGATATCCTGGTGGAAAAAAGATACACTTGTAGGTAGGCAGGAGAGATGTCACATAGTTTATACATTTTGAACTTTTATTTTGTTACTAGAAGCATGTATAAAAATGGCTAGTTATCAGAGCTGGGCAGAAAATGAAAATATTTTCTAATAACTTTAACACATTACCTCAAAATATTGCTGAAGAAGCTTGATCTTCCAGCAAGAAGTTTCTGACCAGCTTGTAAATATGTTTTCAAAATATCTATATTTTTTCCTCTTTTTTCTGATGCTGTCAATAATGGTTGCTACAAAATGCCAAATGTATTTTTAATCTATAGCAATATGTATCAATACTTTTGGAAGATGAAGATGTTGGAGCCTTTAGGCCTAGCTGTGATCCACTGAGGTTGTGTAGGGTGAGATAATTATAAAACAGTTGCAATTATCGTTGTTGCTCATTGAAAATCTACAGTAATTTGCGTGCAGGACTCCTGGGTTCAGTTTCAAGAAGGTGAACAAGCTGGACTGACAAATTTGCTAAATCTGCTTGAGAAGCACAGTTTAAAATAATAACAATAATTAGTAGTAATATAATTGATCTATTTTGTTCTGTGCATGACAGGAATTCACTTTAAATTGAACGAGCAAATTAAAGCAACATTTAGCATACTAAACAATATTGCTCGTGAAAACATCTATTTATATCTGCCAATAACTGTTATCTAACTATGAAGTATGCAGGGGATTATACAGTAACCTTGTGATGCATCAGAGGAAAGAGGTTTAAATTACTGAAGAACAGCTGAAATTTTCCAACAAGAAATACCATATCTAGAACATCAAGACAGTTCATTTCCAAGCAAATCACTGAATAATCCACTCCACCCTGTATGATAAATGACGTTATCATTTATGCACAATAGGTTAAAGGAAATTCAGCTCTACGGACAAACTGGCATTCTCATTAATGTTTTCTCTTTTGAAATGAAACAAGCTAAATGCGGAGTTTTGAGCGGAGCGAAGATTTGCTATGAATACCAGTTGGGGGAAAAATGTTCTTTGAAAATGAAAAGAGTGGAAATTGCTGCATTTTCCTGGGAAAACCGGAGGGACTAATCCTTTATTTCTTTCCCTCCTAGAATTCTCTACAGAAAAGCAGCGGGCTTTTCCCGCCAGCTGTATCAATATGTGCCTATGACTTTGCTGCGTCATTCAGAGTTGAATTATGATACGCTAGAGATATCAGAGCTGGTCTTTGGAAGCGATGGCCAAATTCAACCCTGGATAAACAGGCGAGACTCAAGACGCAAGCTAAGACTCGCTCAGGCCAAGGTTGCACTGAGCCTCAGAAGGGGCAGTGTCCTTTTGCCCCAAAATATTCATGCCAGGGTGAGCACGTGAGTGCTCCGCTCCCTGGCTCTGCAGGCTCCATGCGGAACAGCTTTGGGCGGGCAGCGAGCAAACGTTGGCATCTGGAGAAACTCAACCGGTTTCTTTTATCAAACAGCGAGTTAAGAGGTGACTTGCTCATGATCTAATACGGGCTGACACGGGGAGGTTTCTGGCAGAGAAACAGATCTATAACCTCGCCTTAAAAAGCATAATGAGAGCCTGGTAAGTGGAAGCTGGAAGGAGTTGAAGAGTAAAGTACAGCACAACATTTCAGCAGCAGAGGTAAAGCTAGTTGCATGGCTTTGCAAGCTGTGGCAAAGCCACCCCATGCCTTGCTGTTTTAGATGAAAAGGAACATTTCCCCGTCCTCCTGCCCAAAGATGAAGTTTTGAAGAAATGCCATTGCATTCTTTGGCCTGGAGGTCAGCTTGCCCAGTTGGAGCAGCTACTCTGGCGTGAGCAAATCCAAGTTATCAGCCGAAATGCCCCCAAGAGCTGCTGTCCTGCAGTCCCTTAGTGACCCCTCGTTGTATGCTGCCTGCTCCGTGGAGTGCTGTTCTTGTTAAGAGAGCCTTCAATTGTTCTTTAGGGTTAATTTGGTTAAGAATGTATTTTTATATTTTGTGGATCGAACTCTTGATGGCACTCTGCAGCCTTGTCCCTTCCAGTTCTCTTTCCTTATCTTTGCTGCACCCCCTGCCAAGCTCCATGGTCAGGAAGGGCATAGATAAACCCTGTTTGATCAGTACTTTGCAAAGTATTGATGGTTTGAGTATTTTATCTTCTCTTTCCAGCATCTGACTGCAAATCCTGCTGTGATAGAGCCTCACTGTTCACGGAGGGCAGCTCTTCTCTGTTTTCCCTGGTAATGTGCTTTTAGTGGCTAGATAGTACTGCCACAGCTCACCTACAAACCTCCTATGTAGAGAAACACCTCCCTCCCACCTCTGGCTAGCTGGGAGACTTTGCAGGTCATGTTTTGGATGAAGACAAGCTCATTGCATCTAGGTATTTGGTAACTGGTATCTCCAGTTAGATGGCAGGAAAGACCTCCTTCCCTCCTGCATTGTTTCCGTTTGTAACTAAGCAGATTTGTCCTGGAGTTTCCTGAAAATCGATGAAAAAGGACCTCTTTAGCACCAAGAGCTTCTCAGAGTCGAACGCTCCTTAGCACATGGGATCTAGCTGTCTTCGGGGCGACTGTTAGGGCTACGCTTTCTGCACAGCCCACGTAGGTATGCTACCAGTCTGGTGATGAAGACATTCACCTGTGTCAACCACTGAGTTTTAATGACATGCTAAACCACAGGGGCTAAAACTAAGGACACTACAAGGAGCACAACAGCCCACCCCTTTCCCCACAGGGCAAACTGGGGCCCTAAGTCCTTTCCAGTCACAAACAAAGTCTCCTAGTGTCAGCTGCATCACACCTGACTTAAATATCTTTGGCATGGGTGTCTACAGGCGAGCTTGTCTCTGTACTCAGTGGAGTCTAGTCAATAAAGTTAATGGAGCTAGAAAGGGATTTATCCAACCTAATGTAAGTTTTTTTTTTTTTTTTTCTATTTTAGGAAAAGATGAATCCTATCGTAGACTTGGCTGATGAAAAGGGCTGTCTGCCAGGACTAGCTCCTGGCAGATGCTTTCCCTGCAGAACCCACATCCAGCCTGGGGGATCCCAGCCCAGCCCTAGCCCCACGGTTAAGTCTAAGCTGCTTAGACATAACCTGCCTGCTTTCTAGCTCCCAGGCCTCGTCCCCACTCCGTGTTGGGATTAGCCTGTGTGCTTACCAAACCTAAAGCTGTCGTTTCAAGCAATCAGGAACACCTTAGACTCTTAGGCTCTGATTCAAAGCCTGTTAATGTCAACAGGGGTCTTTCTACAGACTTATCTGAGCTGTATCTAAGACTTTGGAGGCTCCAGCTAATTCTTGTTTCCCCAGTATGGAGCAGAAATATCCACCTCACTGAAGAGAAATGCCTGGCTGAAATAGTCTGGATGGTGCCAAAGGGTGAGATTGAAAGGTGCTGACAGATCTTGGTGGAGGCACGTCAGATTCCACCTGACTCTGTGCTTCATTTTCGTAAGTGGCTTGGTTTCTCAGGGAAGAATATTAACTGAACAAATGATCTAATTTTGCTAATTAATTAACACAGGAAAAAGATCTCACCTTGCTGTGGAGGTAATAACATTCTTCTTGCACTCTCATAAGAAGATATTTTAAGAAGATATTTTGTGACCCCCCAGAGCAGCTCAGTCATTACTGTATGTTGAATATGTTGGTGAAGTTAACCTTCCTGATGGGAATGTGGATGACCCTGGACAAGCAGACCTCACAGAAGTGCAATTATCTGTTCTATGCAATCAGTAGATCAAGAGATAATACAGAAAAGTCATGAAGTACATGTCTGTCTCCATATACACTAGCAGTGATGTGCCAAGAAGTTAGGGTTGGCGTCACCTGGTCTGTCAAAAACCAGAGTTAAAAGAAAAGCAAAGAAAACTTTGTCTTTTGTTCTTGGATGATCAGAGTGTAACAGCTGGGGACAGAGGGAGGATACAGTTCTAAAACAATGTGAAGTTGTGGCAGGGCATGGGATCTGCGCTCCTGCGGTTATGGAGCCCATCAGAAGCCCTCGGATTGGTTTACAGCCCCCAGCCTCTCCAACCCCACTCATTTCCCTGGGCAGAAAGCACATATCTACACTCAGCTGGCAGTACAGTGGGGAAGTTGCAAAAGGCTAGAGAGAGCTGGGTTGTATTTTTTGCTAACTTGAAATGCCTGCAGATAGAAGTAGAAACAGAGACTGCTGCTTTTGGTTGGGTTTTATTTGTGAACCAGGGGGGCTTTGGCATTTTCTTCTGAGATGTATAGTGCTGCCAAGTTTTAGAGAGAGGCCGATGGAGAAGGAAACCTCTGCTCTGAGCAGGTAGGGGCAGTGGCAGGTTTTTAATCACTGAAGAAACTCAACAATAGGACCAGTCACCGAAGGATAGGACTTGCTGTGATGATCTTAAGGAGAAATTAAGTCCTTCCACTTTGTCGAAGCTTTTCTGTTTGAACTGAACAGAAAGAGCGATGCATAGAGGGAGAGAGGTGCAGTGAGAGGAGCACTAGCTCAGGTCTCAGTGGGCCTGCTCATACATCATGTCAATGTTTCTGGCACTGGGCATGGACTCATGGTGTGTTTCCTCAACTCTGGCTACCTGGGAGGTGTCAGTGCCGCTGTGGTCTGGGGAGACTGGGCAGGCCAACGGGCTGGAGGTCGCTCTGTCCCATGGCTGGCATCTCTCCCAGCAAGGCATGGCTCACCCGCTGGCAGGGTCTGCGCTAGGTGGTCTGCACAGCCTGGGTTAAAGGAGACGAATCCATCCGAGTCTTTCTGTGACTCACTTATCCACCCAGAGAACCCTTCTCTCCCTCTTGGGGTGATCTGGGATTAAAGCTAAGGTTATAAACCTGGGCACTGCTGTGATGGCCTAGATGTGCATTCTTGGGAATTTATTTCAAATACTGCCATTTCCATTTTTATTTCTACTTTTCTTCTTCGTTGTTCTCTTTCTTTCCCTAAAGACCTAGAAGACTTTGGTGGTTATTTATCCACTTCGGCTGATTGCTTCTTTAGTCATTTTCTACATTCAGAGAGTCATTTACCCATGGGAATTCCTGGTCTGATGTCCTTTATCCATACAGTGTCATCACATTATCCCTGCACTGAATCCAAGAACTATATAGCTTCTGCATGATAGCACTCTTGATCCGATGGTCAAAGAGGCTAAGATACTAGTACCGTGCTTGCCAGTTTTTCTAAGGGCCACCCTCCTATTCTATCATAATAGGTTGGCTGCATCTTCAGTGTCTAATCTGATGGTACACTCCTCTCTAATCAGGGCTCTAGACCTGCTGCAGTGTTCTTATAATCAATGCAGAACTAGAGCTGGCTGAAAGCATTTCGGAAGAATGTTTTTTTTTCCCCTCCCATAGGAAAATGCAGTCAGACTGAAATCAAAACATTTTGAAGGAAATGTGTTGATTCTGACTGGAAAGTATCAAAACAGATTGTTTCAACTTTCTCATTTTGTTTTGACAGTATCAAAATATTTCATTTCCATGAGGTAAAAACATTTGGGTTTGAATTTCTCTCTTAGTTTAGTTTTGACTTTCACTTTACATTAAAACATTGTATTTTGTCATGAAAAGCATGAATAGAAGCTCTTGTAAGCTTCAAAATACCAAAATGGAAACATTTCAGTATTTCCCAAATGACTTTTTCTAGGGAAGGTTGGGGAGAGGAAGAGACCCATTGCTCAGAAATGTTGATTTTGATCTATTCTAAATCAAAACAAAAACCAAGTTTAAGACAAATTGAGAACTTCCTACAGAACTAAAGTTTCAGTCCTTGCTGTCTCAACTGCAGGATTTGCTGCCATGGATCCTGCCAGTCCACGAGTCCCAGGCGAGTGGCTGTTTGCAGTTCAGCTGCTCCTCAGGCCTGTCTTTTGGAGCCCTCCTTTCGGCTGGCTGGTCCCTGGACTGCTCCTACAGGCTTTACAGAAACCATGAAAGCTATGAGGTTAGGTCAAAACCACATCTTCATTTTTAACCTTGCTGCAGTTCCCCCAGTATTAACAGGCTTTTGTAACTGGAAGGAACGAAAAAGTGTTTAGTGTCTGACAGTGAAACCTTGTTGGATAGCGGTGAGACAGGATAAATCAGTAGCGTAAAGAAAACAATTCAAGCAAGCTAGAACATGGAAGTTAACCTTTAGAGGATAGCAACATACAAAACAACTCCTCTTCCTCAGCCTATCTGTATCACAAGTTGGTAATTAGTTTCTCTGTGCTGCACATTACTAGACTGTTAAGCATGGAGAAAATCAGTAGGTAGCCTGAAAAGTCCCAACTGTTAAAAGATTTAATTTCCTGCGTGCATTTCCTGCTTTGCTTTCCCAGTTACTCGTTCGTTTCCCATATAACTTTTCCTAGGCATTTGGGGATGTATGTGCTCCCTCAGCATAGTCATGACCTGAAAAACCGTGGCTCAATTTTTAAATGTCAGCCATGTCTGAATGACCTGCATTGCTTTGGGTCAGAGACGCGTCTTTTTTCCTCCTCTGTGTGTGTGTGGATTCTCTGATGTCTAAGATCCTGCCAGCTCAAATTATAGCTCTGCTATCAGTGAGGGTATTGCTAGCCTGCCTCTTTCTCTCTTCCACCCTCGATAATTCTAGGCTTTTTAGTGTTTTGGAGACTGTTTTCTTCTATCAACTTAGGCTAAAACTGGCCAACGGGCTAACAAGTTCTTCGTTAAAGAAAGAGCCTGTAAGCTTTGCTTCTGCAAAAAGTGGAAGGATTACAGGGATCTGAGTGGCTATGTGCCTGCCTGTGCTCAGACAGAGGAGGGGTGCTTGGCTCTGGCTGAAAAATACCCAACAACAGAAGAAAATAGGTCCGAGGAGGAGGCCTGCGGAGGGCAGGGGCCCCAAAATGATGCATAGGATCCCTTGTCACTATTACAAACATTCAGCTTCTTCACAGAGACAAAGCATTCTCTGAGTACCTGGAGACTTGCCCACAGTCAGTTTAATGGGTCCAGTTCAGCACCTCATCGCCACATAGCTGAGATCAATGGGTCATATGGAGCGTAAGTGTTTTATGAATACATTAAGAGTGTGATATTGGCTGGAGTCTATTAAACAAGCAAGCGGTCTATTAGTAACCCCAGAGTAATAGCTTCTCTCCACTGCAATTAAAAAGTCGGTTCTCAATGTGTAGTTTCAGTCATGCATTTGGACCTGATCCCTTGGCCATTCCTCTGCCACCCACCATGGGACATGACTTCTCCGAGAGCATTGTTGTACAAATCACGGTGTAAAACCACATCACTGGGTTAAAATAATAATAATAAAAAAAGAGTAAGAGAGAAAGAAATGGGGATGGGGGTAGGAGAGGAAATCAATACCTCATTGTGCTTTTATTTTAGTTCTGGTAAAAGCCCAAGATCATTCCTAGGGGCCCGCACAAGTTCATAAACACCTTTATTTGTAGTTTCCAATTTGACTTTGTTCAAACTGTAGGGTACGAATGTGTTCGTGTCGCTAGCTGCTGATTCTGCTACTTCTCCAAAAAGAAATGGCTTTGCCTTTTTTAGTGCGTGCCTCATAAAATAGGGATTAAGAGCATTTTTTTAAAACATAGTTTTTATAATAGTGCAGCCCCAAACCCCTTCAATCAGCAAACTTTAGCACGACTTGACAGACTAAACTGCCATTCCTTAACCCACAGGACAAGAAGTACCATTTGCACATGGTTGAGTGGCGAGCAAGAAAGATTCATGTCGCTTGCTAATTGCCTTTGGCTGTACGCCACTGCACGAACGTTTTGGCACTGACTGCATTTCTTTTCATGATTCCATCTTTGTAAATGCCTTTTTCTGTATTTTAATGACTCAGGAACGCATGTAGCTAGAATCCTTTTAAAGAGGTGGGCAAAAAAAGGACAAGAGGCTATTGTTAGAAGGTTACAGGTGGGAAAAGTTCTCCAGCAATGTCTGTGAAGACATCAGGAGCCAAGAAGAGACCTCCTGGGCACAAAGCTTGACCTGTACTCTGCTCTGTGCATGGCCACCTTGAAACGTACTACAAATGTCCACATGCAGAAATGCTGGGCCCTGGATTTTCAGCACAAAAGCAGTGTGGCTTGGTGCAAAAGCAGTGTGGATGGGAGAGCTGAGCTCCCATTGCAATCAAAGGAGATGTGGTAAATACAGCCAGCTTAGTTTGGAGAGCGAATCTGCTGATCGGGTACCTACTTCAGGGGGAAAGGGAGGGCTTTCTAGACTCCACAAGTATTATTGGGTTAGATTTAGTGCCTTCAGCATTGTTTGAGATCCCCCACAACACCCTGCCTGACCTCCAGCAGCTCCAGAGGGGCACAGTTTTCCGGAGGCACTGGGCTGTATCTGTCAGCCCATGTGGCTGGTCCAGCTGTCCTAGTGCATCTCACGGGGTTTCTGACAGGCAGGTCAGTTGAGAGCTCTGTCTCCACTGACTTCAATATGAACTTAGATGCTTTGTTCACATATAAGTACCTAATGTAAGTGTCTAAATTTGTGAGCTGAACCCCATACCAGGTGTCTTCTCAGGCAGAACAGGTTAATAACATATTCCAGTGGGAACTAATCACTGCACCTCTAGTACAGGTGAAAACATGTGACTAGAGGTTCTGGATTTGAATCCTGCTACAGACGTTTGCAGAAGATTGTTCCCATCCCACACAGAGGAACTTCTCCTTCCTTTGATATTCTACACTCAGCCATGTCTCCCAATGCTATAGGAGATAGCCGAGCATATCTGAGAGGTACACACAGGGTTGAGAAATATGATGCAGGACTTGTGAAAGACGTATGCCCTTCTAGAGTGGCTTTCAGCAGCCAGGGTGG